>NC_135187.1:23205805-23558930 GCF_041146795.1 Maylandia zebra
GAGAAGAATATTGAAATCAAGTTGGAAAACTAATTTACTAACATTTACAAATACCAGCAGCAACAACTTGCAATCCTTTGATACATTTTTATGTATAATGGCTTCTATGCCAGGAATTTCATATCCTGTGCAATGTGGTTCAAAGCAAAATTGCAGAAGAACTGAAAGAATGGAAGGATAAATACAGTTGCTTTGGACCCTGCACTGAAAAGAAACAGGCCTTTGGACATCAGGCACAGAAAGTCTTAACATTTTTCATCTTGATGTTTGGTGCTGTTTATTTTTGATCAGATCAGATATGATAAGATAAGATAAGATAAGATAAGATGAAACTTTATTAATCCCTCAGGTGGGTCCCTCTGGGAAATTCAGTTTCCAAAAGCACAGGACCGACAGAAGTTACAGTTACAGAATATTATATATACTGTACATATATATATATATATATATATATATATATATATATATATATATATATATATATATATACACACACACACAGAGAGAGACATATATAAATATAATATAGGAAGGGGATAAATACAGGGAGTGCAGAATTATTAGGCAAGTTGTATTTTTGAGGAATATTTTATTATTGAACAACAACCATGTTCTCAATGAACCCAAAAAACTCACTTATATCAAAGCTGAATATTTTTGGAAGTAGTTTTTAGTTTGTTTTTAGTTTTAGCTATTTTAGGGGGATATCTGTGTGTGCAGGTGACTATTACTGTGCATAATTATTAGGCAACTTAACAAAAAACAAATATATACCCATTTCAATTATTTATTTTTACCAGTGACACCAATATAACATCTCCACATTCACAAATATACATTTCTGACATTCAAAAACAAAACAAAAACAAATCAGCGACCAATATAGCCACCTTTCTTTGCAAGGACACTCAAAAGCCTGCCATCCATGGATTCTGTCAGTGTTTTGATCTGTTCACCATCAACATTGTGTGCAGCAGCAACCACAGCCTCCCAGACACTGTTCAGAGAGGTGTACTGTTTTCCCTCCTTGTAAATCTCACATTTGATGATGGACCACAGGTTCTCAATGGGGTTCAGATCAGGTGAACAAGGAGGCCATGTCATTAGTTTTTCTTTTTTTATACCCTTTCTTGCCAGCCACGCTGTGGAGTACTTGGACGCGTGTGATGGAGCATTGTCCTGCATGAAAATCATGTTTTTCTTGAAGGATGCAGACTTCTTCCTGTACCACTGCTTGAAGAAGGAGTCTTCCAGAAACTGGCAGTAGGACTGGGAGTTGAGCTTGACTCCATCCTCAACCCGAAAAGGCCCCACAAGCTCATCTTTGATGATACCAGCCCAAACCAGTACTCCACCTCCACTTTGCTGGCATCTGAGTCGGACTGGAGCTCTCTGCCCTTTACCAATCCAGCCACGGGCCCATCCATCTGGCCCATCAAGACTCACTCTCATTTCATCAGTCCATAAAACCTTAGAAAAATCTGTCTTGAGATATTTCTTGGCCCAGTCTTGACGTTTCAGCTTGTGTGTCTTGTTCAGTGGTGGTCGTCTTTCAGCCTTTCTTACCTTGGCCATGTCTCTGAGTATTGCACACCTTGTGCTTTTGGGCACTCCAGTGATGTTGCAGCTCTGAAATATGGCCAAACTGGTGGCAAGTGGCATCTTGGCAGCTGCACGCTTGACTTTTCTCAGTTCATGGGCAGTTATTTTGCGCCTTGGTTTTTCCACACGCTTCTTGCGACCCTGTTGACTATTTTGAATGAAACGCTTGATTGTTCGATGATCACGCTTCAGAAGCTTTGCAATTTTGAGACTGCTGCATCCCTCTGCAAGATATCTCACTATTTTTGACTTTTCTGAGCTTGTCAAGTCCTTCTTTTGACCCATTTTGCCAAAGGAAAGGACGTTGCCTAATAATTATGCACACCTGATATAGGGTGTTGATGTCATTAGACCACACCCCTTCTCATTACAGAGATGCACATCACCTAATATGCTTAATTGGTAGTAGGCTTTCGAGCCTATACAGCTTGGAGTAAGACAACATGCATGAAGAGGATGATGTGGACAAAATACTCATTTGCCTAATAATTCTGCACTTCCTGTAGAATAAATAGGAATAAAAATAAAAATACAAGTGAATTGCACATTTCAAGTATGGAGTCTATTGCACCGTTGACTATTAACAAAAGTATTGCACAGTGAGGTGAAGAGGCACTACAGCTTAGTTGTTCCCCCCTCCTTTGTCCACCTGTTTCCCCTCCCTCTCCCCTCCAGAGAGGAGTTAAACAGTTTGATGGCGTGTGGGACAAAGGAGTTTTTAAGTCTGTTAGTTCTTGTCTTGGGGAGAAGCAACCTGTCACTGAACAGACTCTTCTGGTTGTTAATGGCCGTGTGCAGAGGATGCCCAGCATTGTTCATAATGTCCAGCAGTTTTTTTAGTGATCAATGCATTTACATTACCAAACTTTAAAAAAGAAATGTTTTCATAATATTTTTTTACATTCAAATTAAAGTATTATAGTTTCAGGACCATGTACAGCGCATTCAGCTTTGACCGCACTCTCATGAGCAGGGCTCTGACACATAGCTGTTTTTGGTGGTGGGCCAACACAAATTCAGCTGCACTTTGGCAATGCTTAAACTATCAAAGATACACACAAGACTCCCCTGAAAATCATTTTTTTACTAAACAAATCCAGCATGTAGAACGTGTGGTTGTACCATTAACACCACCAGTTGTAGAGTACACAGATAAACTTTTGTCAATCAGGCATTTCCAGTTCGGTTTATCCCTTGAAGGGATGTAAGCTGTCTCAGTACAAGAAGGCTGGAACTCTGTTGGCTATTTTACTATTTTACTATTTAAAAGTGAAAGTGCTGTTTTTGCCATAGAAACCAATTCAACCATAACTTTAGTGTTTCCAGTGACTGCATTACAACAAAATAAAATCAACGTTCTTAAAAATAATAGTCCAAATGACATTTTGACGAACTTGATTTTTATTCATAGATTCAACAGAAACCAAGAATTAAAAAGAATGTGGACATATATCATGTCTATCGTATGACAAACATGCCTTATTTTTTATGCTTTTTGGTTACTCCCTGGCCTCCAACAGACTTCATTTTTGTGCCCCACAATACTTGTCATCCAGGGTGAGTGGAGCTGCAACTCATTGTTCCAGTTATATTTCCTAGGACCTTGTGCTAAATTGCATGGCTGACAGATTGGGCATTTTTTACTGAAATGAACTGAGTGTGCCAGTATTTGTAAAGCAGCATGATGTTTATAAACCACCCATAAAACTAACCACACTAATTAATATGATATGAATGAAGGTATAAGTAAACTATTAAGTTAGTTCATCTTTGAAAGTTGATAGTTTTATATATATATATCTGGTGGTGGTCAGAGGGCCCGGTGGCACCAGTGTCCGGCAGCCTCGCCTCTGTCAGTGCGCCCCAGGGCAGCTGTGGCTACAATGTAGCTTGCCATCGCCAGTGTGTGAATGTGTGTGTGAATGGGTGAATGACTGAATGTAGTGTGAAGTGCTTTGGGGTCCTTAGGGACTAGAAAAGCGCTATACAAATGCAGGCCATTTACCATTACCATATATATATATATGTATATATGTGTGTGTGTGTGTGTGTGTGTGTGTGTGTGTGTGTGTGTGTGTGTGTGTGTGTGTGTGTTTGCATGTGTTTTGGAACCCTTTCAGCTCAAGCTATCACCTTAACTGACACCTGAGTAACTTCTGACTGAACTGACAAGCTAAGGACATTTTCCCCAAGAAGTGTGCACATTCCCTTCTCAATATTTCATCACTAAGTTATGTTGCTGAGCAAGGTGAAGTGCTTTAAGGCTGGTGTACTGCTGGGCTTTAAAATGCTTATTAATAGCTGTGTATTATACAGCTCAATGTCTGTTCTTGCCTTATGCCAGAGAAGCTAAAATCTTAATCCGCACAATACTGCGACTTCCTGCCTCCCTCTCCTTTGTTGACATTTGGATCTGCCTGTGTGTTTGACAAATAGGATTGGCTACATTTGTCACCATTTAAACTGCTAGAATGTGTAAGAGCAATGGTTAATGTATGCAACTGCATGCAGGCATGCACACACACAAACCGAAATTGTGAGTAATCACCCAGCATTGCATTAGGAAGCGCTGCACGTTACACCTAATTTCCCAAATAAAAATAAGCTTCATGCATGAAAAAGAGAAACAAACTCTGCATATTAAACTGCTGTAACAACCTGTCAGAACGCTTCATTTTTAGACAGGCTTGCTCCATTTGCGGTGGACTGTGTGCCCTATCTGTGTGGGGGTGGTGATGACTGAGGCTGGGTGAGTGACACTAACAAGAGTGTAACAGGCCTGAGATACTCCTCGTGTCAATGTGCAGGGTGAGAAGAGGTGAGTGGGACCTTTATGGGTCAATTACCTATGGACATCTCGTAAGACACAGTTCCTTAGTGGTGTGTTTGTGTATTCACTCTGAGACACTGTCAGAAGCAAAAGGAAATTACGGTGTTCTTCCATAGCAACTGGGTTTCATTCAAAATCAATACACAGCACTTTTGCTGCTGTTTGACGGTATGACTGTTTGTCTTTGTTCTACCCTAGACTGTAATTAATTTGGTGAACAGTGAATTGTGTTTCTTTTCGTTGCCCTCTGGATGAAAACAGAATTCAGACAGTGCCAGTTCTGGCACCTACTTGGGATGAAACCACAGACAAATTCCTTGTGGAAGAAACATGAGGAAATTATTTCACGAGCTGCTTGGTGAATTAAGATCATTGTGATGCCAAAGGCATCTGCTCAGGAAACTCCTGCTCTGTTTTTAATGCAAGACATTTCAGTAAAGAAAAGAGCATTGTCTCACTTCCTTCACGCGTCTGCCTCCCTCGTCAGTGTTTTTTCCTCTCTTTATGGTGAGTGGCTGGCCAAACTGTATTAGGCTGACTTGATAGATGGGAATATTCTCATTTGCAGTGGTGATACAGCTCCCTTTGACATTTCCCCACAGAAATGACTTCTTTGATGGTTTTGCTTCTCTCCAAGGCCCTTTTCCTATTCTGTCCAGTTCATTGTGTGGAGGAGACCCCGCAGCAAGTGAGTCATTGTCTTTCTAACATCTTCAATCCAATTTACTGCAGCCACATGTCACACTCTGTTGCATGTCTCTTTGGTCACTGGCGTGCGCACACACACACACACACACACACACACACACACACACACACACACACACACACACACACTTACTATGCATACAGACATTCAAATGCATAGATTTACACACTGAAGTCGTCACCCATGCACAGCTATGGACTGAAAAGGTGTCATTTATTGACTGCCTCAGTATCCATGCATCTGTAAAGATCAAAGCATGAGGGAAAATAAACACAAGTGCAAGGTGGGTGCTCAAAGACTCTCTTTCCTAGTAAAGAAGATATACACAAATATAAAAATGTCACTCCTAGTTTTGATATTGTTGCTCATATTATCAGTGAAAGACACAGGTGGATTCGTACGTCTTAATGTTCTCATCTTCAAACACCTATAAATTTTTCATGCTTGAAATGTCATTGTATGTGACTGTGGGTTTTTTTAAACAATCAAATTCACAGAGCAGAACCCACAGAGTCTCATTATCTTGCCACCATGTTATCTATGTTATCCGTGTTTTTCATCACATTTCATTCTCATCAGTCACAGTGTGTCTAACTGATTGGGTGTGGGCTGGAACAGAATTCAAAGAAGCCAACTGTGTTTTAGGCGTCATGCCACAGTGCCTGTTTTCTAGTTCAGAAGGAAGAACAATTTACTTGCAGAGCAGTTTTTCAAATCAAATTTCAAGTTGTCGCAAGTGTCACAGAGCCATAGAAGTGATATTTAACATCTAATAAAAATTCAGACAGGTGTTTTAGAATAATTACTTTATGTCTTGCAATTGAAGCTGTTTATTTATGAGGTGTTTAACTTCTATACTGTATATAGCTTAGTAACTTTCTTTTTCAAGTTCCCCTGTATCAGCATGTGGCTCACTTTTGTCTAGATAGAAACTAAATATCCACCCATCCATTTAACCCCACTAAGAAAATTCAGGGCCATGTGCCTGGAACCACTAACTACTTTTCTGGGTTCAACACTGCCAAGACCCTGACCAATTGAAAGGAGCCACTTGAGGTTGTTTGGGCATCTGACTAGGATGCCACCTGATCACCCCCTTGGTGGGGTGTTTTGTCCTACAGGCAGAACCAGGACTACAGAGACTATATATCTCAGTTGGCTTGGGAATTACTTAGTGCTCCCGCAAATAAGCTTGAAGAGGTGGCCAGGCTGAGCGAAGAAGATGGATGGATGGGTCTAGATCCTACCCAGCTGTCTTCGGGCAAGAGGCAATTGGTACATCCTGGGCAGGGAACCAGTGTGTTGCAGGGCTAACACATACAGACAGATGACACACTCACATTCGCAACTACAGCCAGTTTACAGTCGTTAACCTTAATTAACCTAACCTGATGCACATCTTTGGACTCTGGGAGTGAGATAGTTATGCTGCTATAGACTTTTGCTGGGCTCCTGGGGCCTTGCACTTGTACATGGTGTGTGTGTGTGAGGTCTTTCCATATACTCTAAAGGCTGGTTCAGGGTCACCTGCCCAGCCTTAACTATAGCACAAGTTTTGTCAGAAAGGAAAGTCAGAAAGTTGAGAGAGTGTATTTCTAACTCTGTGCACTTTTCTCTGCTGGTTTGTTTTTTTAATAGCAGATAGAATTGACAAGAATGATCCTTTATGCAATAAAAAGTCAGTGGAGAGCTATAAATTGTTTCCCCCTCCAGTGTGGGCGGGACTTATTTGCAGTCTATCTCCGTCAAGTTTCTTCAAGTAATGAGCATCTCTATATCTGAATTTATATTGGATCTTTATATTTAATGTGCTTAATAAAATCACAGAAATAACCATTCCCACAGAAGCAGGAGTATCCCTCCTGGGGGAATTATCAATGATGAAAAAGACAATGATTTATTAGACTTGTCATAACCAGCAAATGTACTGCTTCTCACTGAAAAGATGAATTCCCACTTGTGTTTGCTAGATGGACTTATGAATCTGCATCATCTAGATCAATTAAAAAGATAGTGTAGAAGATGAAGGATACGATTTGAGTACATTCATTTTAAAATATATTTTCAATCTGTCATCATGACTCAGACATGTTTGTTCAAGCTATTTTGTTTCCTGCTATTTTGGGGGGAATTTTTATAATGCTTGTCCAAGTAAAATTGGTGCAGGCATACTTTGAAATGATCCTTGTATGTTTATCGATTTCCTTTCAGTTTTGGAGTTTTTTTTTCCCTTTATCTTTTGAAACTGAAGTTCTGTCAGATCTGAAGGAATGGATGAACCTAGTATTCATTAATTACATTTTTGGACTGATTGCAAAACTTCATCTTGAGATTGATCATATCAGTCTGCTGTGCTGTAGAGCTTCTTCCTTAAATGATTTTTAGCGGAGCACAGAAAAAAGCTGGTAAAACTGTAGTTAAATTTTTGCCTGCTATCAAGTTACTCATATATTTGATGCCTGATATGAGTGAGAGATTCAGAAATGGTGAAAGCACCTTTCACTGATTCATAAAAAAAACAATTTTTCTGGAGAAAAATGTGTTTCCGAACAGCCTAGCTCTTGTAGAGGACCCCAGGGATTAATCACAAACAGTAAATAAAGTATGCTAAACTGCTGAAGCTCAACTTTATTTTAAATAATAATGTTAAACTAAAATATCTGTTGAGATTATATAAGGACAAGAATTGTAGTTTTACATTTTATATAACAGGAAATCAGGAAACCTCAGACTAGACATGCCTGGGCTTTGACCTATGGGGACTCAGTACGAATACACCATGGGGTTCGAGATTCAGGTCACTCAGGGCAGAGGAAGCAGCTTCCTTCTACTGTATTTGATGAGGAGGGAGTGCTGCTGAGTTGAGGACATATGAAGGAGATTGAAGAAATTTCCTTAATCCTATTGACATGCCTTGAATAGAGGAAGTCTGGGGATGAGGGGAATGACTTGTCCATCACTATGACTGAGATCACCGAGGTAGTTAGAAAAAACTCTGCAGTGACCTGGCCTCTAGAGTGGATAAGAGCGAAAGCTGTGGGTATTGTGGGACACACTTCTGCAACATTACATGGGTGTAAAACCCTTGAATGAGTAAACTGTGCTGGTGGTCCGCCTTTTTTCAAAAGGACAAGGGTGAAGGACCCCCGCCAGGGCTTCTCCAGGCTCACTACAGCCAAAGGAGGACTGTGTGTGTGGCTTCAGGATCTCATCCCTCCTTTTTGCACGTGATCTGGTTCTCTTGGCATCATCAAGCAATGACCTCAACCTTGCACTGAGGCAGTTTGCAGCTTACTGTAGTGCAGAGGAGTTTGAGTGACCTTGGGTCTTATCCATGAATGAGGAAAGGAGAGAATAGGAATTCATTGCAGTAATGTGGATGCTGTGTCAGTCTGCCTTTGTAAAGAGAGAGATGAGCATGAAAGCAAAGCTGTCGATTTACTGGTTGATGTACTTTTCAGCCCTCACTTATAGCCACAAGCTCTGGGTAGAAATTAGCTTCTTACCAAGGGTGTATGTCTGCCCTTTGAGGTAGGTTGAGCAGCTTGGTTATTCAGGAAAGAGTCAGAGTAGAGCCAAAAGGGACCAGTTGAGGGGGATTCACAAGCTGGGATGGATGGATGAATGGATGGATGGATGGATGAGCCACCTTGATGACTACTTTTTGTTACAGTGACAATTAGAAACACTTTATTATTAATAATAATTATTTATATTAATTTATTAATATTAATTTATTATTAATTATGTATAATATATTATTATATAATATATTAATATTATTCACTATATTATTTGAAATGTGGATGCATAACTCAATCATTATGCCCTATTGCTTCACATGCTAAAACCTAAGCTACAAGACACTTCAGTTATTGTAACACACAATGGTTTTTGTTTGTCTGTTTTTATGTTTGAGGTATAGTTATCAAAAATGTAAAAAAAAAGATGGTACTTGGCAAATTATGGCAGTCTAGTAATCAAGCTGGTATTCAGTGCTTTGACATGAAGGAGCTTCGGTTTATATTTAGAGGTGAAATTTACACAAAGCGTCTCTTTCTTAGTCCTATCATTATGTAGTCATTCAAACTTGAACAGTGTGGCATGTAAGAAGTTTAAAATTAGCTTGCATGACATTAATTTTAAAGTCTTTGATTATACTGAATGCTGACAGTCAAATGCAATAAAACTCCACGACTTAAAAGATGTTTTGGTGCACAAACCATTCTGGTTTTATTAAGATCGTTACCTGAAGTACCGTGCGGTAAAACTGCAAGGTAAAATTAAGATCAATAGTGCAATTTATTTGCCATAATAGATCAGGAGAGGTACAGTTGTCTCAATGAAAACCAAGTAATTGTGGTAATTAACACGTTGATGTGGGTGGTTTACTTTATTTGTTGTACAAAGTGTTAATGAGTGTACAGGCAGACAGACATGATTATTCAACAGCAGGAGAAACGCACTAATCCGGGGTGCAGATGCAGATTGTTCTCTCTTCTTCATTGATTTCTGCAGAGGAAAGGAAGCAGCTAAACCAACTACTGTTGCATGGGCTGGTTTGAAGGCGTGGAGACCAACATGAATAATAAATGAGGAGAAACGGGGTGAAGCAGTGTAGTTATGGTAGAGATCTGCATCAGCAACTATGCACAAAGTTGACTGTTTAAAAGTAAACTGTAAAAATGTATGAATCATCAATACAACAGATAGATCAAAGTTTAGATTAAAGTGCATCCTTGTTTCCCAGTGCAAGTAGTCTATTAAAGTCTACTTTATGTGAGTAACCCATTTTATGCTATCTTAGTCTTATATATGTGATATAAAATTATTTTAATATGAAATAAATTAGAGCATTTATTGGACAACTTGGAGTGTTAATTTTCGAGTCATAATTTAAATGCACATGTGAAAAACAAACATTAAAATTGTCTTTTCCTCATATACAGTTTATAGTAACCAACCTTATCTTAACTTGCAGAAAACTGATGTTTTTTAATATATGTTTTTAACAAGCTGCAGTTTTGTTTCTGTGTTGCCCCTCCCTGAGTTTGGTTCTGCTGGAGGTTTCTTTCTGTTAAAAGGATTTTTTTTTTCTTCCAACTGTCACCACTATCCCTCTAAGAAAACACATTCCAGTGGGGTTGTCTGATTGTTAAAGTTTTCTCTCCATCCATCAAGAGCTGTTTTTGTAGCTCTCAAGAAGCTACCAGTATGTCCACTGCTGCACTGCTGACCAGTATAAACCATTACTTGTAAATCTTGATTATACATACCTCTTGATCCTCAGCAGGAGATTTTTGATCGTGCATGTCCTCTTATTTTTCAGCTTTTTGTGTTGTTTATCTACGTGTTGAGCTAAAGGTCAGGGTGTAATCACAGGCCCAGACATTGCTCCGGCACATAGACAAAGCAGATGATAAGCCAGAGGAAAATGTCAGCCAGATATAGAGTGCTGATTGTCCATTAGAACAAGACCAATGTTAAGCTTGAATGAGATTCGTCAGGACCTCAGGTCTTTCATCTCCTTTGGGTCCTCTTGACAAGGTCAGACAGCACAAATCAAATACAAAATGCAGATAGCAATGAATAAAATTCACCTTGATTTGATGTGTTTACGTAATATGAGCCACTAAGAATTCACAGCAGTATATTGTGATTGTGTACTTTGCTCTTTTATTTCACTGTGGTTGTACTCAACAGTGGGGGGTCAGTGATATTATCAAGCTACACGATATGGCCAGAAGAACTGGGTCACACCTCTTAATCTTTGAAGGTATTTTCAGTCTTGTTGCCACAAGTGTATAATATCAAGGCCTAGCGATGCAGCCTGCCTTTACAAAGATCTGTGAAGGAAAAGAAGAACTCGAAAGTGCCCAATGAATTCAAGCATGATATTATGGTACGGTGCCGCAAACGTCTTGCCTCCTAAATATTTCTTAATCAGCTGTAAATGGTATATTTGGAAAATGGAAGTGTTCAGCAACTCAGCCACACAGTGTCAGACCACATACAGTCACAGAGCATCGTCACCGAGTGCTGAGTCACATATTGCGTAAAAGTCACCAAACACTCTGCTGACTCGATAACTGCAGAGATCCAAACCTTTTCTTTCATTAGCATTAGCACAAAAACTGTACTCCGGGAACTTTGTGTCATGAGTTTCCATGGACAACAGCTCTTGCACACTAAGTCTACTTTCATCCATATAGCGTATGTGGTGTTTACCACACCTTTTAATTACTTTATTTCTTCTACAGCACTTGTATAAAGTGAAAGTTGATACATTAAGTTCATTTCTTTGTTTTACTATCTCTTCGGTGTACATGATTTTCTTGTATGCTCATAAGTATAGCTTATGTACATCAGAGAGTTTTTGTTATTGAGTGGGACTCTTTTCATGCTTTCATTATTTTTTCTTTTTCCAACTGCAGGCGTGAACACAGCATTACAAAAATGAATAATTCTAAAAAATAATAGACTGAATAAAATATTTGGAGGTAGTATTGCTTTTTGCTCTCATTAAAAAAACAACAACAAATAAATCACGCATCATGTCAGTGATTTTTGTGTCCCTGCTGCTTTTCTTTGTCCTTGCCTTAACAAACGCCTGCTTGGGTGAACAGCAATGTGTGTTTGCTCTCCGTGTTTGCCATGCACCTATGAGGTTTCAGATATGGTAGGATTTGGCGATGCCATGCAGCTCACATAGACTGTCCTCGCTCAGTGCTACGCACCTGCTGTGCTCCAACACCATCGTTCTCATCTGGGCCAAACCGGCTCCTTGTGAAATCAATTTCTGCGCTGGGGTCGGATTGTGTACATGCGTGAGGATACACAAGCCTCTGTGTGTGAGCGCACGCCAATTTCTCAAAACCAACACGTTTTCCCTCAAGTCACAAATCACAGAGTTAAAAATGAAGCCACAGCTGTAGATAGAATAATGAGGAATACGCTCACAGGTAACAACAGGTGTTATTGAAAATATGTTATCCTCGCCGCAGGAACAAGTGACGCAAATGAGAGTGAGAGAGGAGCTAGTGTCTGGCTCTCTGCGCACGGGAATCAGTTGGTTTTGCAACTGTAACCATCGATCACAAACAGCAATTCGTTGAGATGTTGGATGTCTCTGTGCATGACTAGAAGCCCTCTGTGGCTCTGGGCTGAATGCCCAACAGTGTGATCGTCCACTGTTTACCCTTGCATTGCATATCTGTGTGATGTTTGATCAAAGAGGCACTGAGACAAACAGTATGTCAAATGTGGTGGTGCAGTGGATTAACTTTGGGATTCTGCGAGACTCTTGTTGTGTTACTCACAGCTTGAAGCTGTTTTTCCTCATGGAGAAATGACTTCCCTTAATGATTTTGCTTGGTGGCTTTAGGCAACATCATCTGACTTTCTTCCTATGCTAGAAAAAAGGTATGACTTACTTTGTCATTGCTGTCACTCGCTTATTATTATTTTTCTCTGTCTCTGTAGGCAAATGAAGCCCTAGATCTGACAATATGGTTTGGGCTCACATTTATATCTATAATCTGAGGAAAGAAAAAAAAACAACAGAGGCTTGTTTAATAATATCTTAGCTTGGCTGGTACTGTAAATAACTTCCAGGAAGGGATCCAGAGACAAGGAACTGCAAAAAAGCTACACAGTTGCTGATTTTATGAAAGCGAAAGCAGCCAAAAAAGTAGTAAATGTACAGCAAAGGATATGGTGAAAGTGAGCAAGACTTTGCAGCATATACGGGCCATATGTGGGGGTTTGGATTGTATCACCACGCTCAACTAACAGTGGATTATTGGAGACTGGAACATGTGGTACAGTTCAAACATAAAATATCTTACATACAGCAAGCACCTAATTCTGTGTCTCCTCTGTTCTTTTTGTTTTCGTAATCCCTGAATGCAGGAGTACAGCGCCCGACTCACTGCAACACCTTAAGGCCACTTTTTTTTTAGTCCTCAAAATGCCAAACAAAAATAAATGCATGCACGCAGGGCACAACAGGAGGAAAGCTCATTTTAGAGTGCAACTTGCTGGTACAGAATCAGGCCCTCTATGATAAAGGATTGATGAAACTCTCCGTTGTTGTTTTTTTATAGTATTTTTGCGTAGTAAGCACTATCCTCAATGGGAGCTCCAGCATATTACTTGCTTGTTCTCACTTATCTCTAGTCTGTGCTCTTCCTAAACCATATTAAGGAGGTTTGTGACTTTCCCGGTGATTTCCCCATTCTCGTACGGTCTAATATGTGTTTTTATTTTCTGCCACTTTTGTTATTCCACATGATGCAAGAGAGCAGGAAATTGCTCGCTGATATAATCTGCCACAGAATGTAAAATTTAATGGTGTGTGTGTCTGAGTGGGTATGCATGTGCCTGTAGATGTTTGTGTTGAAGTTATATTTAGAAAAAATAAATAAATAAAAAAAAATAAAGCATTCTTAGGATGGAGGTAATTGTCTCTGTCTTTGTCAATACCCGGACAGATGCATCTTCAGTGTCCTCCATTTGGCCATGGACTGCTGTTGCATCCGAAATTGCTACATGAGGCTTTATTATATTTGTGCATCCAGTGTGTAAAAAACACGGAGTGCACTTGGCTCCTTAATGCAGTGCTCCGGAGCCAGGCAGGAGCGGCTGCTGGTTTGTTTACCAACCAGCACACTGATTGTTATTAATATGCGGGAGCCCAGAGAGAGTGAGGCAAAAGTAAAGGAAGCTTAAAGAAAGCAGAACAGATTGTCCCTCGATCATAACAGATTCTTTTTCCAGGAAAAAAAAGGTAAAAGCCATAACAATGAAAATACTCCCTCCTCTTCTCCTCTTCAGACTCTCCCCTGTGACAGCCTTATGGCTTGTCATGCAGACAATGGTGTTCAGAGGCTCATTTGGGGTTTAAAGATGTCCTTTATTGCTTCCTGTACCACTCTACAAAGCCTTGCATTGATATCAGTAAAAGCGATTACGACCTGTCGCTTTAGCTTGTTGGCTACAGACACCAGAAACACATAGTATGGAATAAGTTTCTCTTTTTTGGATGTGGGTGGGTATTTTATGAGGTAAAAGCTAACACTGATATATCACCTTTTTCCTTTTAGCTTTTTACCCTTTTAAGCTTCATTAAAATCTATTTTTGATTCAACCAGCTCCTAAAAGAAATGGCATTTTGTTCTTAGAGAATACAGTGCAAAGCAACACCTCACAGCTGCTGTGGATCTTATTTATTTTTTAAAATGTGTTCATTTGCACCCCCATCCCATTATATTTTGCTAGAAAAAATGGGAAATAGGTGCAGTGATTTATTGAAACCTGTGCAGACATACATAAGGATATGGTATATACGTTTCTACCGTTCTAACGAGGTAGAAAGTCAATATTTTGGAGGACCACCTTTATTCTTAAACACAGGCTGAACTCTCTTAGACAAGCTTTCTTGTCATTTCGTTAAGCAGTCTTCAGAAATAGTTCTCCAGGCTTCTTCAAGGACATTTAAAATGCTTCTTTGATGTTGTCTGCCTTTTGTTATACTCTCTGTCAAGATCATTCCACACTGTCGAGGTCCAGTCTGTGACTGATGTGTTTTTCTAACCAGACATGCTTTTATGCACTAGAAGTGTGTTAGTGATCACTGTCTTGCTTGCAAATAAATCTTATTCTTCTGTTTATCATTTAATCAATTTTGACAAGACCTCCAACTCCACTGGTAGAAATGAAGCCCCAAACCATGACAGAGCCTCCACCATGTTTTACAGATGTAGACACTCACTGTTCTTTTGTTCATCTCACTTGTACTATTGTATACTTATTGATGACAATTCAATCAATTTGAAAACAAAGTTTTTTTTTAACTCAATGAGACCTTTTTTAGTACAGCACTTGCTTAATTTAGCATACCTCGGCCTTGTCTTCCCATTTTCTTTCCTTAAGATTCGTTTCTTGACAGCAATCCTTCTACTGAGAACATTTCTGATGAGTTACCAGTGAGCAGTAGCTGGCTCAACTAAAGAGTCTGATACATATCACAGGTCTTTTGTCTGGTCTTTGCTGGATTTTTTTCCCATTTCTTGCCAAGATGTATCAAATTTCTTTTGTTTCTTTTTAGGTAGCTCCTTAGGAATTGCCTTCTGTGTACAAAAATACTCTTTCATGCCTGTCAAACTGTTATGTTTGGCATTTTTCATAGATTCAACAAAAGAAATGGGAGAACATTCTGTGTTTTAGCAATAGGTTGCTAGTAGCACAGTACCACTGTCAGATTTAGCAAGCTAAAGTTTTAGGACTCCAGCAAAACAGGAAAAGGCAAGGCAAGAAGGCAAGAGGTAGTTGAAAAATCTTTATTCAATCAGGCAATCATTTATATGAAATAACAGTGGCAATGGCCAACAGGTGAGTGGTGATCCAAGGTGGCAGGAAATAAGCGGCGTTCGTCTGAGGTGGGTGAAAGCACATGAGACTAAATCCGAGGGGTGTTGGGTAAACGTTGGAGACAAGGAGAAGATTTGTTAATGCACAGGAAACAATCACTAGAAAACGCCTAGCTGGACTGGCTGGTTTACCACACTGAGTGACCTGATAATTTGGTGAAGACTGAATGTCCGCGCTGGTCCGTTTGAATGGTAGTTGATTGCATCTGATGATTTGCAGGTGATCTACAGAGAAGAGACAACATCAGCTGGAGCGGACGATTACAGCTGCTTTCCAAAAACAAACTGCAAACTCATGGAACCAGGCCTCTTATGACAGACAGTTAAAATGTGTTTTCTTTCTAGAGTATTTTGAGATTGAGATGTTTGCACAGTACTGTTTTGCAGATTTTAAAAATATCCTTTAAAGCTGTGGTGATTTTAAAAATTGGGAGATATTTAGCTGTGGATTTTTCACAGGGATGGGACCTGCATGTTGGATCATGTAGATGCTAGCATGTGGGGAGTCTGTTAATAGTATAAACTTTGCATTAGGTTTAGATGCAAAACAGTAGATTAAAAAAAAAAAACCTAAGCACAGATAAAGCGTAGTTGGAAATGCAGGCAGGGTTTGACAGATTATGTGCCATAGTGAAAAATTAAAATATTACACTATTGCAACATTTTTCTTACAAAATTTCAGTGTTTGTAGCAGCAGCTTCACACCGTGACTCTTCCAGTTTTAAACAGCCAGCGTTTACCTTTATATATTTTACTGTATTGAAAACATTCAGATTGTATAGCCCTGACGACCTCCAGGAATCACTGTGTAGCAGTTTATTCAGTCACATGTATACCTCTATTGTGACTGCACAGCATGAAACCCCGAGTTAGATACTGTAGAATTTGAAGTTGTTTTTTATTGATGGGAGTTACACAGTACTGACCTTAACTACACATTGAAAACAAAAGCAAAATTCTAACACTATAAATGTAAAATTTGAAGAATAAAAGGCATGCTGTTAAATAAATATATATGTGGCTTCTGCTAGCTCGAGTGTTTTTCTCCTGCAGGCTATAATATTAACTGACAAAGAAAGGAGCTCTCCAAAGGAAATACAGCAACAATATCATTTGTGCCATTTCCACTGCAGTGGGGGCTTGAGACTTCCACGTTGCTCTATTGAATCTGCTGTTTGTAGATGATGTATGTGGAGAGCGAGCCTTCCCAAATGAATTAATACCATAACCAGTTCCAGATGGCTGCAACATCTTGTTCCCCTTTCTGTGATCGTTTTAATGCTTTATTGATTGCTGTTGTCCAGGGAACCCAACCTGTGTGCAGTAGTATTTATTCCTTCCACACACGCGCACGCAAACATGCACACACACACATATTATCCTCTACCACACACCTCTACCATTCCTACACTTCTCTGTCAGTAAACCCACAATCCATTTTTCATGGAGCTCTGGAATGATTATGCCACAAGCTGATTGGACACGCCTTTTCATCCAGTCAATTCTGGAAGAATGGTCAGGCTGGAGGAATGGGACATGGACACGATATAAATATTAAAGGGTCACAGTTCAGTAGTTTCATTGCGGTTGTTTTATTGTTGTTAGCTTCTTTTGCAGGAAACTAGGAACGGTGGTTTTTATCATTGATAGATGGTTTCGTGTACATTGTCCTGTTAAGTGTATTACCAGCCACTGCTTCTATAAGACTTTGTTTTATTTATGATGTATAGCTGTTGCTCTGTAATGCATTCAAAGCTCAGACTGATAGTGTGGTGAATTCATGCAATGCTGCATGAAAATAGACAAATTAGTGCTGCATTCAAACATAAGCAGGACTTTCCTAGCCTCATATGCTTCAATTCAAGGCACTATAACTTTTACATTTCTTTCTACAAAACCAAATTAACCTTTAGGGTTTATTTTGAAATTGTTTAGAAGAAGGCTTAATCATGGCAGATGAGGAGGTTGATACCCCTCGTTAGATTTGACTGTGGAGCCAGCAGCTGGTTAGCTTATCATCAGAAGTCTGAAGGTACCACACTTGGTTGCCTAGAAACTGGTCTGGGCTCAAAAATACTAAAGTCCAGTGTACATGTGTGTTTCTTTTTTAATACCACCTGGCATTGTTTGTCTATGGTACACAAACTTCTCAAATCTGCCACTGCAGATTTTGGAACATATGTGTTTTCTTGTCTTCAGATGGCTACTGGATTAAGACATGAAGTTTTTCATGCAAAATAAAATGGCAGGTTGTGTAAGAGTCACATAAATAAATACACACTGCGTTAATGATTTTGGTTTTAATAACAAATGCCAAACAACACATTTTGCTGCTAATTAAAACACATTTTCCTGATCATTTTAGATATCCGATTTATATTTAAATATTTAAACTGTAATTTTTGCACAGTTGGTCTAAGTAATTAGTCTGCTGTTGTTGATAGAATTATCAGGTGGCCACAGATTGATGTTCCACCTGAAGCAGCTGTGGGGGAGTGTGTTCTACAACTCCTCAGCCCACTGAAAGGACAAAATGAAAGGAAGAGGTAGACAGACGTACACAAAAAAAAATGCAACAGGAAATGTGTAATTACATTTGATATCAGGGGGTTGATACTACAGAACATGCAGGAGCATGATTTAATACTGAGAAGAATTTCTCCATGAAAAATGATTTAAAAACTTTATTCAGAGATTACAATACATAAACATCTCAGAACAATCCAAACGAATGTGTCTTAGTAAACGGTTGAGCCACTGTGAATAGCTTCAGTGTAGCCTGAAAGACGTTAATGAGATCTTCAAAGCACAGGGACATAACACCATTCTTCCAAAATAGGTACTGTGCAAAAGTGGAGCCACACATTCTAAGAAGCCAGACTTTTCAAATTTTTTAAAGTGGTCTCATCCAAATGTTCTGAATGTGGAAAAGTGGCTGTTAAGAAGCTGTGCTTAACAAATAGAAACAGTGAGACATAATATGCCTGAAAATCAGTATCAATAGGTCAGACAGGTTGATGAATCCAAATCTGAAATTTCTGGTTCAAATTGTTTTCAATAAGTACAGAGAAAGACAGGAGAGAGACACAACAGTGTGTGTCTACAGCCATGTGTAAAATGTAGTGGAGGCTCTGCCATGGTTTAGGGCTGTATTTCATCCAGTGGAGTTGGGGATCTGACAGAATCATGAATACAGAAAAATACCATCACATACAGAGCCACCATGCAATATCATCTGGATCGTGTCTGATTGGCAACACCTTCTTTTTATTTAGAATGATCCCAAACATTGCCAATGCATGATAGAAAAACACACAATGGAACACTATCAGCCTCCTGCTGAGCCTGCACCTGAACATTCTTGAAGCAGTGTGGGATCATTTTGACAGAAACAACAACAAAAGTCAGCCGCCATTCAAACAAGGGCTTTGAACATCCTCCAAGAAGCCTGGAGAACTATTATTGAAGACTACTTAGAGAACGAAAGATCAGGCTGTGTTGTAAAACGTGGTCATATACATGTTGGTGTTCAAGCTCATTAGAAATTTGTAAACACTTACATACTGTATTTCATGACAGTTTGCTCGTATCAGTAAATGACCTATTTCCCATTTACTGAAATAAGAGTTGGCCTAAGGTTTTTGCACACTTCTGTATATTCACTCATTTGGTATTTTGTCGACATGTCTAGTCATAAGATAAATGTTATCATTTAGAACAATTCATTTGGAGTGAATCTGCCTTTCAAGGGTACAAATAGTAGGTAGGTCGATGAACCCAGCAAGCACAACATATCCCCATTAACATACTGTATTACAGCCCCCAGATCTCGTTATTGTAGGATTCACTGGCTTCATAGTTGTATCCAAATAGAAGAAAAACTTCTAATATCCCTACAACCCAGCAGTGTACACTCATATATTTATATTATATATTTTGTTTTAAATTGGCTTTGAAAAGTCTGATAACCCCACTGTTACCGATACAATTGTCTGCATGAGCTGTTTTTTACTGAGTCCTGCTGTCTGGAGCGAAAGGAAAGTATTCTAACCTTCATCATGGCCAGAGTGAACACAGAGGGTGCTTCAGAGACACTGTACAAGGTAAGTATTTTGAACATTTCTTACATAGCGACCATTTCTTTTTCTTACCAAATGATACCCTGCCTGGCAGTTCAAATACAAGCAATTTGCTCTGGTGCCCTTGTCACTGGTTATTTGCAGGTCTTTGCAGGAAATTCATGGAATAGCTGATGATTCAAGGGACTGGGTCTGCACTAGTCCTCTTATCACACAGCAAGCACTAAACATTTTAACTAAGTGGAAAAAACCCCATCTGTCAACTGCTTAGGTTTTATATCCATTTTTCTTCTATTCTTTTATGCATGACAATTACCAAGGCCACGTCCTTGATTACCTTATAGCCCACTCTACAACTTGTCTTCTCAGCAGAAACTTGTAGATTAATACAAGTTTTGCACTGCCTCATTTGAACCTCCCACCTGTTCGTTCCTCACACTGTCCACCACCTGTGTGCTGTGTGCTCTGCACTTGGCAACAAAATGCAAAACAAATTCAGAAAAATAGTGATCTGTCAGAGTGCAGCTGGAGCTGGAAACTTCTAAACAAAAGTTATTCCATATTTTTTTCCATGTCTGTCTGAACAGGCACATAGAGCTTGAAATTAAATAGTAATTGACCTATAGTGCCTCAGATAAATCATTTTTTTAAACTATATTTAATTTGGATTTTTCATTATATTTTCAATGACTGAGTAACCCCACTTTGCAGTTCCATTTCTTAGGCTCTTTGCCTTTATACAGTTGTTAAACAATATTAGGTATCTCTTGACTCCAAAGCATAAGTCAGCAGGCCTGGTCATTTTCAGGCCAGGTAGGTTTTGTCTGCTGCTTAAACTACATGAATGATGAAATATTTCTAGAATCATGCCAGTCTGGGAGCTAAGAAAAATGTCACAGCATAAAATCATCTCCTTGGTGATTCTACACATAAAACTACAAGGAGTCTTGAGGCATTGTTAGGGTATTGTGCATGTTGGTAAAGGCATATGGCAAGATATATTGTCCATCTGAAAGGTGGTCCTGGTGGTTATTCCTCCACATTTCCCCCCAACCCATTCCTATTCTACGTAACCTGCCACTGAGTGCAGTGTCTGGAAGCACAATTGACTGCAATCTCTCCTACTATTTATTTTATCCCCTTGCGGACCACAACAAGGCTGTTCCCCCACTAAACAAATCAATGTAAGGTGTAAAAAAGTAATGATGTGACGCTGAACTATAACACCCAAAGCTAGGAGCTACTAAATCAGCCCCAGTGCTGGACAATTCCCACCGAGTGCATGATTAAGTAGCTCTGACTATGAGTGGTCATGGGGTGTTTGCTCATAACTCAGTCCACAGTCAGAGTGTTATGGAAGCATTGGGGAAAAGCATAAAAAAGAGGGATTACACCCACACTGACACAAGCAAAAAAAAAAAAAAGATAAACAAATGAAAGCTCAATTTAAAACTAAACAAAGACAAAAACAACCAGGAAACTATAAAGACATAATACAGAAATTAAAACTAAATACAATTTTAAAACACTTTAAAAATTATACAAAACATAAAGATACTATGGCAAAATAAAAATCAAATAATAAAAAAAGGTATAAAAAATCCTACAATAAATGAAAAATACAAAAATTAATTTATTAATCAAAAACATAAATATAGCAACAGAAAATAACTAAAAGCAAAATAGTAAATACACGAAGAGAGAGAAAAAAAATATAATCTTTAAATACACCACATTTCCAATTTTTTGCCACACATTTGACCTGTATAGCGTCTTTTGGAAGCCATAATTGATAACAGTATTCTCAAAACAACATGACATTAAATATTCATTAAATACATTTAAATGATTTGTTGCAGAAAAATAATGAATTGTATTTATTATTAACATTGTTACTTGTAGAAACATAAATTAACTTCAGAGAAACAGCCAATGACAATATAACAAATAACACAACCTTAATGAGTTTAATTTTAAACAAAACACCAAACACACTAACTCAGTCGAAAGAAAACTTGACGTGCCTTATAAACCAAGGCAAAACAGGCTTTTACATCTGTTTTCCATTGTTTTGTGGATATCAAGGTTGACGCAAACAGAAGCTGGCAGCTCTCTCTTACAGCTCTCTTCCTCGGGTCAATGTAACCAAGACAATGAAACAATGAATAAATAAATCAAACAATCACTCAAAAACAAACAAATAAAAATCATTAGAATCCTAACCTAACAAACTTAAAGTAGCAGTGCACTCTTAAAACACAAAACAAAATGACAAAGAGCCCTGAATTGCTCCTTCAGCCAACTTAGACCCTGGATTGCATCCATCGACTACAGAATTCACTGATAGGTCTGTAGTTCCATAAAAGGTGGAAACAAGAGGAGCCAGTAAGTAGGAAGGGAGGAACCCAGAAGCCAGGACCTGGAAGCAGCCTAGTAAACAAGAACACTTAATACAGTGGCTTGGAAAAGTATTCGCCCCCCTTGAACTTTTCCACATTTTGTCACATTACAGCCACAAACATGAATCAATTTTATTGGAATTCCACATGAAACACCAATAGAAAGTGGTGTACACGTGAGAAGTGGAACGAAAATCATACATGATTCCAAACATTTTTTACAAATAATTAACTGAAAAGTGGGGCGTGTGTAATTATTCAGGCCCCTTTGGTTGTCTAAGAGAATATTGGGAGCAACAACACCATGAAGTCCAAAGAACACACCAGACAGGTCAGGGATAAAGGTATTGAGAAATTTAAAGCAGGCTTATATGGGCAGAAATCTGTGCCATCAGACACTGAATTTGAATAAGTTCAATTTGAATTTGAATTGCTCAGATTGAATCTGAATTGTAACTTGAATAAATGCTTTTGAAAACTGAATTTGAATTAGTCTAATTTGAAATTGAATTTATGGTTTGAAAATGATCATCACTAATTGAAATTGAATTTTATATTTTGAAAATGAATTGATTTGCTTTGAAACTGCATTTTATCCTTTAAAAATTCAGCTCTCGAATAATTTCAGTTTCACTTCTCACCATTCAGTTTCAGTTCTACAATTCAATTTCAGTTCCAAAATTCAGTTTTTTGGAACTTACATCCGGTTCCGGTTCAAGCGCAGATTAATAGAACTACGTTTTACTAGCGGACCGAAAGTGTTACTGACGGGAATCTACAGCGTCTTGAGCTGAATTAAGACTTCAGAAGTCATTCGTCATGTCGAATGACCAGCGGATAAACTCTCAGGTTGGTAATAAATGTATTACATGTATAAGAACAAGCGTCATGTTAACAAATGATAGCCGTAAGGTAACTTTTATGCTTATTGTAGCTGTTAGCTAAAAGCGCTAATTTAGCGTAGTTTGCCCTGAATTCAGATTTGACAACAAATATGATCGACTGTTTCTAGTAGAATTCCAGAGTTGTCATCTTGGACCCTCTCAGAGTACCCCTCTGTATGCTTGCAGAGACCCCTACAGTAGGGAAACATGCAAAACGGTGTCCAAACCTTTGTGTTTTAGCTTTATTTATGTCTTATGCTGGGCAGACACTGTGCGATTTTTTTCAGTCGTGCGATTCAGCTTCTGCTCAAACTGTACGATTGACTCGCAGGGGTTAGAAGTTCATAGGTCACGATGCAGGTCTCACACTATACCGCCCGATGCTCTGATGCGACCCGAGTGCTCACACTGTGCGTCCATAAAATGAAGGTTATAAGAGAAATTCTGTTGCTCGCTCTCTCTCTCTGTCTTTCACTCACACAGATACACCACCACCATCAACTTTGCTAAATTGCTAATGAAAAACATTGATCAGGCAGCTGTGATTGAGCAGCAATGTAAATCCAACTATTTTCACGGTTGTTGTGGTCGTGATAATTTTGTTAGGCCACATCGAAAAGGTTCGGGTGAGCTTGCCATAGTTCTACAAGTTGTGCCTCCATCGCTTGTGTGTCCAGATCACACGCTGCACTGCCGTGCTGCGCCGTCTTTTTCGCTGACATTTGTGTTTGCGCGTGCGCAGTGTGAGAAGCTGCGGCGACACCCTCACGACCAAGCGATTGATGATCGGGAGCTGGTCGTGAGGTGTTAATCGCTTCTCGTTACCCCACGTATACTACACGATGCACGACGCACGATGAAGGCCAAAATCGGGCCGATCGCCAAAACGGTCGCACGACTCAAAAATCGGCTCAAAATGGGCCAAAAATTGCACAGTGTAAGCCCAGCATAACACAGCATCCCAACTCTTTAGCTAACTTAATAACTTTAGCTAAAGTGAATAGTTAGTCTAATTCATTAGTGCAGCATTACTGGATCACCTCTGTTTGAAGTGATATAATATGATATACAACTATCACTGAAACAGCAAACTTTGTAAATAAGCAAACAACACTTCTCATTCTCTAAACGTTTGGCCACAGCTGTAGATTACACTATCAGTGCTTGTTCACTCTTGACAATAATAACATTTCTAAATTTACTTTGTGCATTTACAGGTAAACAATATCTAATATTTTATTTAAATGACTGCTTTGTCTTTGAAAAGGGTGAAGAGCCTGAGGCCGGTGACAGTCCAGTTCTACTCTAAGTACATCCTTACAGTGGCTCACAGGACTAGGCCACATTCCTGTCCTGCCAGAAGAGAAGAGAAACTTCAGAGTCTTCATGCAGTTCAACCACACCTGTCATATTCCGTATGACAGGGG
Source organism: Maylandia zebra (assembly GCF_041146795.1). NCBI lineage: Eukaryota > Metazoa > Chordata > Actinopteri > Cichliformes > Cichlidae > Maylandia > Maylandia zebra. Next base: position 23,230,166 of record NC_135187.1, read on the forward strand.
TCTCAAACTCCAGTCCTCAAAGGTCAAAGTGTCATGCAACTTTTCCATGCCCTCGAGGACTGGAGTTTGAGACCCCTGCCGTATGGTGTTCATGCTGTTTTCTACCCCACAGTTACAGCATGTCTGACTGCCTGTTCAGCATATGCAAAAATATATGATGAGTTTAAGCATGTGATGACTAAGGCCTTCCATTATGGTGTTTGTCATCACATGTCACAGACATCTGGATGATCATTTGGAATAAATAAAATACTAAAAACGTGTTACTTCATCTTTTATCTTTATTATTATTGTTCTTATTTTACACTTTTCATTGTTAGGCATTAGGTTTATTTGTAGTAGTCCTTTCCAACGTCTTTCCCTCTTCCATGTTACTGTGTCAGCTTGTCAGCATCTATTTGGGTTTGGAAGTGGAACAGAAAGTAAAGAAATCCAAAGTGCCATTAAAACCAGGAGAGGTTCTTATATTTCAGAAGAAGGGATTAATTCAAAAGAAATGACCTCAACGCCATATTTTATTTAGGAACCCTGGAGAGCACTTTGCAAAATAACACATTCTTATAATTTCACCCTCAGATGAGCCAAGCTACGACTGTCAGGGAAGGTGATGTAGGTACAGAGCATATGAGAGTGGTTAAGTTAATGTCTCTTGTCTAGATGAAGGCACAAGAGGGATCAATGGCAAGGCGTAGAGATTCAGTATCTTCAGTCTTCAGTGGACACTCCATTTCTGGCACAAAACACCTGTAAAAGATGGTCGATTTAGGAGGTGACCCGACAACTTCAGCCTGTCAAACATATTAATGGAGCAGTGTGTTTAAAAAAAAAAAATTAATTAAGCATGCACTCAGTACCCTAAGAATTATTATGGTAGTTAAACACAGTGATAGTTGTATATCATATTATATCACTTCAAACTAGGGTTGCCAACTCCCTGAAAAATAAATAAGGGACACCTCGTGGCCAGGGCCGGGCAACCCAGTTGTCTTCACCCTTCCCAGCAAGGCTGGACTGGGACAAAAAATCGGCCCGGGCATTTTGACTAGAGACCGGCCCACCAGGATAAAGATTGAAATGTGACGTCATTCAGGGATAAAACCGCAAAGGATTCTGGGAACTTGTGGCAAGAGGTACTAGCGCACGCAGGCTTTCAATTGAACTCAGTTACACAGCGATAAAAAGAAACCCAAAAAATGGCAAGAAGCTGTTGTATTATTAACTGCAATAGCCGGTCGCATGACAGCCACGGGAAGCCGATGGGTAAAGAGATCGTTTTTTTTTATCGGATTACGTCGTTGAAGTGAAAATTTTTAAGCCATGTTTCCGAAGTAAGAGCCGACGGATGGTCTGGATATACCAAATATAACATCTCAGAACACTCCAGCTCACATGTTAGTCTGATCCAAGCATTCCCACAAAGGTCAGAGTTTTGTAGTAGTTAATGCGTCATTTTTCTTAACATAATTGGTGATATAGGTTACAAGCAAGTCTGGCGCTGAACAGAAATTGTCGCGCTATGCTCCTTTGTTTATTGTGCATAAATAGTGAATTGTCCTGACACAATATTGCGTTTCGCTTCTGTTATAACCATGGTACACTGACAAAACCATATACTTTTATTCACAAGATAAAACAGTTGTTTTGTATCACTAATTGTCCATTGCGATTACAACATACAATATTATTGTCACTGCTACATTTCTGTAATGCTACTGTAACCGGTTTCTGCTTCATCCCGCTGCAACAGTTCGGCCCAAACAGACTCCTCGACTCTGCGTTGTGTAGTGTTTTTAAAAAGACAAGGAGTCTCTGATCGATCGTTGCCACTTTATTTCCTGAATGGAAACAACGGTGTATTATCAGTGCACAGGCTCGCCACACACCACTCCGCACAGCACACTACGGCAGAACATCTCATTAGCATTCCGCTTTAGCATACAGTTTCACACATTAATAAACAAATGAAAAGTACATAAAACTGGTGTTGGACATGTGTCCACTAAGCACTTATTACACTCGGTGCTCTTCAGCTAATCAAACATGTTTTATGTGTCTGTACTACTTAGCTATATTGTGTGCGGAACAATACAACTCACCTCTCGTATGGCTACGGCAGACTGGCAGCGATTACTGCAGCCAGCCACACCGAGAGGGGGGGCGCTGTTTCCCCATTACACTGATATTTGTGGCAAGTGGAATAATACCACATAAACACTGTTACACTACCAGAAATTATTTCCACTACTAATTAATTACCGTTGAGCTCAAAGGTCCTATTAATAAACTGTTAATGAATGTGTATTTATGAAGACGATTTGTGAGACTGGTAAACTTATGATATGTACAATAGTCTTTCGTTCTACACGGTGCGTTTCAAGGTCCTGTACCCATCCGTCGGTAAACTGTACCTGGGCTTGTTGCAGTGACCTGAAGTTACTAAACTTCATGAGTGTATGCACTCACTCCAAGAAGCGTATAATTATAAATCTGAGCGTGGTGAAAGTTGGGCAGCACGCTGACGTCTTTTGTCCACTCTTTCACTCCTTTGATTTTTTCCTCGTATCTTTTCTTTGTCTTTTCGTCGAGTCTGTCTTTGTACGGACCGGCATTGTTCTCCTTTTGTTTTGTACATTCCTTTTTTGTGCGGCAAAGAAAAAAAAGAAGGTATTGGAACCGGAGAATGAACGTTTTGCGGTGCTGCAAATGTTTGCATTTGATGCGGTACTTGGATTGTTTTGCCACGAGTTCCCGGCATGCAATGCGCGAAAATCACGTGATTGCTAAACAAGGGGGAGGGTGCATCCAGCCTTCTCGGCTGTAATTGGTCCAGCCCAGAGTCGATCATGACCAATTGGCCAATCCAACACCTTTCATTATATATACCCTTCCTAAAAAAAAAAAAAAAAAAAAAAAAAAATCCATCGGCCCATAAAAACAAAAAATCGCCAGCGGCCCACCGGGCAAATGCCCGGTATGCCCGATGGCCAGTCCAGCTATGCTTCCCAGTGTGGTAGCTCTTTTTTTGTGTGTGAAATTATTTTTTTAACCATTTGACTTGAAGTTGATTTAAGCAGATGCATATTCTTTGTGATATGAACACATGGGAAACAAATGATCATTTAGCCATTTATTTTTAGCTCAAAATGACAACATTAACACAGTAAAACAGGTCTCCTTCTTAAACAGAAGCCTGTCATGCTTAACTTTTGAGAATATAAGTAAATCTTTCTTTAAAAGAACTCTGTCCTGCTTAACTTAAAATTATATAAATTAATAGAAAACAATAGAAAGAAAAATATTCTTGTAACTGTGCACATATAGTGCATTTAGTACAATTGGCTTCAGTTGAGGTATTATTTCAGCTTTTCTAATGCTAATCAGCTGCTCCTGTTTGTAAACCCGCTTGTTCCCATGATTACGCATCATAACTCATCATCATTATTCATCTATGTATTACTTTTATGTATTAGTCATCTATTTGTTGTAATCATCTATCCTTACAGATGTTTATTACACAAAATAAGTTATATTATCACACTTCTGGCCACATAGCGCTGATATTCACTGCACATGCCCATATTAACTTTTTCCAGCCAGGTGTTTTCCTTTTCCCATTCCTCCCTGTGCTTTTGCAGCCTATTTTTCTTTCTCTGAGCGAACAAACATTGCTGCTCTAATGCTGGGCTCACACTGTGCGATTTTTGGCCCATTTTGAGACGATTTCTGAGTCGTGCGACGGATTTGGTGATCAGACCGATTTTGGCCTTCATCGTGCGTCGTGTAGTATACGTGGGGTAACGAGAAGCGATTAACACCTCACGACCAGCTCCCGATCATCAATCGCTCGTGAGGGTGTCACCGCAGCCGCTCACACTGCGCACGCGCAAACACGTAAACGTCGGTGAAAAAGACGGAGCAGCACAGCTGTGCAGCGTGTGATCTGGACACAAGCCATGGAGGCACAACTTGTAGAACTTTAGAAAGCTCATCCGAGCCTTTTCGATGTGGCATCACAAAATTATCACGACCACAACAACCGTGAAAACAGTTGGATTTACACTGCTGCTTAATCACAGCTGCCTGATCAGTGTTTTTCATTAGCAATTTAGCAAAGTTGATGGTGGTGGTGTGTCTGTGTGAGTGAAAGACAGAGAGAGCGAGCGACAGATTGTCTGTTATAACCTTCATTTTATGGAGGCACAGTGTGAGCTCTCAGGTCGCATCAGAGCATCGGGCGGTATAGTGTGAGACCTGCATCGTGACCTATGAACTTCTAACCCCTGCGAGTCAATCGTGCAGTTTGAAAATCGCACAGTGTTTGCCCAGCTTTAGGTGTACTGTCATCCGAGACTTGCACTGCAGTGTCGGCGTTTGTTTCCCTGTTGGCCATGCTTCTTGTTGTGGTCATCTGTTGTCTTCCGGTATTTTCTCTGTAAGCGACCTTTCCTCGACCAATGAGATAATCTGAATTGTCATACTCGAATTGTCATAAGTGTGCTGTCAGCTCATTGGTCACAAAGCAGGAGAGGGGCTGGGAATTATGTTTTCAAACAAAGCGTTAATTCCATTAACATTTATAGACTACTTTTGATTCTCACTATATTACGGGACAAAGTGCGTCCCTTATTAGCTCAATACGGGACGTGTACTTTTGTTTCGAAATACGGGACGATTCCGTATTTTAAGGGACGGTTGGCAACCCTACTTCAAACAGAGGTGATCCAGTAATGCTGCACTAATGAATTAGACTAACTATTCACTTTAGCTAAAGTTATTAAGTTAGCTAAAGAGTTGGGATGCTGTGTAAGACATAAATAAAGCTAAAATACAAAGGTTTGGGCACCGTTTTGCATGTTTCCCTACTGTAGGGGTCTCTGCAAGCATACAGAGGGGGTACTCTGAGAGGGTCCAAGATGACAGCTTTGGAATTCTACTAGAAACAGTCGATCATATTTGTTTGTCAAATCTGAATTCAGGGCAAACTACGCTAAATTAGCGCTTTTAGCTAACAGCTACAATAAGCATAAAAGTTACCTTACGGCTATCATTTGTTAACATGACGCTTGTTCTTATACATGTAATACATTTATTACCAACCTGAGAGTTTATCCGCTGGTCATTCGACATGACGAATGACTTCTGAAGTCTTAATTCAGCTCAAGACGCTGTAGATTCCCGTCAGTAACACTTTCGGTCCGCTAGTAAAACGTAGTTCTATTAATCTGCGCTTGAACCGGAACCGGATGTAAGTTCCAAAAAACTAAATTTTGGAACTGAAATTGAATTGTAGAACTGAAACTGAATGGTGAGAAGTGAAACTGAAATTATTCGAGAGCTGAATTTTTAAAGGATAAAATGCAGTTTCAAAGCAAATCAATTCATTTTCAAAATATAACATTCAATTTCAATTAGTGATGATCATTTTCAAACCATAAATTCAATTTCAAATTAGACTAATTCAAATTCAGTTTTCAAAAGCATTTATTCAAGTTACAATTCAGATTCAATCTGAGCAATTCAAATTCAAATTGAACTTATTCAAATTCAGTTTCTGATGGTACAGATTTCTGCCCATAGGCTTAGGCCAAAAAGAGATTTCCCAAGCCTTGAACGTCCCGCGGAGCACTGTTCAAGCGATCATTCAGAAATGGAAGGACTATGGCACAACTGTAAACCTACCAAGACAAGGCCGTCCACCTAAACTCACAGGCCGAACAAGGAGAGCGCTGATCAGAAATGCAGCCAAGAGGCCCATGGTGACTCTGGACGAGCTGCAGAGATCTACAGCTCAGGTGGGGGAATCTGTCCATAGAGCAACTATTAGTCGTGCACTGCAATGTTCCCTCTAATTTTTCATGTGTCTGAGCGAACACACAAACTCCCTGAGCGGTCCCTTGGAGCACTGTGAGCGACAGCAGACGTGTGCACTGTGGTCACGCCAGCATCGAATCCATCCAAGTTACATGGTTTATTAAAATAATCAAATTACAGCATTTACATTTATGTTAGACTACTTTTAATTAACTGCTTTAGCCCATTTACAATGAAAATAAAAAAAAGCTTGTTCATGACCTGTGTAGTGTGTTAACACTATTGGAAGTAAAAATAACTTGAACTCCAATTTTGAAAACAAAATTTTTTTTTTATTTTGTATAAAGCTCTGACTTGTATTGTGAGTATGAGTCTGTGGTCTGGGAGAGAGTCCTGTAACTCTCTCTCTCTGTAAAAAAAAAATAGTATATAATGACCAATGTTGGGCAATAAATTATACAGTTCTTCAAAAAAGAGTTTTGCAAACAAAGTTTTTTGCAGCTGTTTACCTAAAAATACAGCCAAGGTGTTTTTTTTTTTTTAAAAAGGGCAGATAAGGGCAGATAATGCCACAATACACCAACCAGAATGCAAATAACCTCTACGCAGGTGACATCTAGCACTTTACTACAGACAGGTTGTTTTCTTTTTTTCTTTGTGTACCTAAGAGTTAATAATCCGGGCAGCCTGCGGTAAAGGCATATGTTAGTAACGTTATACTGGTTAATGATGTTACATGCTGCGGTCTCACACTTGGTTTTAAGGGCTGGTAGTTAGACACCCTTTAACTTGTTTTTGAATAACTGTATTGTTTTGTTTAATAGTGATGATAATGTACCTTCTGATCCTTCTTTTTGTGATATCTGGTTTATGCTTAATGTCTTTATGGAGCTACACAGGGCACTTGTTATGTCGGAGGTTGCGACAGAGGATGGTTGGAAGTACACGTGGTCTTGTTGGGAGGAGGGCAGGTTCCCCTCCCTGCTATGACCTAGGTGTATGTGTTTTTTTTCTGTTGTTTGTTCGTTTGTTTTTCTTTTTTATTATTTCTGCCGTGTTTATTTTGTATTTTCTTGGGTGGGGTTGTTGGGTGGGAAGGTGCTATGGTAGAAAATGTTCTAGTCAATATGGGACAATACACATAAATCCCTAACAATATGGTCTCAATAGATGGTGATGGAAATGATGGGGTGAACAGGAGAGGGCTTGTAACCCTTTGCTCTTGGAATGTGAATGGCATCAATGAACCAATAAAACGTGGTAAGGTGTTAGCATACCTAAAGTCATTGAGATCAGATGTTATTTTCTTGCAGGAGACGCATCTTAAAAATGATGCACATTGGAGGATTACAGCTAAGTGGATAGGGCAGGTTTATCATTCAAGGTTTTCCGCAAAGGCAAGGGGTACAGCAATAATTATTCGTAAAAATGTGCCATTCATACATAAATCGACCCTGGCAGATAAGGAGGGGAGATATATCATGGTGGTAGGAGAAATTCAGTCTATACCAATCACATTGCTGAATGTCTATGGCCCGAACAGGGATGACCCAGAGTTTTTTAGAAAAATGCTTAGCTTGATCCCGGATATTTCAACTACAAACTTGATACTTGGGGGAGACTTTAATTTAGTTTTAGATACCTATCTAGACAGGTCGTCAGCTCAGAGAATTGCCCCATCGAATGCTTCTAGGTTTCTGAAATCGTTTATTGATAATTTGGGTCTTGTGGATGTTTGGAGAACGTTGAATGCAACCGGAAGGGAATATTCCTTTCACTCTGGGGTTCATAATACGTACTCCCGTATAGACTATTTTCTATTAGATAGTAAACTGTTACATGGAGTCCAGAGTAGTAAATATCATAATATCCTTATATCAGATCATAGCCCAGTGTCTATTTCACTAATTTTACTGGAATCAGGTGGTAATTATAAACACTGGCGATTAGACCCTCAACTTCTTACGAGGAAAACATTCTGCGATTATCTGGAAGAACAGATCAAGTTGTTTTTTGAGATGAATGACAAAGATGATGTATCACCTCTTTTATTGTGGGAGATATTTAAAGCATATGTTAGAGGCTGTGTAATTTCTTTTCAGTCGTCTGAGAAAAAACGTAATAACATGGAACGCATACAGTTGGAGGTTCAAATGCAAAGATTGGACTCTGAGAATGCCAGACAACCATCTGTACAGCTACACAGTAAAATATCAGCTCTGAAGTATAAACTCAATAACTTACTCTCAGATAAAATTTCCAGGGCCTTCATGTATGTTAAGCAGACCTATTTTGAATTTGGTGATAAGCCACATAAATTACTGGCCAGGCATCTAAGGAAGAGAGAAAGTGATAGGGCTATTCATGCAATCAGGTCAGACTCAGGGTGGTTGATTAATTCGTATAAGGATATTAACACTGCTTTTAGACAGTTTTATGAACAGTTATATACACATCAGTGTAATGCACCTCCTGAAATTATGCAGGATTTTTTAAGCAAATGTAACGTGCCTTCATTGGCACAAAAGGACAGGACACTTCTAGATGCAGATTTAACATGTCCAGAATTGATTAATATCATACGCTCCCTGAAAAACGGGAAGAGCCCAGGACCTGATGGTTTATGTAATGAGTTTTATAAAAAGTTTAGCAGTTTACTAACCCCATATTTGCTGAAAATATTTAATATGGCCTTGAAAGATGGTGCACTCCCACAGACTCTGAATGAAGCAACTGTGACTCTCATTCCAAAGAAAGGAAAGGACCCAGAATTGGTGAGTTCATACTGACCAATCTCTTTATTGAACACTGTTTGACCTCGCATTAGAGCCGTTGGCAGAAACAATTTGGAAACATAAAGACATACATGGCTATAATACAGGATAGACCTCCAATAAGATCTCACTGTATGCTGATGATATTCTGCTGTTTGTAACCAGACCATTAGACTCAATCCCTAAGGTGCTAGTAACAATAGATCTATTTAGCTCTTTTTCAGGTTACAAAGTAAATTGGGGGAAAAGCCAACTGATGCCAATTAAATGCGGTAATCTTGATTTACTAAATCGTCTTCCCTTTAGAATAACGTTAGAAAAATTTTCATATCTTGGAATTGAAGTTACTAAGTCATACAAGTCATTATATGAAGCCAATTTTGTGAGAATTCTGGATACATTTAAAAACGAGGTTGAATTTTGGATATCACTCCCACTTTCCATGATAGGTAGGGTGAATGCAATCAAAATGATTTGTCTCCCCCAACTCCTATATCTGTTTCAAAATATCCCTGTGTATCTAAATGCTACATTTTTTCAAAAATTGGATTCAGTTCTTTTGCCTTTTATCTGGAATTACAAGAGCCACAGGATAAAAAAGGCCCACCTTTGTAAAGAGAAAATACATGGTGGCCTAGCCTTACCAGACTTTAAAAATTACTACTTTGCAGCTAATATGCAATACATAGCTTATTGGCTAGATGATACAGTTATAATGGGAAGTTGGTTGGACATGGAGCGAGAGGACTGTATGCCTTATTCTCTTGGTGCAATTGCATTGTCTCCTGTTCGTTTTAAAAAGACATATTACAACTGTAATCCAGTTATTCACAATACAATTCAAATCTGGAGACAGATCGTGTAAGAGTATAGACTCAGAGCCTTCTCGCTTTTGACACCTATTACAGCTAATCCTGCATTCAAACCCTCAGTTTTAGATGGGACATTTGATCGCTGGAAGGAAATGGGGTTGCGAAATGTGAGACACCTGTATTTTCAGGGCTCTTTTGCTTCATTTCAACAGCTGAAGGAGAAGTACAATTTACTAGCCTGTAATTTTTTTAGATACCTTCAAATAAGGAGCTATGTAAGGTCCCAATTACAAGAATTTGAGTTTGCAACTCCAGGTAAGCTTGACCAATGCCTGGCGGATTGTATAACAGAAAAACATGCGGTTGCTTCTATATATGAGATATTACAGTCACTCCGGCAGAAGGATACAGCTAAAATAAAATCAGCTTGGGAAAAGGAACTAGGGTCAGAAATTCATAATGATATCTGGACTAAAGGGCTACGCTATGTTAATTCCTGCTCTATCAACGCCCGACACAGGTTAATTCAATTTAAAATTTTGCACAGATTGCACTACTCGAAGACCAGACTACATCGAATATTTCCTGAAACGTCACCCATCTGTGATAAATGTCAATGTGCAGAAGCTGATCTGCTTCACAGTTTTGTAATGTGTAGCAAATTACAAAGTTTTTGGGCTTCAGTTTTTTCTTTTTTTTCCAAACTTTTTGTTGTGCAGTTAGACCCTGACCCCATTTTGATTCTTATTGGTCTATCAGGACAATCTAAAAAACTTAAGAGCACACAGATCCCCCTCCTGTCCTATGGCCTGATGTGTGCAAAGAGACTGATTCTCCTCCTATGGAAGGGAAAAGAAGTGCCCTCCTTGAAAGCTTGGATTTCAGTATTGACAGACACTCTTCATCTGGAAAGGATCCGTTACATTATAAATGACAAACTGGAGGACTTCGATCAGATTTGGAGGCCGTTCATTGAGCACCTGGAAATTATGAACAAATGAGAGTTATTATGTGGACTTCACCATTGCTTAAAATAAGCTGATAGCACTCTGGGATAAGGGAAGGGTGTAGGGAGGGTTTGTTTTTTTTTTTGGTTTTTTTTGGTTTTGTTTTTTTGTCTGCCCTTTTCAGTACGTTTTGTTTTTTCCTGTTTTTGTTGTTTGGGTTTGTTTTGTTTTTTGTTGCTGTTGTTGTTCGCTTTGTTTTTCCTTTTTTTTTTTTTTTTTTTTTTGATGCCAAAATTGTAAAAAGGAAGCAATGTCACTCTATGGGACAATTTGTGATTGTTAGTTGTGCTTCACAATAAAAATATTTAAAGAGAAAAAAATAAACATTTTAAACTATTTACAGAACAATCAGCTGTTCTGCATCAAATTTGATGCCACACAAATTATTTGTGCCACTCCAAAAAATAACTTCTGTCCACTATGAGATGAAGGAGAACAACAGTCTGATACCTGCAGGCCTGACAACAGGAGATGTATCACTCCTGTAACATTCAGCAGTCGCCTCATTGTTCTGACACACACAACAAAACTATTGACTACATTACACACTAACTACATAATATTTGCCCTAAACGTCTCAAATCTCTCACATCTGAAAACACCGCCGTCACTCCTAAAACTTTTTTTTTTGTCACTCCTAAAACTTCCCCCCTCCCTAAACAACAAATGTCATGTTTTGATTGGTCGACATGGTACATTTTTTCCACCAATAGGAAAGGGTGGGGATTTTTGGTTTTGTTTTTGCTCACAGGCGGAGAGTGTTTTTGAGCGTTTTCCTTATAAAACGCAGTTTTTACCGTTTCTCCCCGCAGTAAATATAAACAACGATAGTATTCAGGAAGAAAACCAAACACGGCATATATTTTTATCATAACTCTGGTTTTACGTGGCCTATCAACACAATTTACAAACTGGTATAAAGTCCACACTTTTTTCCGTCAATTGTTCCGTCTGTCCTGCTCACATCTCCAATGGTTGTACACGTTGTCATTGACGTGGCTTCACTCTACATCAGCCACGCTGCTTTGCTAGCTAAAACACAGGTGTCGGCACATAAGGATGCTATCATAGCCTGTCAACGACGTTGATTAGCTGCGTATATACGAATGTGAATCGCATCATTGGCTGGACTATGGGATAAGGTGGCATTGTTCTAATCCCATACGGGAGCAGCCAGTCACTTACTGTCTAACACTGCAACACAGAATTGTTAACATATTTACTTTAATTTCAATTCAGGTTAGATTTTTTTTTTTTTTGTGCAAAACGCAGATTTTTTTCTGCGCGGAGACTGTGCCAACAGTGTGCAATTGCACGGGAACATTGGTGCGCTGCACAAAGTTGGCCTTTATGGAAGAGTGGCAAGAAGAAAGCCATTGTTAACAGAAAACCATAAGAAGTCCCGTTTGCAGTTTGCCACAAGCCATGTGGGGGACGCAGCAAACATGTGGAAGAAGGTGCTCTGGTCAGATGAGACCAAAATGGAACTTTTTGCCCAAAATGCAAAACGCTATGTGTGGCGGGAAACTAACACTGGACATCCCCACTGTCAAATATGGTGGTGGCAGCATCATGCTCTGGGGGAGCTTCTCTTCAGCAGGGACAGGGAAGCTGGTCGGAGTTGATGGGAAGATGGATGGAGCCAAATACAGGGCAATCTTGGAAGAAAACCTCTTGTAGTCTGCAAAAGACTTGAGACTGGGGCGGAGGTTCACCTTCCAGCAGGACAACGACCCTAAACATAAAGCCAGGGCAACAATGGAGTGGTTTAAAACCAAACATATCCATGTGTTAGAATGGCCCAGTCAAAGTCCAGATCTAAATGCAATCGAGAATCTGTGGCAAGATCTGAAAACTGCTGTTCACAAACGCTGTCCATCTAATCTGACTGAGCTGGAGCTGTTTTGCAAAGAAGAATGGGCAAGGATTTCAGTCTCTAGATGTGCAAAGCTGGTAGAGACATACTCTAAAAGACTGGCAGCTGTAATTGCAGCAAAAGGTGGTTCTATACAAAGTATTGACTCAGGGGGCTGAATAATTACGCACACTCCACTTTTCAGTTATTTATTTGTAAAAAATGTTTGGAATCATGTATGATTTTCGTTCCACTTCTCACATGTACACCACTTTGTGTCGGTCTGTCACGTGGAATTCAAATAAAATTGATTCATGTTTGTGGCTGTAATGTGACAAAATGTGGAAAAGTTCAAGGTACTGTATACTCGGGGCAGCAAATAAGACCAAAAATACTTACTGAAACATGAAACTAGTATAAATGTATTGTTTGTATTTAAAAAATTGGTTTCCGGGAATACATGTGTAGAGGACATTGCAGTCTTGCCCACTCATAACCATTTAGAAATCAAAATAGAGGATCATCAGAATGCATTTGCTTTCCTTATGTTTTGTAGAAGTAAACATTTCTCGCTGTGTAAGAAGGTAAGAGTAGGTCTGACTGGGCTATTGTACTGTCTGATTGGAACTCAAATCAGTCCAAGTTATGAGAGCTATTGAGAAAGTCACTTTTAATAACTAGCTTCAGTCAGACTGGATTTAGTTCCATGCTCATTTCAATGAGGAACTGGTGAAACATGTTTATTTGCAATCAAGTGGTAAGAGCAAAGTGAAATCACTCTTCAGAATTGTTTTTGTGTATTTATTTATTTATTTGTTATGAGCTTCTTCCCTAAGGGCACATTTTATTTTGCTTGCATATTTTTACACAAGCAGAGTCTGAATAATTATTTTGCAGTTGGACGATAGGTATTGCCACAATATTATCTTGCTACCTTCACTCAGGGCAACTAGTTGGCCTTTCTAAGAAATCGTTGCATACTTGCCTACTTTATGATACTGTCCATCATTTTATAATTGTGCAATAAAATGTTTACTACTAACCAAATGTCACTTTGACAAACCTTACAGGTGTGAATTGTGAGTTATAACAGAAGGCACGCAGTGAATCTTGAATCAACGCATTCCCTCTTCTATACACATTCCAGAGTTTTAAGTCATCCAGAATACCTACCTTTTAAAATATACAATTTACAAAGTTTGTCCCCTTTGCTAATGGAAACAGTGTAAAAATAAATTGATCTATTTAGGAAACTTCTATGGCATACTTATGTATTCCTTCCTAGAGGAAGCTGTAGGTGTCATCCGGTATCAGAGAAGAAATAATATAATGATGAATATACTCAACACAGTCACATTGCAACATTAATAAACAAGACAGAAATGTTGGGGAAACCAAATTAAGTCTTCACGTTTACCATGATGGATCATCATTTTTCCATTTTTTTTCAATGACAAGAAACACCATCTCCCAAATGTTGGGGAATAACATTTCTCTACAGCTAAGCTGACAGTTGTGTACTGATATAACAATGGACAATGGAAAGCAAAGGGGAACATAGATAAATGACACTGTCTTCTCTAAGTGGCTTTAAGCAATGACTCTGGTATCCTAAAATGTTGGCAAATAGCAAGGGTACAACAAAATCTTTCAACAGTACGAGTTGGGGTGCTTTTTTTTTTTTTTTTTGGAGCTATACTATCAATAAACATATCCGTCCATTCATCCATTCCAGCTTGTCCTGTGTCCATCCATCCATCCATTTTCTTAACTGCTTGTCCAAGAGTTGGGGAGGGACTGGAGCCACTTTTACCAGCTGTTATTGATCAAAGGCAGACATCCTTCTGAATTTACTTATTATAGATTCAGACATGTAATAGTACCTAATGTTTCCACTTGCCTTCACCCCATCTCCTCATCAAAAATACACACTTACTAAGATTTAACGACTTCCCTATTGTTTTAGGGGATTTAGCAAAATGTCTTTTTTTTTAATTTGAAGGCTTGAAAAATACATTATAAATTCACCAACTAACTAAATATATAAGTTTATTTATATGTTAAAAATACATAAATAAATCTGAATAGGAAGTTACCAATTTACATCTAGCTTTTAGTGCTTGAATCCTTACAGATAAAGGGTTACTTTATCTTCAGGTTTTGCTATATTTTAATTATTTCTGAAATTTTATAGCTTCCATGTTAGCGGGGTTTCTTTCCTGCTGTTGCTGCCATCTTGCATGAGGCAGTTAAAGTCACTAGAGTGTATTCTTCTGCCCAGCACGTTGCTCTTGACTACACTTTGCTGATAAAAAAAAGAAAAAAAAGAAAGTATCTTCGTTTGTGACAGTCTCTTCCTCTCTGCTGTGCAGTGTGTGTCCCGGTCTCTGCATGATGTAATCTTTGGTGCTACCCACTGCTAATTATGTGAGAGTCGGCACAAGTTGTAGAGCAGAATGCTTATAGGTAAAGAGATTGTATGATAAAGAGAAGTAGATAAGCATGGTGACGTAGATACACACAGAGGTGTATAGATGAATAAGTGCGCTGGCTGTGACAGAATGTATGCCCACAGTGTGTGATTTTGCTGACAGCTCAGGATCTTCTAATAAGCGGTGGCCCTGTTTGACAGAGAGGGAGAGGAAGGGGGAGGGAGGAAGGGAATAAAAGGCCTCTTTCACCTTTCTCACCTGCTGAAGTTCCCTCCTCGCTAACGCTTGGCTGCTCACTGAGGTGCTCTACTGCACACACATGGCCCACTGCATGCAGTTTAATTAGAGTGCCAAGCATATGTCTCTACAGAGGGAGAGCTGCCTGTCAGATAAAAACTAGATGTCTATTTTGGGAAACCTTATTTCGTATTGTCACTAATACTGTTTGTTAAAGAGTTTACTTTGTATTGCCCCATAGAATAAAATAGCCTGCTTTTATCTGTGATGGTCTGCATTAATTCATAGGTGTTCAGAAATGACTTGAAGAAATGCCTTTTACTGTGTTTTTTATTTTATTTTTAGATTGTATCTAATAATATAATAATGGCAGACATGTACGTAAGAATGTGGGTAACAAGGTAGACATTTCTGTTTTTTAAGAGAAAAGAGGTTCTTGTTAGGGCTCAGTGACACAGAATCCATTTGTTGTCAGACCAAGGGTGCTTTTGATGACACAGAAATGTTGTCAAATGATTCACAGAATTTCAACTCATGTGTGAAAACTTTCATGGATCAAAAACAGCACTCATTTTAAATGGACTTGTTATCCCCTTGTATGCAGCCTCCAGCACTCCTGCTACACATTTTCTGTTTTGTCATTGACCTAAAACATGCAAAGAGAACAAACATGACTTTTGAGTCAAACTGACATAAAACTGATTTTGAGGATCGTCATGGATAGGGTTACATATCTAAATAGCTTTACTCAGTGAAAGAATTCACAGCCTCCAAGGAAAGTATCTAAAAATTACCTGTGGGCTCACAGTAGTTTAGGGACATGTACCAATACATTTTGGTCGCCACTCGCCCATGTCTCACGGGGCTAATTAAGACTTATTCTTCTCCCCTAAAATGAAAGTTAAACTGAAGGGACAATGTCCCTTTCATGTCACAAATATGTGCTGGCGAGTGGTCAGAACAGGACTTCCAAGTGGTGATCGAAACACAGCAGGGGCAGTGTACAGCTCCAGAAAGAGATGATCCCAAAAAGGAAATTAGCCAAATTTACATCAGGCAAAGTTTGTGTCATATAGTTTTTAATTGAACCTTATATGCAGTACTATTCCAAAGTCTCAAGCCCTTTTTTACAATGTTATTATGAAAACTGGAAATAGGTACAGTGTTTTATTAAAACAAGAAATATAAGATACAAGGCAAAATCAGAGACTGTATAAGTCCTTTAAATCGCACCAAATTATTTGGCATCCTCAACACAGCCTGAACTCTCTCATTCAAGCTTTCTTGTAATTTCAATAAGCAATCTGGATGCTTGCTGCCTTTTATTTAGTTCTTTGTCAAGATGATCCAACAATGCTTCAATAATGTTGAGGTTCAGGGTGTGAGGAGACCAGTCCATCACTGATGGTGTTCCAATTAAAGTTTAAAAAAAAATAAATCTTTTAAATCTTGTGTGTTTGGGATCATTTTCATACTGAAGAATAAAGCGATTGCCAATCAAATGCTTTCCAAATGGTATTTGAACATTTCTAGATTCATAATTCCATTGATTTTGACAAGATCACCAACTCCACTGACTCAAATGCAGCCACAAACCATGACACTGTAGACATTCACTGTTAGACCACCAAAAATGTAAAATTGAAATTCAACACTCTTTAAGACCTGCTGTGTAATTTGCCTTTTCTCCCTTAAAAATGGCTTTTTGCACAGTTCTGTATATATCATTATGTATGCATCAATTTCTTAAAAAGCATCAGAACTGCTTTCATCATCAACCTTTTATAGTTTTTTTTTCTTTTTTTAACCACAGATTACTTTATGTCTCAGTATATCACAGCTACTGAAACTTTCACTGACTATGAAGTTAAGTCACACATCACAGAATATCTACAATGTGTAACAATGTAGCTACTGCAAAGTGCAAATTGTAGCTCTGTTGCAAAATTAGAAATGTCTTAAATCTCTGACCACCCCTAACGTGAAAGGTAATTAGGCCAAGATATGGTCTGCTGCAATTGTAAGATAGCACTATACTACCATGCCGCCGTACTGCTGCACTACAGCTAGCAGCTCGTGAAAGATTAGACTGGTTAGAACCATTCTTACTCTTGCATGACCCAGTGGCTTGTGCTTTCAAAGTACTGAAACAAGGATATATATATATATACATATATCACACCCAATTAAAACAACTAACCTCAAATTAAAACATGTGATAGGAGTACTCGTGTAAAGATGATTACTTTTGCAGTATTTCTCTATAGTGCTTAAACGATTATAATGCAGCTGCAGTGTTCATATTAATAGTTGAGTTTATTCTGTACACACTGCGTTATCACTTTAATGTGGTTAGACTGATCAGTGCCTGCAGGAACAAGTTAAAGCAGTTTCACACTTTGGTAAAAGACGCTTCCCTTTACTGTGCTCGTGCGTGCGAGTCTTACTGTACTAACTTGAAGATGAAAAGCAGAACAACAATTAATGCATATGCAAATCTGCAACAGTGAGACCAACGCCTTTGTTCCTTAAATCTGGCTGTCACTGGTTTTTAATTACCCGACTCCCCTCAGTGAGTGTGAATACAAAGTCCTTATCAATGACACAGTAGAAACACAGGGGCCGTACATGCTAACAAGGGCCTTTAATCAATGTCTGCCACACAGGCACCAAGAGGGTTACCACAAGCTCATTCGCATTTGCTGGCTTTATTGTTGTTGTAATAGTTCAGTACACAAATTTCCTTGTGTGTGTATTTGCCTTTTATTTATTTATTTATTTATTTTTCTCTTGCTGTTCGTGTGCCGTGTCCTGTGTTTGAGTTCTCTTGCAGCATTCAACAGTTTACTCAGAAAACAGTAGGGGTGTCGGTGCAGTACTTAATGTGGGGATGAAAATAACAATAAACATTTATACAGCGCATTTCATTGAGATGGAGAGAGCACTGCGGAGGAACATTATTAAGGGCAAAGATTGTAATGACAAACAAATATAAATAAAAGCAGCTCATTTGCATCTTTGTAGGGCGAGCCAAAAACAACAAAAGGGGACTGTGTTTGTGTCTCGTGAGTGTTTGTGTGTGTGTTTTGAGAAGCGGCTGATCAACCTCCTCCCCCCCAGAAATGTGCAGGTGAACTTGCACAAATAAAACAGCGCTGTGCCTCTATCATATATGATCCTAGACGCTGGAACCCATTCCAGACTCAGTGCGAAGTCTTATTAAGCTTTGGGCTAATCAAAGATCCGTCTGTATCAGGCTTACTTCATCTCCAAGGGCCCACTCCACGTCAGCGACACAGCGCGCTGACAGCTGATTGATCCGTAGTTTGCTTTTTTATGCTTTTACTTCTGTCTCTCTGAACAGAGAGACTCAACACAGGATGATCTTGGCACAAAGTGTCTGTATTTGTATTAGTGTCTCAGTTGCCATGTGGCGGGTATTTACATGCTCTGATATCAGGTTGTCATCAACTTGATTGCCCGTCTTAGTGAAAAGTGTTGGCATTCTTTTTAAATGCGTTTCCCTATCCTTCACCCGTATCAATTCCTGACTATGAATGAGTTAAAATCTTCAATATCTACGTCTCTACTCTCTCTATTAGGCTATCTCTTTGTGGTGCTTATGTGTGTGTTTGTGTTTGATGTGATTGTGTGTGTGTGGTTTGGTGGCAGATTGATGTGTTTGTCTCTCCTCTGTTGTTTTCCATCCTTTGTTTTGCGCTGTTGTTTGGACAGGCATAGGCTAGCTGGAGATGGGAATAAATGGGACTGTTAGGAGACATCCGTTATATGCTGACACAAAGCCATTATAAAAGAACAACTCCATATGTGTGTTCGAGTGTGCGTGCTGCATACAGTGCAGTTGTGTTTGTGTGATCTATTGTAGGAAACAAATGTAGGTGGTATGTTTGTTTCTCTGTTCAACAGTATGCATTTTCATATCTGCGTATGCACTTGCTGTCAAGGACAGTTGTTTTCACAAGCTACCAAAGAACAACTCTACATCATTAAAATTGCTGGTTTTGTTTGGCAAGCACTCCAAAAATCCTAAAAAGAATCACTGTGCAGAGATTGAAATGAGAGCAAGGCCCTACTCTAAAAAATAGATTCAACCATCTCTGAGTTTAAGCATATATCCAGAATTAAGTAACTCTGAGGTGGGCAGCTCTGAGTTTTCGGTTTGTGAAAGGGTGATCAGTTAGTTCAATCAACTCTGAGTATATTCACACTGAGTTAAGCACATGCAGGAGTAGGAAACTTAGCCCTGCAACAGACTAGCGACCTGTCCAGGGTGTACCCCGCCTCTCGCCCTATGACAGCTAGGATAGGCTCCAGCACCCCCCGTGACCCTGGAAAGGATAAGCGGAAGCGAATGGATAGATGGATGGATGGATGGATGGGTGAAGCTAGAATCCTACACTTCATTTTATATTTTAAATCTAATTACTCAGTTCTAAATTTATCAGGGAGAAAATGTAGATGATAGAACAAGATAAGACAACAGTTTATTTTTGGACTTGTGATAATAGACTAGCTACCCAGATGAATGAATATTAACTCAGTTTTATTAATTGAAAAACAACTGATACATTTAAATACAATTTAATTTTCCCCCTCGCATGTTTAGTAAATGTAATATGGTGTAACAACCTCATTTTTATAGAGGATTTCATTATTTTTGCCATTACTGGAAAAACTGCCTAATGAGATTTACAAGAAAAAACTCTGCTTTGATGTTTCCCAGTTAAACCATTTATACTTTTATCTAATATTGGCCTTCACCGATTAATCATGTCTTTCTTACAGTCATAACAGGAATGTTTTACTGTGATACTCAAACAGAATGAGTTAAGTACTAGTAACCACTTCACATTTAACATGCAGGGCAGGTTTCCTGGTATCGTGAAATATTATCATAAAAGCTGAACATATTCTAAGAAATGTCTAAGCTTTTATAGAGCTGGCTGCATGGTTGGCTATGCTTTAAATATTTCAGTGTCTGTTTTAGGAGGATGAACAAATTTTGAATAAGGATTTTGTTAAGAACAAACAAGCCACCATGAAAAGACCCAAAACTGATCAGGACAGGATGTGCTGAGAATTCTCTGTTTTATCGGTGCAATGGCCTTCCATATGATACTAGATCCAGTCTGGAATAACTTTGCTATCTGGGTAGAGCCACTGGCACTGATTTGGGTGATTTTCAGGGGAAAAGATCCAGACCATGACTTTGAAAAGTCAAAATGCAATCAGACTGTCATACTGCTTTTAAGAAGTCACTTTAAAGCCATTTCAGCCTGATATTCACTCTGACATTTACATATTCTCCAAGTTCCAACTGTGACTGTAACTGTGACAGACATGTTTCCATTTTATTATACAACAGGGCATGTTTTCTGATGTTTTCTACAGATATGTTTTATTCAGTCATTGTTTCAGTTAGTGCTAAATGTATCAGTGGGGGGGGGGGGGGGGGGGGGGAACTGACTGACAGCTGACAACTTCCTTACTTTCACCAAAGTTAGAACGATTTAGAAAGATATTGCTTTCTAAATCACACACACACAAAAAAAAGAAAGATATTGCTTTTAGATTTTTTTTAGATTTATTTATTTTTTAGATTAAACACCTGGGATTTCATTTTGGGCTTTGTGAGTCATTCAGAGGTAGACTTGCTGGTGTTTTGCAGATCATTGTCCTGATGCATAACCCAGGTGTGCTTGAGTCTGAGCACAATTCATGGTTCCACAGTAGGTTGTCCAGGTCAAGTCTAGACCATCTACCACCATCGTGTTTGACTGCTGGTATGATGTTAATCCTGTGTTAGTAAAGCTTCCAAAAAGTTAAACTTTCATCTCATCATTTCACAGAAAAAATTCCCAAGTATCTTGATGATGTTTTTGCGAAATGTGAGACAAACCTTTGTTCTTTTTGATCAGCAATGGTTTTCACATCACGGATCTCTCATGGATCCTGTTTTCTTCACACAGGGCCAAGTCGGTTTTGATTAATTATTGCAAACTTTTTTCTCTTAATAAATGAAATCATCTTTTAAAAACTGTACTTTGTATTTACATAAGTTATCTTTGCCTGTTTGATGATCTGAAAGACTACAGTGTGACAAATCTACAAAAAAAATCATACCACTGTAACTAACTGATAACAGAGCCACTTCACCAATTACAGATGACAAAATTGATATTCCCATAAAGCAGTGTATCAATATTGCCATTTAGCCACCTGGTTTGACATTCAATCTGTGCCTAAATGACCTTCTCCACGTACTCTGGGACATAGTCATATTCTTTGAATGGAAGGTCAGTTTGCCGATTTCTCAATAACTTCTACGTCTCAATGAAATAGACTTCAACCCCCACATCAAAGTTAGATATTGAAGTGTCTCCAAATTGACACTTTTCTCTCGGGTACTGTGGCCTGAAACAGGGTTTAGCTTTATCTATTCTTTATTATGCCTTTGACTATCATTCTCTTAACTGCATCAATTTTTCTCTTTCTATTGTGGCTTATTTTTTCTCTCACTCCTGCATTAAACTTTTGAACTTAACAACTCAGAAAATGAATGTTCTCAGCCTGGTTGAGATTAAAAGGCCAAGGCTGATGTGCATGCTTGTGTGAGCGCGTGTCTCCACTGTGTGCGTGTTTGTTTGGCAAGGGACGAGAACGTTGCAGCCGTGGTTTATGGTGTTTCATGAAAATAAATGTTCTCTGTCTGACTTCAATTATAAAGGCGAAAATGTAAAGGCGCCTCGTTCATTAGCTTCCTTTTGCTCTGTGAGCGGGGGAAGTGGATTTGGTGTATTTAATGTTTGACTGTTGTCCTAAGTAGCAGGGATTATTCTAATGTTCTGTCAGGAACGAGACCTAGTCTAATTTTCTTTTCTATCGCTATTATCCGTTACAAAGGCTATACTAATAGACCTCTGGCTGTGAAATACAAAAACTGGAACTACAATCTCCCAATTAAACTGTCGCAGATAGCTCAGCGTATGTGTGTGTACACTTCTGCAAATTAGAACAAAGTTGTGTTTGCAAACATGTGCGCAGTCACTTTACTGTGTCAACTCAGTGTCCTCCCTTGCCATGAGCTGCCTTTGAGACCTGATCTGAAAAGAACTCAAAGCCTTTGTTCATCCTGCACTTTGGTTTATAAGTGGCCATCACTGCAATCGTTAGGTTTAAATATTGTGCTATATTTAATGTTTAATGCTGTGAAGTTGTCTGCCTGTGTCTGCACATTCCTAACACAACCACGTGGTAATCCGGTCGTTAAGTCTGACGTCACTAGCCGTGTCTGGGCCTAATGATCACTATGGCATTACTGAGAGTTGAAAAACTGTCTAAAGTCTTTCATCTTTAATAAAATGATCAGCGTTCTGCTCTACCAGGTGTAACAATTGAGTTTAACATCCAGGCATCCATGAAAACGGAATTTATGACATATAACAGAGTTAGAAGTTAGCAGGAAGTTAGCTCGCTAGCTTCTATCTAAATACAATATAGCATGTCCTGACTGCGGGGTTTTGGAAACAAATTAAAAAGTACAGCTCTGTTATCACTTCCAACATAAATGAAGACAGAAAACTAAACAGCAGTGATGTTTGTAGGGTTACTGAAGTTTGGCTAGCTGGTATATAATGATGTGCTACGTGACCGCTAGCGACACAGCTATGTTGGCATAATATAAACAAGCTAACTTTTTTCCACTTGATAAAAGTTACCGTGAGTGTTCTCGGTGGTCAGGAACAAATGTAATCGCATGGCAGGATGCTGTAAAAGGACCAAACTTCAGCCAGGAGAACAATTGAGATATACCATCCACAATACGAGGTTAGTCATTCATATACTGCTGCATGGGCTGGGCTGTAGTTACATCCTAAGATTTTAAAAACTGAGCTTAAATAAATGATTAGCGGTAATAAAAGCCGAGGGAGGTCAACAGTGATCACTGACTGTTTTAGGAGGTTTTTGAGATTAAATAGAAGAAAATACAAAACATTAAACATGTTAACAACACAAAAGCCATATTAAACGCAGACTACTTTAGGCCCGGAAGTAGGATTCGTCACGTCATCACTTAACAACCGGATAATGAAGAAATAGCAAGTCACACTTGAAAAACTAGAAGATACCTGATATCATCCTATCCCATCAGCCACCTGTAGCCTTAGCCTTTTGGGACACCAATCAGTGTTTTGGGGTTTCTGATGTACCCAGTATGTGTTAAATGGGGTTGGTTGATATAATTAAGACTACAAGACGTTTTTTAAGAAATTAATGTGTAAATATCTGTTCACAGAGGAATTTCTTAATGGTTTTGGCAATTACGCTAATGCTAACTAGCTTTAAATGATAGATTGTGCTTAGAGAGCCCAAATAATCTGAATTTCAAAAAACTGATAAAATGTGCCATCCTCTGGCTTCAGCTTTGGTGCTGTGCTGGAAAAAAAATGGGTATATCAAGACTGCAGACCAACAGAAGAGACCCTTTTCATTTTTGCAGCAAGCACAAGGAGAAAAAGGTGCTGTGACAGATCAGCACAATTGTCCCCTGTCACATAGAGGATCAATCTTTTTATATTTAGGTCACAACAGTGATCAATCAAACTCTGTTATGACAGAACAGAAGTCCCCCTCATGGAGTTTCCCTAAAACCATAATTCATTAGTAGTATATTTCATGCCAGGAAGCACAATTTCTCAAGATAGTTGAGCCACGTTCAAATGACCTGAAATAAAGCGGACATCAACTCATCACCCTCCCTCGCTCCACCACAACCACCCACACATGCAGGGCCTTGGGGTGCAGGTGTGTCACCTAGGGTGCAGGGGAGGCACTCCCCCTCTGCCCTTCTGGCCGCCTGTGCCTCAATTTTATTCTGCAACCTAGACATCCACATTACTCACACCATCATTACACATACATATAGGGCCTTGGGGGTGGACACGTTAAACGGTGTCCAGAAGACGGTCTGTGTATTCAACCTCACCTCTGGCGGCAGTGCCCACTTCTCAATTTTAAATGCATGTAGACATTGAGGGCTCTTGGGAGGGGCAGTGCTACACCTGCTGCTCTCTGGCAGGAAGCACCATGCCCTTTAGAACAGTAGCAGCAACACTACATATAAGCAGGCAGAGGGAGGTTTGGGGTCTTCACACACCCCTGTTCTCTGTTAGCCATTGGGGCGAAGGGGCTGGTAGGAGGAGTTGGCCATCCAATTGTGGTCTGGGATGCGGGGCCTACCTGCTACTGCGGTTCTGGGCGAGGGCTGCTTGTCTCCATCCCAGGGAAAAGGGTAACATCTCCTGAGTCAAGGTGTGGTTTCCCCCTCTGGGGGTGGTGGTGGTGCCTGGGGTATAGAGTATGTTTGGGGAGTGTGATTGTGTGTACAGTGTCTTTTTGTGTCTGTCTACATGTTGGGTGAGTGCTGAGTATTTGTATATGTGTGCATGAGGGTGGGAATGCAAGTTTGGGTCTGTGTGTGCCTGTACATCTGTGTCTATATGCCAGGTCGGGTCTTAGACTCCACCTCTATGGGAACATCTCAGGCTCTCCAAGGTATGAGGCCTATCTTCCCCCACCACACTCCCTGCCGGTGGCTGATGCCCTCAGGTGTCATGCGTTCGTGGTTCTTGTTGTCCGGGGCTGGGCACTCGGGTATGTACTGGCTCACTATCAGAAATTTGCCTTGATTTTATGAAGGCCAGTTCATTAGAACCATATTTGTACTATTCTCCATTTGTAACAATGGAGATTCACAGAAATTCAACCTGAGAACTTCAATATTTCTGTTTGTCTCGTTTTCTGCATACATTAAAGTGCATAAGTGCTGACAGGGTATTATCTGTAAAATAATCTATCATAGTCTCCATGTCAGTTGCACCGCTCACATTGACCTAAAATTAAAATTATGGGAAACCTTCTCAACAATGATATGCAGATATAGTACTGCCGGCTGATTAATTTTCTTTCAGCTTATTGAGACAAGATTGGGGTTTGCTGCCAACCAGTCACAGCAGGTGATGCACACTGAATATGCATTTTGTAGTAGGGTAATGTGGAATTTAAAATGTGTGAAAGAAGGATTAATTATGCATTCAAGCCTCTGATGGCTTTAAGAAAATACTGAAAACTTTATTCAAATCCCAGGGGAACTTTATGTCACCCCTAAAAATATTGTAAATGCTGTGATTTACTTAGTTTTCTGAGCCAAATGATTTCAGTGTGAACTTGAAGGTTTGTGGTTTTTGGATGATAGCTTTCTCTGATACTAAGATAGTCACAGCCTGAAGGAAAAGAAAAGAAGTGTGGAGTAAGACAGGGAAAATGAGCTTGGCAACTGGTCTACTGGTCATCTAAAACTGATGGGCACTTAAAACATTCCTAGAATCATAAACTGTTTGATATTCTTTGCCCCCCCTGGGACTGATGGCGAAAAAAGAGGATGGGAATCAATAGAAAGGATGTAGAAAAGGAAAGGCACAGATATGAGAAAACCCTAAAACTGTTATGTGTTTTCAGGTCTACAGAAGAAAAGATGCAGAAGCACATACAATTTGAAAAAAAGAAAAACACAGAAGACAATAAAGGTTTATGATAAGAAGCATAATAAAAACAATGTAGTGTTAGTTGTAGTGTTGTTGTTGTGTTATTTGAAGTTCTGAGAGTGAAAATGAGTTGTCAGGCCCACAGCACTGTACATATTGAAATTAATGAAGAAAACATATTCCAGTCAAACAACATCCATACAATGTGAATAATTACTACAGGTTACAGAGTCAGAAAGTGGTTAGGGAGGAATCACTGATGGCAGAGTTGATGTGGAGTGGGTCCCTGCTCTGTATGCTGGACTGAGTGACTGAAGTCATTATAGGTGACCAGAACTTTATCAAACCCTTCAACAGACTGGAAAGTTCAATTCATGTTTGCTTTTAAGGTTTACTGTCCTAAAATTCAGTAACTTGTATTAATATTCCTGGTCTGAATTACTGTTATTCCATCTCAGAGCCTGAACTCTCTTAGGTAACTTTCTTGTCAATTCTTCAAAGTGTCATTAGGAATAGTTCAACTTATTGAAGGAAATGGCTGCCTTTTGTTCTGTTCTCTGTCAAGATGATAAAACACTGCTTTAATAATGTTGAGGTCCGGGCTCTGGGGAGGCCAATCATGACTGAAAGAGTTCTGTTGTTTTGTGTTTTTCTACCTAGGTATGATTTTTACTGCATTGGCAGTGTGCTTCAGATAACTGTCATGAAGAAAAGTAAGACATTGTCAATTAGACACATTCAAGACTCTATTGTGTGGTAGATCAAACAGTAATTTTCTGCATTTGTAATTGACAAGATCTGGCGTAAACGCAGCCCCAAATCATGACAGATTCTCCTCTGAGTTTTACAGTCACTGTTGTATCTCTCTGCTGATGATTCAACACACGGATGGCCTGAGGATAAAAACTCCTCGAGCCTTTCTGTTTTTGTTCAGATGGTGCAGCCTGATTTCAGAAGCTGGAACAGTTCGTTGCTGGGATAGGATGGGTCCTTCAAAATCTGAGTTGCTCTAGTCCAGCATCTCCTCACGTAAATGTCCTGTAGGGAAGTGAGAGCAGTCCTGCAGCAGTGTTTTGCCATACGGATCACTCTCTGAAGAGCTTTTTTACCCTTGACACAGCTGTTTCCATACCAGGATGTGATGTTCTGTGTGAGGATGCTCTCCACAGTGCCTGCATAGAATTTCCTGAGGATCACTGGCGAGACCCTGAACTTGCTCAGTTGTCATAGGTGATACAGGCGCTGCCTAGCCTTTTTGGATTGGACCTGAATGTGGGCAGACCATGTCAGGTCTGAGGAGAATGGACACCGAGATACTTGAAGGACTGCACTCTCTCCACTGGAGCTTCATTAATGATAATGGGCTTGTAGTCTCGTTGCTGACTCCTTCTGAAGTCCACCACCAGCTTCTTGGTCTTGCCGACGTTCAGCTGGAGGAGGTTGTTCCGGCACTATGATGCCAGATTCTTTACTTCATCCATGTAGACCGCCTCATCGTTGTTGGAGATGGCGCCCAACACCACTGTGTCGTCAGAAAACTTCACAATGGTATTGGAGCCGTGGGTGGCCACACAGTCAAGTCAAGTCAAGTCATCTTTATTTATATAGCACATTTAAAAGACATCAAGTGTCGGCCAAAGTGCTGAACAGAGGGATAATATAATAAAAGAATTAAAATAGAAAGAAAACATTTTAAGAATTGTAAGACATGTAAGAGTATATAGAATATAATGTACATGCAAATATGCACATGCATATAAAAAACTGTACACATTCACACACAAGTACACATATGTGAACATAACGTATATACACATACAACATCATCCAATAAGATAAGAGACTAAAGTGTAGAGTCTGAAGTGTAGAGAGAGTAGA
Source organism: Maylandia zebra (assembly GCF_041146795.1). Classification (NCBI taxonomy): domain Eukaryota; kingdom Metazoa; phylum Chordata; class Actinopteri; order Cichliformes; family Cichlidae; genus Maylandia; species Maylandia zebra. The sequence goes on from NC_135187.1 coordinate 23,257,537, forward strand.
GCAGTGGCGAGAGCATGTGGGGACCACAGACTTAGCCAGGGATTCACTGAAAATCGAAGTGAACACACCTGCTAGCTGGTTAGCACAGCGCCGCAGCAGACGGCCAGTGATGCCGTCTGGCCCCGCCACTTTCCTTATGCTCACTCTCCTCAGCGCCGCTCGGACGTCGTGCTCTGCGATGCTGATCGCCGGTCCCTCTCTGATGACATCAGTTGTCAGGCAGTCGTTAGAATTAGCTGCCTGGCTAACTTTGAAATGGGCGTAGAACTGGTTCAGCTCGTTGGAGAATGTAGTGTCTGCATTGGTCGGCGCAGTGTTCCTGGCTTTGTAATCCGTGATTGTGCGTAATCCATGCCACATGCTCCATGTGTCGCCCTGGCTGAAGTAAGACTCCACTAGCTCCCGGTGCCGACATTTGGAATCCTTCACCGCGGGTCGCACGCCATAAGAGGCTGCTTTGTAGGTGCTCATATCGCCAATTGCGAGACCCGCGTTGTAGGTGGCGGTCCTCGTGTTCACTGCAGCGCGGATCAATCTGTCTACCCACGGTTTTTGGTTCGGCAACGTCACGACTCTTGCAGTGGGGATGATCTCATCTGCTAGCATATTTACGAAGCTTACTGCTACATCCATAAACTCATTGATGTCGACTGCGGATGCTCTGAACATGTCCCAGTCTACGTCGTCCTGTAGCATAGCTTCTGATTGGGCAGACCAGCGTTTCACCTGTGTCAGGTCTTTGCTGGATATCTTCTTAGGGCTTTCAGATACATATAATGTGCGGTAGATATTTTTAGGCCACTTCTTTTTTGTCCTCCACATGTCCAGTTTCCCAATGTTTTAAGCACATGGCGTATCCCGCAACATGCTAAGTTTCCAGCTCCTAGCTCTTTGTGAATCACCTTGCAGGTGCAAAAATACTATTTTTAAAATATATTTTTTAAATACTATTTCCTGTCAAACTGTGTTACCTTTGGCAATATTTTTGCAAATTCAACTACAGAAAATAAAATAAATGATTTTTGTGTTTTTGTGACAGGCTACTTGTACAAAGTAAAGACATTATTTAAAATCTACTGCAGTTTTTGAAAAGGAGCACCTCCAAATGGTTTAAGGTATTCTATTGAAAGGATATTTATATATAGGTTAAATAATCAAAGAGGGGAAGTGAAGTGATGAAGTGAAGAATACTTTTCATCATAGCATCTGTTAGTTGGTGGGATATATAAAGAAACAAGTCAACGTTTTGTCCTCAAATCGATGTGTTAGAAACAGGAAAAATGAGCAAGGATTAGGACGTGAGAGTTTGATTGCTAGACAACAGAATAAGGCAATCTCCAAAACTGCAGGTCCTGCTAAAAAGGTGTCAGAATACACAGTGCATCTAGATTCTAAAATCTGTTACACTCCCATACACAACACATTTAGTTGTGTATGGGATTGCATAGTCACAGACCAGCAAGGGTGCTCATGCTCATGCTGACTGCCAACAATGAGCACATGAGCATGAGAACCATGGACCATGGTCTGGTGTGATGATTCATGTTTTCTTTTACATCACATCGATGCCCAGTTGTGCATTCCTTACCTGGGGAATGCCAGGCACTGGTATGCACTATGGGAAGAAGGCAAGCCAGAGGCAGTGTGATGCTTTGGGCAATGTTCTGGGAAACCTTGGGTTCTACCATTTATGCAGCTGTTACTTGAACACCTACCGCATACCTAAGCATTGATGCTGACCATATACACCTATTTCATACTAGTATCATGTGATGGCTGTGGCCTCTTTCAGCAGGATAATTCCACAAAGCAAAAATGGTTTAGGAGGTGTTGATTTGGCATCCAAATTCCCCAGATCTAAAGCAAACTGTACTGTAGTGCTCTGAACCCCACTTTCTGTTTTTCTCTAGCTTTAATTCGTGCTGGTTATTACTCATCTATGTCACTACAGCCACTATTATTCTAAAATCTGTTACACTCCAGAACACTGCAATCCCCAAATCTAAGCATCTTGTCTTTTATGACGAAAGAGAGAGAGAGAGAGAGAGAGAGAGAGAGAGAGAGAGAGAGAGAGAGAGAGAGAGAGAGAGAGAGAGAGAGAGAGAGAGAGAGAGAGGGGGAGCAGCTTGCCAAGGCTGTGAGTCTTTGCTTGGCAGTTTCCAAGGCCTCAGGTATGGACAGCTTGCTGTATTTACTGACATCAAGACAAGAAAGCTCCTTACCATGCATGGAAGCGGAAGGAAGGGGGCCGGGGACTGGTGAGTGTCAGCGCCACAGTCCAGGATGAGACAACGAACATCCACAAATACATCACGAAGATGGCTCCAACTGACAGCGTGCTCAGTGAATACCTCAGGCAGCAGAAACCCAAGAAAGTGGAGGAAGGCGAGGAACCATCATGGAAGGACAGGCCCTGGCTGATATCCAGAAATCCTACCAGTGGCTGGACAAAGCTGGACTGAAAGACAGCACAGAGGCACTAATCATGGCAGCACAGGAACAAGCACTAAGCACAAGCTCCATTGAGGCTGGGCTCCATCACACCAGGCAAGACCCCAGGTGCAGGCTGTGTAAAGATGCTCCAGAGACAATCCAGCACATAACAGCTGGGTGTAAGCTAGCAGGCAAGGCATACATGGAACGCCATAACCAAGTGGCCAGCATAGTGTACAGGAACATCTGTGCTGAGTATAACCTGGAAGTCCCGAGGTCAAAATGGGAGATGCCCCCAAGGGTGATGGAGAATGACCGAGCTAAGATCCTGTGGGACTTCCAGATACAGACGGACATAGTGGTGGTAGACAAACATGAGAATACGGCCGTGATCGATGTAGCGGTTCTGAATGACAGCAATATCAGGAAGAAGGAACACGAGAAGCTGGAGAAATACCAAGGGCTCAGAGAAGAGATCGAGAAGAGGTGGAGGGTGAAGGTAACGGTGTCCCAGTGGTAATCGGAGCACTAGGTGCAGTGACTCCCAAGCTAGGCGAGTGGCTCCAGCAGATCCTGGGAACAACAGCGGAGATCTCTGTCCAGAAGAGCGCAGTCCTAGGAACAGCTAAGATACTGCGCAGGACCCTCAAGCTCCCAGGCCTCTGGTAGAGGACCCGAGCTTGAAGGATTGACCGCCCACAGGGGCGAGTGGGGAATTTGAGATATGTATGTGTGTGTGTGTGTGTGTGTGTGTGTGTGTGTGTGTGTGCTTGTTCTGCTATACTTGCGAGGACCATCGCGGGTTTTAGACCTTACGAGTGAGGACCTTTTGGGAAAGTGAGGACATTTAATATGGTCCTCACTTGTTTTTCACTGTAATGGCTTCTAGAGGCCATTTTTATGCTTCTCTCAAAGTTTGAGCGAGGTCCTCAGAAAGATAGAAATACGAGAAAAAATACACACTTCTATACACACTGCTATTCTTTTCATACACACACTTTTGCTCTCTACTGGCTACTAGTGGTTATGAAAAATCACTGCTCCTGAGCCTTTTTGCTCTCTACTGCCCTTCTGCCCCTTATGGTTGTGGATAGTCACTGCACCCAAGTACTTTTTGCTCTCTACTGCCCCTACTGCTTTTGGACAGTCACTGCACCCAAGAACTTTTTTGCACTCTACTGCCAACTACTGTCTTTGCCCATTCACTACAAATGAAGATAATGACAGTTTATCTAATGAAGGAGAAATAAATAGTGCTCTATCGCCTTGAAGTTCAATTCAATTTTATTTATATAGCACCAAAGCACAACAAAGGTCACCTGAGGGCACTTTATACTTTAGGGTAAAGACCCTACAAGGTAAGTTAAACATATTATTATGTCTTACTTTTAATATCTGGTCTTGGTCTACCCAAATTGGAAAGCACACCAATACAATTTTTGAAATTAAATGCTGAAATAGAAATATTGAATATGGACTGGCCTAAACTGGGCTATGAGACAGTGCTTCAGTTCCTGAAAAATTACGACTGGATTTTCAATTTAAACTAAACAGTGTGCTAGTTAACATGGGTTTGATCAGTTAATGTGAGACAGGTTTAGAAATTATTAATGCAGCTCATCATTTCTGCCTTCTGGTTCTCATTTTAGGCGTCTCTTTTTAAACCATACTTTTATCTCTGCTATAGAAATGGCATATAAGTAACTTTTTTAGACCATTCAGTTAAAAAAAAAAATCATTTAACGTCTTGAGGGGCTGCTTTCGATTTAGTGTTACCAGCATATTTTACCAAAATATCTCCACAAATAGGAGACTGAATCTGAAAAACCACCTTGACCCTGCTTTAGTAGTGAGCTACAAATTGTGTCTACATAACATAAATATAGACAATGTGCAAGAAACTGTAGTTTTGTTTCAAGTATTTTTCAAACTATTATAAATCATACTGGTGAATTTTGATAGATTATATTAAAGCATGGGCTTCCGTACAAAGGATACATATATTGCGGTGTTCCCTTTTATATTAAAACCTGGTTCCTCTACTGTAAGCTTCTATTAGTGAAAATCTACCATTAATATATAATCTGTAATGCAATATAATATTGACTCATGTGTTCTGTAATACTTTATAAAAATTAAATATGTCCCATCCATCAGAAGTGCCCATCTCATTATGGCTGCTTCCAGGAGGATAATAACCAGTGTCAAGAAGCTCAAATGATGTCAAATTGCACTCTTAAACATAACAGTTCAGTTCACTGTACTCAAATGGCCTCTACAGTCACCAGATCTCAATCCAAAAGAGGACCTCTATGATCTCTATGGTGGATCAGGTGATCACATTACATGTTATGTGATCACCTGATCCATCATTCATTTACACACACATATATATATATATATATATATATATATATATATACACATATATACATATATATATATATATATATATATACATATACATATATATATATATATATATATATATATATATATATATACATATATATATATATATATATATATATATATATATATATATATATATATATATATGAGAGAGAAATGCTCTCTTTAGGGGTCACAACACCAGAGGCTCTGGTGTTGACCTCTGAGGTCATCTCTGAGGTCATGCTGTTTTCTCCCTCCTTTGTCCAGTATTTCCTCTATCCCTCTTCTGCATATGTCTGAATCATCTCAGCCTTGTCTCTAACTTTCTCTCCATACCATTCAGCATGAGCTGTCCTTCTTGTATACTCATTTCTGTTTCCTGTCCCTCCTCCTGACTCCAGATCCCTGATGTAATCCCACCCTCACCTTGAACACATCCTGCACCACCCTCACATCCAGACTTACCTCATGCAGTACCACAGTTCCTCTCTTAGCATCCCATCATATTCTTTTGCCAGATCCACAAAGACACAGTGCAACTCTTTCTGACCTTCACTATACTTCTGCATCAACACACTCAAAGCAAACATCACATCTGCACTGCTCTTTTTCAGTGAGAAGCCATGCTGCTGCTCATGGATCATCACCTCTCTTCTTAACCTAGCTTCAACAACTCTTTCTTGGTGTGTCTCAGCTTTATCGCTCTGTAGTTACTACAGCTCTGCATATCACCCTTGGTCTTGAAAACTGGTATCAGTACACTTATTCATTCCTCACTCTCCAAACTTGTGTTAAACAATCTGGTTAAAAAGTCCTCTCTGGGAGTGGGCACGATACACGGAATCCAAATTACCATCAGGGTGTACACCTCACCCCTCGCGTGGTTGCCCACCTCTCAATTTTAAATACACGTAGACATTGAGGGCTAGCAGGAGGGACTATGCGCTTACCTGCTGCTCTCTGGCAGGTAGCTCCATGCCCTCCTGGGTTTTAAATGCACCTTAGAACACACATGCATCAACACTACAATAAGCGGGTGGAAGGAGGTTTGGAGTCTTCTCTCACCCCCATTATCTGCGGCCTGCTGGAGCGGGGGGGCTAGGAGGAGGAGTTGGCCATCTGGAGTGTGGGGCCTCCCTGCTGCTGCGGAGTCGGGGCGGTCTGCCTCTCCCCACCGCAGGGAAAAGGGTAACACCACCTGGGTCTGGGTGCAGTTCCCCCCTCCAGGGGCAAGGGTACCTAGACCCGGTTCGTTGAGTACGCTTGGGGAGTGTGATCGTGTGTACAGCGTCTCTTTATGTCTGTCTCCACGTTGGTTGAGTGTGAAGTGCATATGAGAGGATGAGGGGATGGGCGTCCAGGTACACACCGGCTCACTCCTTGGCGGCCGCTTATCGGGGCCTGGATCCTGGGGCTCGCTCGGGCCACTTCGGAGGTGGGGTGCCCCCGGCCTCTCAGCCTGGGGCTCGGTCACTCAGGCACAGCTGGCTGCCGGCGGAGCTCACGGGCGCGTCACTGCAACTCCCCCTGGCTTCTGCTCCGCGGCTGCTGAGTGAGCCCTCATCTGGGACTCTCCTCAGCTCTTACTGGGACAGTGGCGCGGCTGCCCCTCTGTTGGTCTTCCTTGGTCTCTTGTGTTCTGGGGGCCTCTGGATGTCTGGAGTTTTGATCTCCTCCATACCTGCTTCATGCCCTGGAGGACGGGGCTGTGGCCCCCCCACACCCTCTAGCAGATCATTACATGAAGGAACCTTTTAAAAAAACAAGCGCGTCCATTTACCGGTCAATCTACGTCCCTACCCTCACCTATGGCCACGAGCTGTGGGTAGTGACCGAAAGAACGAGATCGCGGATACAAGCGGCAGAAATGAGCTTCCTCCGAAGGGTGGCTGGCCTCTCCCTTAGAGATAGGGTGAGAAGTTCGGCCATCCGGGAGGGGCTCAGAGTAGAGCAGCTGCTGCTCCACATGGAAAGGAGCCAGCTGAGGTGGTTCGGGCATCTGACAAGGATGCCCCCTGGGCGCCTCCTGGGTGAGGTGTTCCAGGCATGTCCCACCGGGAGGAGGCCCCGGGGCAGACCCATGACACGCTGGAGAGATTATATCTCTCGGCTGGCCTGGGAACGCCTTGGTGTTCCCCCGGATAAGCTGGAGGAGGTGGCTGGGGAGAGGGAGGTCTGGGCCTCTTTGCTTAGGCTGCTGCCCCCGCGACCCGGCTCCGGATAAAGCGGATGAAGATGGATGGATGGAAGCGCGTCCATGCTCACAGGTGTACACACGGGTGATCACACCCACAAACTACACCCTTTTTGGCTCCTACCTCAAAGCACACTGTGTTCTGTTGATCCTATGTGCTGCACAATAATGTTTAATATTTAGTATTTACTGTCATATTCCCATATATCATTGTGATGTTGTTTATTCTATTACTCTTGTTCTCTTCTGCTTGTTTTCTTTTTTCTTTCTCAACAGGTGATCCAGGTGATCGATAGATGCATTTTTTTTTCTTTTTCTGCCCATTCTGTTGGTTTTTGTTTTTTTGCCCTTCTCCCCTATCCCTCTTCTCAGCTCTTTCTCTTTCTTTCTCCCCTTCTTTCCCCCAGTCAAGTCTGTCCCGTATTCAACAAGTGAAAATAAAATAAACAATAAAAGGTGAATCAAATGGACCATTACGGCAAGGCTGGGATGGTCAATTTGGTAAAGTAAATCCGTTGGGCATCTTTCTTTGCCTTTAGACAATAATTCTGATGGCAAAAGAGCCAAACGGGACAGGCAAAAAAAAAAAAAAAAAAGTCCTCTCTCCTCAACATCTCTATACCACCACAGATATGTCATGTGGACCAACTGCCTTTCCTCTCTTCATAGCTGCCTTCACTTCCTCCTTACTTATCCCCTGCGCTTCCTGATTCACTAACTTTCCTCCATCTGTCCTCAGTTTCTGTCTTTATTAATGTCTTCATTAATGAAGACAGTGAGAGAATACTTCTATCTTCCATCTTCTCAACACACTCTCTTCACCATCTTTATCCTTAATCACTCTAACCTGCTGCACATCCTTTTCAGCTCAATCTCTGTATAGCTAATTCATGCAAGTACTGTTCTCCTTCCTTAGTACCCAGCCTCACGTACAACTCAGTATAAGCTTTTTCCTTTGCCACCTCTATCTTTGCAGTTGGCCTGGCCTCCCAGTATTCCTGTCTACTTTTATCCATCTCCCCTGACTATCGCACTTTCTCTTAGCTATTCCTTTGAGGAACTACAGGAAAGTGTCCAATCCACCACCAAGTCTCCTTGTCCTCTTTTCTCTCTCCAAAAGATACACCAAACACCTTCTTTGCCTTTCTCTCACCATTTCAGTTGTATTTTTCCAGTCATCTGGTAACACTTCCCTTCCACCCAGAGAATGTCTACTCCTCCCTGAACTAACAACTGCACAACATTCTTCCTTCTTCAGCTTCCACCATTTAGTTCTTGTCTCTGCCTTCATTCTCTTCCTCTTCTTGACGTCCAAAGTCATCCTATAGACTAGTGTCCAATGCTGCATGGCTACATTCTCTCCTGACACCACCTTGCAGTCTCCTATCTCTTTCAGACTGACCCTTCTGTTTAGGATGTAAGCCACCTGTGTACACTTTCTTCCACTCTTCTACGTCACCTTCTGTTCCTCCTTCTTCTTGAAGTATGAGTTCACCCCAGCCATTTCCATCTTCCTAATTTTGACCTTGTGCATTTCTCTGCTTAACACTATACCTATCTAACACCTCATTATCTCTCTTTCCTTCACCTACATGGCTACTGAAGTCTGCTCCAATCAACACTCTCTACCACTTTATCAAACTAACTGCAGAATTCCTCTTTCTCTTCTAACTGACATCCAACCTTCAACCTGGTCTCCTGCACACACAGTAAATCTACCTTCCTTCTCTCCAGTCATATCAGCCAGCTCTCTCCCTTTGCCAGTCATAGTACCTCCACGCTCCTGCCTGTCCTTCTCTTCGACTCCTAACCTGCTTCTCCCCTATATGCAGAAAAAATAATGTTTGATCATCATCAAAAGCCAGATATTTCAAAGTTTCATCTATGAAATATCTGGCTTTCCCATCATAGCAGATGAAATACGTATTTTGCATTAAATTGCATCATTTCGCCTCCTGAAGGGCTCGCAATGAGTCCACTGTGTGTATATATATGTATTTCTTTTCCCTATGGTAATAATACTTTTAGATAAATACTAAGTACTTTTCCACTACTGATGTATATAAAGTAAAATTAGGCTGTAAAGTTAAATCTTACTTTAGATAAATCTTGGTATGTGCTTTTATAATGTGTACTAAATTGTAGTAAAACATGTCAGGGTTCCTTTGTTTCATGTGTTCTGGCCAGTACACTAAGCCTGAGCCTGAGTGAGAGCTGAGCAGAGAATTGTAGCTCACTCTGCTCCCAACTTAACTGATGCCCTGCACCTCCCCCATAGCTGCTGCAGTGGGGGAGGGGCAGGTAAATGTTTCCAGCACTTTGGCAGGTCTGAAGGCAAAAGAGAGTCCAAACCAGGACTAGCAAAGTGTACCTAATATAGCTGTTTAGTGTGTGTGTAAAATAAATAAATAATATGGTAATGGCTCTTTCCACTACTGATATATATAAAGTTTAATTAGACTGTAAAACTAAATCTTACTTTAGATAAATTTTATTTTGTGATTTCATAATGTGTACTAAACTGTAGTTAAAATAAATGTCAGGATTCCTTTATTTCACATATTGTAGCCTGTAAATCAGGTTTGAGAGTCAGAGCTGAGGAGAAAACTTTGGCTCTCTCTGCTCCTCCATCAGTGACCCTCCCCCCGCGCACCTGCACTGCAGCTCTCAAACTTTTGCAGGGCATGTGACGTCATTCAGTCCACAGTCGGAGTAGCCGTTTAAGTGGAGCTCTGAAGACTGCAAAGCACGCTTTCTGCAGGTAAGATTTCACATTTTTGCTATATGAAAACTGTGCAAATGTTGTCTTTCTAAGAAACGAAAGAAAAAGGTATCTTACATTAAGTTTAATTTTTTTTTAACTTAATGACACGGCAGTAAATATACTTTTTTTTAATTGAACAATGCATAAAGTTCGTCTCAATCTATATTTTATTACAATTAACTATGCATAATTTTTCTTATAATTGAACATAGGAACAAAAACCGATTCCTTCGTGATATATTTAACACTAAATTTTATGCCAAACCTACCGTCCCCTCCCCCTCAATTTCTGGCAATTTCTATCTGTATTTCTCTTCAGTCTCGCTCTTAGAAATATAAAATTAACGTAAGAAATAATTATCGGATCTGGTTTTCAGTTTAAAGGGGAAAAATGTACGCTTAATTACAGTAAAAACATGATTTTTGCAAGAAAACATGAAGTTAGAGATTTTTCACGGTTTCAGTGAGTAAAAGTCTAAAATGAAAAATCCTATGCAGTGTTTTGGTTGCAGACCTGTGTGAGTTCCAGCCTTTTAACAAGACAGCTTGTTGTAACTTTAGTGCAGTTTGTTTGATAACAGCATTTGGATTATTTTGTAAGTGATTTAAGTGTTAGTCACATGTTTAGTGAGAGCTGTTAATTATAGATTTAATTTATTTAACAGGTATTTTCATTAGAAAACTGCGTTTCCCAGAATCCTTTGTGGTAGACAAAAGTTACTCTGGGTTTTTAGCTAGCAAAGAAAGTTTTGGGAAGCCATTATATGTTGCTCTGATGTTGAGCAGTTTATTTGTTGTACATTCCCCCTTTTGAAGCCTTATATAAAGACTATCGTTTCTCCAATTGATGTCCGATCCATTTTTTTGGCTAAGTGGATTCGCCACAACACAGCTTAGTGGAATGCTTTTTAATTCTTCACAAACTTTATTAAAGATAACAAGCGGCCAAACTGTGGTTTGTACCGTTTTATTTAGGGTATCTCTTTAAGGCATTTTATAGCTTGACTGGGTTTTGTCCCCTTCTTTTTAAGTCACAATTTTAGCCTAGATTTAGTCGAAAGGCACTTTTATTCCGAGCGCTTTAATCTTTTGTTAAAACCCAACCTCAGTTGCCCAGCTATAACATCTATCAAGTTAGCATTTCAAAATATGTAAAGGAAACGACTGAAGTGTGACGCATGCGCGTAGCAATGCTTTAACTTTTGTTGTCTTAAAGTGTTTACAATCCAAAATGCTTGAAATCATTGTCCTCCTTTATCCATCAAATATAAACGTTCCCACGTGTTTACGCCAACATGGAGTTTTATGTTGGTGTCGATGTTTCAGTGACTGAGCAGCGTCTGTCCGTCCAGTATATTTACTGACGTAGCCGCACATCAGCATGACCCAGCTGAGCAGCGTGCTCCGTTTAGCCTCGTTTGTCTTATTCCTCTCATTTGTTTTTCACCGTCAAACATAACTGGACAGAAGGCCTGGTGTTCTGTTGCTGAAGTGGGCTTCAGATAGTGTTTTTCTGTGGAACATCAAGGCTGTCATGTAGTATTAATTTGGCTATTCAAAGCAAATAATGTACATGCTAATACAAAATATAAGCCTTTTGTATAGTGTGTTATAATTGTGCCTTCCAACAATTGAAAGTGTGTTTATGTGTTGTCTCTTTGGCTGCTATGTTTTAGTGTTATAATAAGACTCACCTTGGAGGAAACAATAACATGCTGTCCTAATATTGCTTTATGTACAGAGAGTAATTAATAAAAGTATGTTAAAAAAGGAAATGATGTCACTCTAACAGTGTAGCCATCAGAAGGCATATAAGCTTTCCTATATGACACTCTGTTTTTTAAATGCCTAATACTACTATATCTAAAACGGGTGAAACGTTGTGATGCTCCATGTTTTTTTTTTTGTTTTACTTTAAATTTGATAGAGTTGTAGGTCACAATTTTTACAGCAGGTTCACCTGCATGAGCGCTCACTGCTAAGACACCTGTATATTTATTGAGGTGAGCTACTGTAAATGAATGGGTAATGGGCTGCATCAAAACTGTTGGTGCACTTTTACTGTATCACCTCCAAGTCATTATTGACTGTAACTGGATTATTTAACTGTAACTGAGAAGTAACTTTGACTTTTGTCTTTGGTATTAGGTGAAGGAAGCCACGGCAGCAAGCCAAATACAGGTATGTGCCTTCTTATCGAATATTTGAACATGTAGTCTTTAATCGTTACTGAATCGTACGTAGGAGTGTCAAACAACAGACCAAACAACAGATACTACAAACTATAATATGCATTAAGAATCATTATCAGTTAAGGTGGGAATAGGTGATTCTTAGATCAGACGTGATTGTTTTCTAAATGTGATTCTTTGTTGCTTATAATATGAACAACTGCTGCTAGAACAATACTCATGTGCATCACATCGGCCCCACGTTCTGCATAAAATGTAAATAAAATAGGCATTGATCAGAAAATCATTTGAAGCCTCCTTACCTGAAAATGGCACAAGGACAACACATGGTTGAAACTCAGCATTTTATAATATAAATGATGTAAGCCAGATATGAGAAACAGTCCCAAACAGACAACAGAAACAGGAGACAAAGACAAAAAGTTGTTGAACGTAACTTTTGTTTGCAGCCTGTGTCCTCATTGCAGACCTGTGCAGTCCTCTGCAGTCTGATACCACGGTCATACCACAACATCTTATTTTACTTACAGCCAGGAATACACGAGCTCAGTGAAGTCTTATAACTTTAAAAACATATCTTTTCACATGTGAAAATTTTTGTTATTAAGCAGGTTGAAATGATGAGCAGATTTTCAAATGACAAATTTATTTGGATATATTCAATTTATTTATGCAACAGATAGTTTGATCCACTGAGAATTTATTTTACATTTAATTTCATGTATAACGTGTTTACAAACACCGTCTCATGGTATATAATCAAGCAATAGGACAAAGTCAGCATCACAGCAGTGGTATGTTTTAAAGAAATTTTTGGTTGATGATTTTAATAAATGTATTTTTCTGAAACAAATTAAAAAAAATGCTTATTAACCAGGTTTCCCACATGCTCAGTGATCTTATGGTCGTATTTAGTTTTTGGCTTTGTTAGCTTCCAGCTGGAAGCTGATGTCACTTAAATCCCTGTTTGGAGAAACAGCTTTTCCTGTTCAGGAGAGAACATGTAGAATTCCTTGCTAGAGGACCTCAAACTGAATCCTGACTGGCATAATCTTAAATTTAAATGGGCACTGGTTTTAAAATAAGATTAGTCTTCTATTCATGATCTCCTGCTTGTTGTTTTATGGTGCATTGTTAGTGTTGTGTACTTTAACCTCCTTGGACCTGGTGTCCACATATGTGGACATCACATTTTGGGTTGTCTCGACCAAAATACTAAATTTTGCTCTACAAGGACATTATACTGCCACTGTTCTATCGAAATTTAAAACAAATGCCCTCGTATGTGGATCTCACTCCTCTCAGAAACAAGAGAGGTAAAAAAAATTCAGATAATTCTTTGTTTTTACATCAGGTCCCAATCAGCCCAAATAGCAAAGAGAAATTAAAAATGGCATGAAAGAGTTCAGGTCATAGGAGGTTAAAGCTCATGACAATAGAAATTAGCTTAGGTTATACATTTTACAGTAATGTCATGTTATAGACTTCTCTCTTCATAAAAAATGTCCAAATATAATTGTATCCTTTCAATATTTATTTCTTACATTGCAGACGATAACGTGGCGCTCGCATGCAGTGATAATGGCTGTTCTGATAGTGGTGGTAAGTGTTACCTGCTCACTAGTACAGCTGTTGGTATACTGCCTCATGAATAAGCTGCATTTTTGATAAACTGCTATGCAACTGCAAGTTATGTATGCGACATTGACTAATATTAGAGAGTGACGTTAACCTGTTAGCTTGGGTTCCTAATGGTAAAATGAACTGGGTGGCATGTTACAGCCAAAGAAACACACTGTTGGCCTAGTTCAGTGCTCAGTAGTCTATACAACAGATAACACTTGATCATGTACACTCACTCTATAGTGAGCTCTTTTATTACAGCAAGAACTAGACTCACAACACATGAAAAAAGGACATCTCAGAGATTTGTGGTTTTATCACCACGACCCAGATTCTAAATTAAAAACTGTTACATTTGTCCAGTGCATGTTTACACAAATGGCACCTTTGAATGGTTGTGCTGCATTGTTTTAATTATCTTAACTAAAAGAAGAGTAATTTCATTTCTAGGATGACATAGTGACACTTGGAGAAGTTAAGATTGCTCCTTTGCACGTTGTTGTTGCATCTTTGTTTTTTGTCATATTTGTCAACAATACTGTTTGTGTTTGAAGTTTTTTGTGACTCCAGATGGCTAATATTTGACATAGCAGCTACTCCGTGTCCCCCAGAGAAATGAAAAAGGAGGAGGCAGTGAGATGGATGAAGGTCAGGTTTTTTACAGAGTCATTCAGTACAAAAACACAGTGAATTAGGAAGATGTGGCACATGAATGTTTCTGTTTTTCAGGTGGAAGTTCTGAGCATTTCTCCTCTCAAAAGAGACCGGAGCCCACCAGTGAAGAGAGTTCAGATGTAGATGGTGAGTTTAAGCTTTTGTCTGAAATGTAGTGACACTGTTGTATGTATTCTACTCAAATTCTATTCCAGTACAATCTGCTTTGTACAATAACAGCTACCATTGTTTGTGTGTTTCTGTTTTAGAAGAGAGCAAGGAAGCAAGACTGGCTTTGAGGAAAAGGGGAAAAACCAAAGTGGCCAAAGCAAAGGGTGAGATGTTTTAAGCTTTAAATGTATTTAAAATTTTCTGTTTGCAGTATATGAATCAGGTTGTAGACATGACTTTATTTCCTTATAGTTTTGTCCTCTGTGGCAGAATATATGCCTACACAAACACAAAATTCTTGATAATATTGATCCAGAATTATTTTGTTGGTAATTAGAAAAATTATTGAAAATGTTTAAGTATTGCTTTACAGTAAGTTGAAGAGGAGAATTCAGAGGGGGTGGAGATGGGTGTCAGGGGTGATGTGTTATAAAAGGAAAGCAGCAAGAGGGAAAAGAAAGGTTTACAAAATGGTAGTGAGGAAAGCTATGACGATTTTCATTGGGAATGACCAGGATGGACAGGATTAGAAATGACTACATCATAGGGACAGCTCAGGTCAGAGGTTTGGAGACAAAGAGAGACAAGGCTGAGATGGTTTGGACATGTGCAGAGGAGGCTGCCAAGGGATGTTGATGATGGAGCTGCCAGGCAGGACGAGAAGAGGAAGACCTCAGAGGAGGTTCATGGATGTGAAGGAGGACAGGCAGAAGGTTGGTGTGACAGAGGAGGATGCTGGTATAGGAGGAGGTTGAGGAGATGATCCGCTGTGATGACCCCTAAAGAGTTCAGCTGAAAGAATGATTGCTTCACTTTTATTGTTACATTTATGATTTGTTAGGCTACCTATTCTGGTGAGTGACTAGTTTAACCTGCTGTGTTGCGTGAGTTCACACTTTGCAAGAACAGCACTACAAAACACATGGCAGGGTTCTGCAGGTCATTTCACAAGTCTGGAATTAAAAAAAAAAAATGCAGGCTGAAAATGTCTTGTTATATTATCATAGAAAATACCTGTTTAAGGTCCTATGATTTACCAATTAAAGACAACTACTTTATCTCAATGTTATTTTTTTTTACAATGCGTATTTTAGTTTCCACCAATTACACACACAGATGTTGTGTTTTAAAATCAAAATTTGTAAAGTGAACTAGATTGACAGTATGGACCATCATTTTCAGTGAGAGGTTTGTGAAAAGACAGCAAGAAACGGCAAGTACAAGCAACAAAGCTCATCGAGTAGACTACATTAGGCTTCAAACTTTCCTTTTTGCTAAAGCATATATTTCAGGCTGGACCAGGTGACCCTGAATCCTCCCTTAGTTATGCTGCAGTCTGTTTTGATATCTTCATATTTGCCTAATACTATACTTTTATCTTTTGAAAAATCAGCTTCTGTTTCCAGTACGCTTTTCAATAATCATTAGTGAACAGATGCTCACAATGCCACCCCTTTCATGCAACCATGCAGGTTAAGCTTTTTGTGACCACTTATCCAGATCGCCACTTTCAGGTTAAGTGAATCCAGATTATGGAAAGATAGCCTTGATGTGTTGAATGTGCTTTGTAGTACAGGCCTTATGACTAATGATAGACAAAACTTAATTCTGCTCTTTGGTATTGTATCTGTGCGCCAGTCGCAAAACTGTGACAGTTTGTCAAATAAAACGCATAAATTCAGATAAAATGAAAAGATCATGTCAATCAGTTATGTTTGGTTCTGAATCATGATCTAGGTAATTTGTTACATTGTCAAGGATATTAGCAATTGTATTTCATAATAAAAAAAAAATTGACTTAAAATATGTGATGTCAGTTAACTAGATTAGAACTACTACCAACAGCACAGGTTTTTTTTATTACTAGTACATCAGAAATATTTGCCTTATTTAAAACAATAGCAAATTATTAAAGTCTGACAGTTTTTTTGTTTTTTTACAAGAATATTGTTATGATGAATGATTTTAACAGGACTAATAACTAGTTAGCATCTTATTTTAAAAGGCTAGATGCAACATGTACCTTTGAAAACAAAATGTATAAAAGTAAATTGGCTGCTGTTTCACTCTGTAGGTATATTACTCAATAACTGATCTCATGTTTCTGTGAACTCAAAATACTTAATTTAAAAGTGCTTACTACATATCTTGGGTACAAAATGTTGAGTAAATTGTTGAACCTACAGTTTGGTTTGGCATTTTCTGTAAATATACACAAGCAGAACCCCATTTCAAAATCAAAACAAAAACAAAAAAACTACGGTTACATACATGTTGTAAAGTTAACAGTCCATGTTGTCTTTTGTGTTATTTGTAGAGATCCCCCGTGCGAAGGTCAAGAGGCCATGGAGTGAAGCAGAGAAGACGGCAGTGCAAAGACGGCTGGGAATTATGTAGGAAGCAGGAAGGTCATACTGGTACAGTTGTAGCCATCCTAAGCTTTACTGATTTTTCTTTTTGGCAGAAGTCAAAACAAACTGATCAAAGTTATTGATCACTATTTTAGTTGTAAGTCATTAGACTTAATAGTTGTCTTCATTGTTATAATAGCAATTATTATTCCTCTGGAAGGATGTTACATTGTGAAATAAACTGAATTTGCTCTTGTTGCAGCATTGTGGGAATTTCCTTGGTAATTATTAATAAAATCTACAGCGGTATTTGAAATGTAATACTACCTTTTGTTATGTAGGGTTGTCTTGATAGATTATCAGAACTTTTTAGTTATTCTATTTATGTATAAAGTTGAGACTGTTTAACTTTAACATTATTTGGTTGCACTAAAATAGAAAATGTCAAGGAGTAAATGCAAACAGAAAAAAACATATAGACAGAAACGAACACAAAAGCACCCCCTGGTGGAAAATCACCTGAATAGCACTCAATGACAAGGTCCTCATTCTGATAGTAGAATGAGATTTTTTTTTTACTTGAGTGTTTTAAGATTTTGAGGTGATTTTTGGTGTTAGAGAGCCACCCAGTGTTCAAAAATGGCAAAGGTTTGTCTGCAAGTGTAGCAGAAATGGTGGTCCTCACTTTGATAGTACACTTACCCGGTCCTCAGTCGTTATGCAAGACAGGAATGTGTGTGTGTGTGTGTGTGTGTGTGTGTGTGTATATATGTGTGTATGTGTATGTATATTTCAGTAGGGCATTTCAGCACCTACTGAGTAGCCACTGAAACGACAACAGCGCTTTGTCATTAAGAACTGACCCTTTTGCTGAAGGGAAAAGGTCTAATTTTCTAATACAAAAGCATTAATAACATGTAGCCACCAAGCCTAAATGATACACTTGTACTTGTGACTACAGCAGGATAAATCTTTGTAGTTGTTTCCATTTAACAGACAGAACATTTATTTTTCTTACACCTTATGAGGGTACAAGACTGTCATTTAAGTATTCCTTGTGTTGTCACTGACAAGATTAAACAGGCACTCGAACACACCTGTTATGTTTCATCGCTTTGACGTGTTTGTTACTGCACTATGACCTTAAGGCGACAGCATTCATTGGATACCACATCTTCAAAATAGTAATACAGTATATGTAGGCAATAGGACTCGAAATGAAAACAATGGAACAGTTTAATTTATTAACGTTATTGTGTTGTTTTTAATGAAAAATAACAACCTAACATTGACTGTCACATTATGTTCCCATACATTAAAAAAATGATCAGTAAAAATGTACAATACTCAGTAGGTAAAGACAACAAGAAAGTTTTTTGATTTCTTTTTTCTTTAACCATAAACAATTAACATTATACATAACTGGGTCAGTTCTTAAGTCCTACCCTTGCCCTGAATTTAGACCAAACGCTTCTAATTGGAACTGATCCTCATTGCAAATTGGACCAAATCCACATCCCCAACTACTAATGATATTTGGCAGCCATGCATGAGCCAAAGTTGGCTTGTATTTTGCCCTCAAGGGTCAGCACACAGCCAACTGCTGGAATTGTCCTGACTTGACTGATATCTTCAAAAGACGGATGGTGCTACTTCTCAACAGTCAATGATGGACAAAGTTTTAAGATTGTTTCAAATATTTTCATATATTTTTAACAAGAAATTATTACTGAGAAATCAATTAGAGTAAATGTTCCCGTCACTGTTAAGCATGTAATTTTAATCTTTGAAACCTTAGTTTCTAAAATATATTGTTTTTTGTCTTTATATCAGATTAGTTATATGGACCTTTTTTACATAGACAATTGAACACACTAATATGAACATGCATACATAAAGTTTACATTTTTGCACATCCAGAATTGTCTGAAGTCGATGTAAGGGTGCATCACATCTGTTTACACTACTTAAATATTAATGTTCAAGAGCTGTCAAAGATGTTTGGCTCAGCCCACCCCTACCTCATCAGCTCCCCTCCTTACTAATGCATGAACAAATATGATTTATTAATCCCCCCCCCCACTCATTACAGACTCCAATTGTTTCAAAAGTTTTTGACTGCGTAATTTGCCACTCTTGTTTATCAGCCTGGTTTTGCAACTCAGAACACAATGAGGCACAGTGAAGAATGTCGAGCGCCGTCACAGGAGAATTCGATAAAATATGCACAAATTACAAAGTGGAGACAATTTTCTTGCTTTCCTCACTACCCCTCACCCACCCACGCCTTCTCATTTCCCTTTTCATCGCTTCATAGCTCTCATTCTTGGTGATAAGTGCATGTCTGTGCGCCTGACAGTCAGTGAGCATATGGAGGGTGTGTGTGGTCCTGCCAAGCAATGAAGAAATCACAGACATGATGGCAGCACTGTAGCGCATTAGAGTAATCAGAGGGAAATTATCGCCCTTAAGTAGCTTTTGGACATCTGCAACGGGCGCACGCATATCGCACATATAGCAAATACACTCACACGCACACAGGCACCCAGCATTTTCAGATACCTGACAGCAAACAGATGGACTCGGCACAACCTCTTTCAGACATCCTTCTCGACTTTAAAGGAGTAATCATAGAAAACTAAAAGCTGGCTCTCCCTCGGGCTAGTTTTTTTTTTTTTTT
This sequence comes from Maylandia zebra, assembly GCF_041146795.1. Taxonomy (NCBI): domain Eukaryota; kingdom Metazoa; phylum Chordata; class Actinopteri; order Cichliformes; family Cichlidae; genus Maylandia; species Maylandia zebra. The sequence continues at coordinate 23,276,993 of NC_135187.1, forward strand.
TTTTTTCCCCGTTGAGCATATGAGTAAATTCTTTTTGGAATGATGAGAGAAAAGAGAAAATCAGGTGTTTATGAGCTTACTCAGAAGTGTAGTCAGTTGTGACTTACCATCTTGTGCACGCACTAAAAGAAACAAGCATTAAATTTGACAGGTGTGTGCTTACCTCATGAGAAACAGCACACTATACCATTCACTTGGTGTTGAGTGGCTGAATAGTAGTTAAAGTTACTAAAGCTAAAGAAAGCTTATGGGTGAGAGTTTCATTATTAGCATTATTCTTATAATCATGATCATCATTATTATTATTATTGTTGTTGCTGTTCCCCTGATTGTAATATAATTCTGTTAGCCAAAACGCTAAACAATGATCATCCTCAAAATGCCCTACAGTTCGGCCAATTCGTCACAACAATTTGACTCTGACTGAACCAAACAAATTAGCTGTATCACACCCATCATTTACAGAGCTTTTGAGATGAGAAGAAGAAAATTGTTACACTTTACAAGTAACTATAGCAATTCTCCGTTTTCTCAGCAATTGCATGGTATGAATCAGAGTTAGTATAGTTTTGGATTTTCTAATTACCTTTTATTTTTTATGTCATTTTGACTTTTTGCTTTTAATCCAGCTTAGTTTCTTTTAGTTTCCAATTTTTTTTGTTTCAAGAAAGAAGGTCCTGAGTTCAGTTCCAAAACCTGGCCTTGCTGTGTGCAGTTTGCATGTTCTCCCTGTGTTTGTGCGGGTTCTCTCTGGGTGTTCTGCCTTCCTTCCACCGTCCAGAGACATGTAGTTACAGGGTTAGGATAATTGATAATTCTAAATTGTCCATAGGTGTGGATATGAGTGCAAATGGTTGCCTGTCTCTCTGTGTGAGCCCTGCAGAGTGAGCAAACTGCTGTAGTAAATAAATTAAATCATTCAGCATAAGGCTTTAGTCTTAAATTGTAATAAATAAATGTTAAAAATGACCTAAAAGTTATGACAGCCCTCTGGCCAGACTGTCATGTAATTATAAAATAGAAAGGTTTTGTTGATTCATAGAAAATGTCCTGTTTATTTTTTTGTTTTTTTTTCATAGACAATTAAAAGACAGGAACTTTTCTTTCATTTAGTTGTTATAACTTTGGTGTAGTATGAATGGCTATGGGGGAGGTCTTTTTCAGTGGGAGAAAAATCCCAAACTTGTCAAAATCCAAATTTCCAAAGCTGGCCAGTGGGCCAGACTAGAGTCTGTGCTGGGCTGATTATCTTTCAAATAGACAGCTGGTCATCTCCTCCATGTTAGTCATTTCTTTAATTTTGCACCACGTTCAATCAATTTTAGCCAGATTTAGTAAAAGTTAACTTAATCATTTGCTCAAATGTTTATTTTTTTTTAAATGCCCAAAGTGTGTTAGTATTCAAAAGTACACGAGCTCTACCTTGGCAAATCACTCAGCGTGAGAGTTTGTTTTTGTTCTTTGATTGGACTACTTAAATTATTGCGGGAGTAGCAAGCTTGGCGGCTCGTGCCATTACGCGCTCAGTCTGCAAGCAGAGTGGTGGAGGTGTGTATACGTTGAGATATTCAGCTATTTTAGCACGGGCAAAAGTTTTGGTAAGCTAACATTGCATTTTGTGTTATCTTTAATGATAACATGAGAGCATGTTTTTGCTTTTCAGGACGGTCCTGTTATTCTTCTAAATGGTTTATGCTGAGCATGGACCGAAGCATTGTATACGACAACATCACCTCCTTCATTTCTGCCCTGTGCATGATGTTCGGGGGCTATTTTTGCTTCAACATTCATTACCCATCACAGCTGGCATCAAACCTGGAGTTTCTGCAGAGGTACTTCTTTTTGGATTAGTTTAGCTAGCACTTAAGTGGAAAAAAATAGTAGTTGTTGAGGTGACTTTGAGTTTAGGGGACTTCATTTTGCCATTTAAATAGCTTTAAAGTAATTGTTGGAATAAAGAGTTATTATGTTATTGATGTGAAGTTGTTCTCGATAAAATTCAACTAATCATCTGTTTTTCTTTTTTCCAAGATGTTTTTTCACCATCAATCCAGAGAAGGGCACTAAAGTGGAGAAGACAAACACATCCCGTCTTCACGTGAAGCCAAGAGTCCTTACTTTGATACAGGAACTTTCAGATTATGAATGGCGTGATGTCTGAACATGGACTAAACACACTAAGAGTTATTTAAGGGGCCACACTCACAGCATGAAGGTTTATTTCAGCCCTTTATCAGGTCAGTTCTTCAAGCTTAAGAGGCACAGAAAAGTTTCAGACAATGTTATTCTGTTCTGTATGATTGTTGGTTATGTAATTCCTCATTCGCATTCCTGTACCTTAATTTAAAAAAGATATATTTATATTAGTACAATTGTTCTATTTTGAAAAGGCAATACAGTAATTCTTATTGGCTGTTTAAAAGTTCTTACATTTATTAATTAAAAGTACTGCCAGGGGTTCTGTCATTGTGTTTTTGTTTTTTTATGAACACATTTTATTGAAACAATTGTGTTTCAGATGGATGTAACAGTTCACTGTACCACACTAAATTATTAAATTGTCTTGGCCTAAGCTTTTCAATTTATTAACTCTCAAACTTATATCTGGATTTGGTTTCCAATTTTAAATGCTTACATTTTATCCATTGGGTTGCTGCCTTTAATATATTCATTTGGATTTTTTCATAGACCAATAACTTTTTAAAGCAATAAATTCATAGCGTTATTTCTATTTTCACTTTGTTAGAAGTCAGAACAGAGTTCTAACTCAACTTACAATGAAAATTTAAAAATAAATTAGATGTTATCGTGACTGTAATGCATTAAAGTTGCAGACCTGCTAGAGGTACAGAACATCAGAAACCTCTTTTGAGTAAACCAGAAAAGACCAGAAAAATTCTGTTAAATAGCAGTTTTATAATGAGGCTTTCACAATAAAATGCTGTTGTATTTTATTTTTATTTTTCTGCAAAACTGAGATTTAGTGTACAATAAGCAGCAACATTCTGTAAATCTTACAGGGAAAATGTGTTTAATAGTAGTTTGGCCATGCTAATTTGACATAAAAGGGCTGTTGAATTTACTGGCTTGAAATTTATTTTTGGGGGGAATTATAATGGTTTTAAGCTGTAATTTTTACAGCTTTTTAAGTATTCTTGTTTCTAGTTCACAGTTTTTTCTACAGAATTATTCTGGCAACCACAGCTGCCAGATTTTTTCTGTAAAATCAACAGGATTTTTTTTTTTTTTACAGTGTAGACTGTCCAGGGTGTACCCGCCTCTCATCCTATGGTAGCTGGGATAGGCTCCAGGCCCTCTGAGACCCTGATAAGGATAAGCAGAAGAGAATGGATGGAGTTTAGTTTTTCTTCGTTTTTTATTAGTTTCAAGCAGGGGCGATTCTAGGATCAGAGCTTTGGGGGTGCTGAGCACCCAGAGAGCTGCCCAGCCAGGCAAGATAAATCATATGATTCTTAAATTCATCAAGTCTCTCTGTCCCTGGGTCCTTGTCTCAAAACATGACATCACTGTTTTGTACATTTTAACACAATTTAATCCCCACATTTGAGAAAGAAAAGCAAAACACTTTTTTGAAAAGTCTGTAACAAAACCATCAAATCTGATAAAGGTTATTTAAATGCTGCAAAAGAAGAATGGATTGGAATAAAAAAAATACATATCCTAACCTTAATTACTGGGGGAGAATAATAATTGATGCTCATAGTAAAAAGTAAACTGAGTGCATTTTTTGGACAGAGATTCACTTCTAATGTGTATGTATAATATAATACAGATACATAAAAAACACTCCCAAAACAGAATAAATTATTACAAATAAAAATCTTTACTGCAGACACTAATTTTACTAATTTAATAATACTAATTTTGTGTTGTAAGATTTATGGGTTTCATGCTTTCATAGTGGTCCTTGGGAGAGCTTGACATTTTATCAGGTGGTACACACTGTAAAAAGTTTGAGAAACACTGATAAGTGTATGTGTACTTTTGGAAAACATTTAAAGCTGCTGTACAGAATCTTTGAAACAAACTAGCTTAAAACATTTTTAAGAATATCAACAGAACACTCTGCTTCTTATTACAGCTCCTCACTCCACCAGGGCACCGTTTGGCACTTTCTGATAGTGCGCAAATGTGGCGCACGTAGTGCGGCAGTCATTCAGACAACTGGACGGTCCAAAAGTTGGCCTACCTATTACTGGCTGAAGTTTTAGTAGAGTTGTGGCTGAACCACATAAAAATATATAGTTAATTTTAATCTCCCCAATCAATTATAATGTTATGTTAGAATGTTGTTAAAGAGGGTCAAAAATGTTTCAACCCAGTTTGTTTTGCAGATTCTGTATAGCAGCTTTAACATAGGGAGAACACAACTTCCAGTTTTTTTCTCTTTGTCAGTTTAACAGTTTCTGTTGTGCCTGTCACTGTTCCCTGTCTGTTTTCTTACCTGGTTCTTCCTGACCTTGTACTTTCTCCTCACATTCCCCTCTTACCTCTCTCCCTCTTTGGACTGACAATCATACACAAATAGATTGTATTCAATTAGATGAAAAATTACATTAATATGAAAAAATACTATTAAGATCACTAACAAAAAAAAAACCAAAAGGAAAATAACCAAACCACATGAACATCTAATAAAAGACATAAATATTGAAACACTGATCCAACATTATTCTTGATTGATGGATCATTTGATTTTAAACTTTTACCTGAATGTGGCTCCTTTAAAAAAAACAAAACAAAAAAACGTCCTTATAAAAACTTCCTTATATCCATTATGAACCTGGCTGTCTCTCTGTACAAAACACACACACACACACAACAGGAGTTATAAGGTTAATGGGCATTCGGCCAGTTAGCTAGTTAGTATCCATTTCAAACAGGACAGTGGTAACAACAGTAGGCTACGGACAATTTTAAGTTTTAGGTTTTAAATAGGCTGTATACATTTCAATGGGAGCAACAGGGCGGTCAAATGTCACTGATTTTACTACAGTGTAGAAAGGATTGTGGGGTATCAAACATCGCCGGAAAACAAGTTTGTTTTTTTTTGTTTGTTTGTTTTACACCCAGTAATGTAATGTTTTTCAGTAAAATGAAACATGGTCTGACTCCTACCTAACTATATAAAGAGTAACTGAAGGTTAAATGCAGCTAATATGTCCTGTTTTAAGCCAGGCACTAACACCTCTGCGCCGCACCATCTCAGCCACCAGCACTCTGGCAGCAACGGCGCTAGAGCCAGAGTACGGAAACGTCGAGCTGGAACAAACCATTTTGGGAGGGGGGTTATCTATACTTTTGCTGAAGCACCCCCAAAAATGGGCTAAAATCGCCCCTGGTTTCAAGGTCACCGTGGGGTGGGCCAGTGTGAAGATGAGGTGGACCCAGAAGCAGACACAGTGCAAACCAGACTAAGTTTCAAAAATAAAGTGAGCCTTTATTTGGCTGAAAGAATGAGTAAACAAACAAAACTGCAAATAAGACTCAAATATGAACTAAACTATGACTTTGATGAGGAAAACATGGTGATACAGGACAGATGGTTTGAAAGAGGAGTGAAAGAAGCCATCTATGTCCACTGTGAGCGACCATCTTTGAACAGAGGCGGTGGTTTACGACACCAACTGTCTGCCATCTATAATCCAGTTTTGAGATCCCTTCCCAGACGCCTTAACGCCCACTCACATCCTGGGTCATCTGACCTCAGGAATTCGCATGATAAAGTGGGGCCAGGTTTCACAATGAGCTCACCCGAAACTCTGGCTGATTGAGACCCACACCCAGTTTCACACCTTGGCTCAGGCGATTAGAGGATCATCAGGGGGTCCTTTTGTCCGCCTGTGGGGGGTTACTCCCACTAGGTTTAAATCTGGGACTCCCCACCAATTGACCTTAGAACTGAAGAAGCTTCTCGGATGAGAGGTGAAACGTCTTCAAGCAACTTAAAGAAGTCCAGACGCTTTGCTTTGCAAGCTCCTTTGACCATGGTGGTACATATGCGACGTGATGCTGAACACAGGGAGACTGAGGACTTAAATACACAAATGAGGAGATCAGGGGAAGTGGAGACACATAAGGAAACAGCTGACTAGAATGAACATAATGACGCCACAGTGGAAGTGTAAACTAAGCACATAGAAGATGGAAAGAAAACTTTCAAAATAAACAGGAAACATGACGAGACACAGACATGTCACGAACTTGACAACAAGAACCACAGACATGAAACAGACCCACGAAGCAGGGAGACTTAGAACAGGGGAGAAGACACAAAAGGATCCGCAAACAACAGACTAGAACAGCAACCTAGGCACAAATTAATAACAAAATACGATAAAACTCAAACACTGAGTCACACGGCCCAGTACCATGGCATTCAGTGTGAGTTTAACCTTTTAAATTATTATTATACAGAGGACATGTGTCAAAGGGGAGATTAAGGAAAACCAGGAGAGATATTACAATAAAGACACTTTTAAAAGCAGTTGACTCACAGTCTTGAAGTCATCTGGAGAAGTGTATTTATTTATTTTTGTTGCAAGTTTCCATTTTTTACTTTACTAAAATGTTTTTTTCACATTTGGTTTTAGCTTTTTTTTTAGCCTTGGCTTGACTCTACTAACTTGTGAAAGTTATTATTTTGAAATTTGCTTGAAAACGTGTATAATTTATGTCTATACTGTATACACACTGTGCACAATGTAGTACAATGGGCCTGACAAGAGTTACACTACAATACAAAATACTTCACTTGTGAGAGAGACAGCACAAAGAAAAGATAAGAGAATGTCAGTCATGTCACAGTAAATGGTACTGCTGTAATACGGTATTGCTTCTTTGATGCACTTTGAAAATACCCCAACAGAGGTATTGGTTGTGCTTGATTTTTTTGTGTGTGTCTGCTCACCTCATCCATGGCCTCCTTTTCTGACAGTGTGGTCAAACGTGTCTTGCACTTCAAGCGAGTCTATGAATTGTGCGTCTGTCAGATCTGTTTTGTGCCGGCTTTCTTAGAGGAAGAAAAAAAGAAAGAGGGAAAATGTAGAGGGCAAAGAAGTATGCTTTTGTTTGTGTGTTTGCCATCAAATCATCAAAAAGTGTCAAGTTATGTCTGCAGGAAGCCTGATGTGAGTGTGATGGGGCCCTCCTCCACCTGTCCCCTTTCCCCTGGTTCTCATTTCACAGGTGGACGAGCACATTAGTTCCAGCCCTAATCCATCACCATGCATCCCACCTCACATGTCCACGATGCACACCAACAGACATACATGCGTGGACACAACACACGTACGAGAGAGCCGTGTCACCTGATGCACGGGACCTCAATGAAAAAAGCAACAACAACAAAAAAAGTGTTGTTTAAAAAGGAGCACGTGTCTTTGTTCATTCATTCTTGAAACGAGGAGAAAGAGGCAATGACACACACATGTACTTACACACACTGCGATGAATCAGACATTTATCAGCCTGGATTTAAGAGCTCTCAAATTGTCCTGCATTTTATCTCAGCCCTGCCTCTGCACTTCACAAGCATACCTCTTGATACTCACTGCTCTCCACCCATTTACAGATCATTCCATGTCACTGACTGCTGCTGGTAGGTCCTCTGTAAGTACAGGGCACCAGCCTCAGGTGAAATCTTCCATTTTGACATTCACGCGGTTCGGTATTTGTGAAAAAACTGTTCGGTAGCACTTCTGCTATTAAAGATGGTGCACTGTTGTGACGAAATGTCAAAAGGAGCAAGGAAGGGGGAAGAAAGGAGACGGAACAGAGTGGGAGTGACAGAGCATCGGTTGCACTCTTGACTGCTTTGGTTTCATCTGATTCTGTCACCAGATTCTGTCGCCTCTGCAGTGTTCGTATAGGTTAGAAATTCCATGTAACCTGCTTATGCACATGCATGTTATTTCTGTATGTTTCTCTCTTTCCATTTTTATAGGTGCTGCATGGGAATTAAAACCCCCAGTCTTCCTAAGGGCTAGTATCCCTTTTTTTTTTTTTTTTTAAAGCTGATGTGCACTTAACCTCAAAATGATTTTATAAATGCTCCCTTAATAACACATGTACAAGAAAATCCATCCAATTCTTCTTGCTACCTCTACCATGGGAGCAATTTAATACTTTCTCATCTCAAAGCTATTTATCTGTATCTACACCACTGGGGTTTTTCTGTACTGTATGCCACACTTTTTTTTTTTTTTTAACCAAAATTACTGTGTATTAAAAAGCAGAGTAGGCCAGCAAAAGCACTGCTGCCCACAACTTTGGCCCAAATACCACGTGCATTTGCAGATAACCTTGCCTGGTACTTAATTGATAAAAGAATGAGGAAAAGTGCTACTACAATAACAAAAAAATCTTTTATAACAAGTTATTTACCACACATTGCTGTTGCTCTCGAGGGTAGAGTCATAGTACGGTTAAAAAAGAAATACAAAGAAAAAGAAAGCACTCAGCTTTATTGTGTATCTTCAATAAATCTGCCTGTTTTCACTTCTTTAGTCTTTGTCCTCTGTCTAACGCTGTGTTCACTGTGTAAAACAATTTTTAAAAGTTTGTTTTTATAAATGATGCATGCCTCTGTCAGTCACAGCTGAGCAGTTCTGTACTGTTTCGTACTGAAGCCTTTGTATCACAATTTGATTCAAGTTCAAGTTTCATTATCGTAGTGCAGAACAACACTCTATGACTAAATTGCTGATGTTGTCCTTTTTATAAAAAGCAAACAGAAAAAAGTTAGAAATGAATGAATAAATAATCAAGTCACAAAAATAAAACAGAGTGGAAAGCGGATTATGAATGAAGCACCCTCGCAGCCTGCCTGAGGTAAGGAACAGCTTCAGCGTCTGGTAGCGCGACAGCTAATATTTCTGTAATGCTTGCCAGGCAGCAGCAAGGTGAACAGGCTGTGTCTGGGGTGGGTGTAGTTTTGTTGAACACACTGCTTTCTCTCTTTCTGGTCAGCCCATTGTCATTTCCTGGGGCATAAAATAATGCTGTTTTATGAGTTATCCACAAGGTGTCATTTGGTGCTGCACTGGGTTATGGCATTAGAGAGACGGGTCTGTCATCTACAAGCCTTCAATTTTCAAAGTGCAGGACTACTCTTCTGAAGGGGTGTATTGTACTTTGAGCCACGATCTTTCCTAAATCTAGCCAAGTACTTTTTAGTGTCTAAACCGAATCAGCAAGTGACAGCGAAAGAACAAATTGACTGAAAATGAAAAAAATCAGCAAGGGAAAATCAAAGTGCATCACACAAATGTCCAAATGGGATGAGAGCCGCCGTCTCATGAATGATACATCTGTGACATAACTCTTCCACCCCCCAGCCTCCCAATGCAGGTTTTATAGGCCTTTAAAATGGGAAGAACCTGCCAGGAGCCAATACTGCTGGGACTATTGTGTTAAGGCACCCATGCTAAAAGACACTTAGTGCATAATGCTGAGACACAGGCAGCATGAAAAAGCAGAATTTGACTCTGGCTTTGTTTAGTGAGCAGCCTCAGATATATAGCAGGTGTACTTGGACACAATTTTTACAAGGTAATAGGCAAGTAGGTCGTTTCAAACATGGTACAGAACTTGCTGCAGGTCAGTGAATTTCCTTTATTTTTTTTTTACAGGATCAGAAATTGCTGAAGATATCACTACGGGTGTGTGCGTTTGATGTAGATTAAGGCCATATCACATTTGTCTGTGTCTCTACAAAGTCCTAGACTGTGTCCATGAAGGTGAGAGGGTTCTGGAGGGTTAAAGCAAAACCTGCATACCCCCCTTTCTTTCTTTTTTGCTGAACATAATTTGTGTTATCTTAAGTTTGGATTCATTGACTTTTTTCTGCAGAATGAATTTAGGACTGATCAGTTGCAATCAGTGGGTCTAAACTCTTTTTCTGTCTCTCTCTCATTTATTTTTGCAAATTATATGAAGAAAACTGACTATATTTGTCATGATTCGGCTGTGTGGCAGGCAGGAGAGGACCCAAACGCAAACTCACGGAGACGAAACGTAAACTCAAAAACACAGCTTTAATGCTGGCATAAAGTGAAATAGGGCTGCTCGATTATGGCAAAAATGATAATCACGATTATTTTCACTGAAATTGAGATCGCGATTATTTGACGATATTTATTTAACCCTTTAAGACCTACTATAGAACCAAGTCCGCCAGAGCTTATATTATTTTTTTACATGTTGTAGTGCCATTTATGGGAGCATTTCAAGTTGCTATACAACTGTTATAGCCCATATTTTAATAATATGTATGCATTAAGTCCATAGTAACTACATTAATTGCAAAAAAGTGCAATAAACTACAAAAAAAAATTGAAAATCGTTTGTTTGTTTACATATATTTCTACTTGGAGAAATTTAAGAGGTTTATCCCTCAAAACTTTAAATACAAAAAAGTTGCAAAAAATGGTTTACAACAACAGGAAACTTATTTTGAGTGTGTTCATAGTTTTATTTTGGAGATACACCAATTTTTATATACTGCAGGAAAAACAAAAAAACAATCCTATGATGCAAATTTTCAAAGAAAACAGCAGTTGCATCAAAATAAACTATTTCCAGCAGTGCAATTCGAGTTCTAAGCATCCCAGAAACTATTCAGAAAAGTCAAACATGACCAGTATAGGCCTTTAAGGCCTACAAGTAAAAAAAAAAAAACTACATTTCCGCGAAAATGACGTCACTTCCGGTTTCGGCCAGGAAATGGCGGACATGTGATAGTTCGCGCTGACGCCTGTTTCACTGTGGGAAGTGTTACGAACAGCTGATCGGATCAGCGAAGCGTGTTTCTGGAATATTATGTTTTTGTTCCTGCAAGAGCTTTTTATGCAATTTTTGCAAAGCTTTATGTGGAAGGAAACCGTGACCGAGGACAAGCTGATGGTATGAGATGTAAGTACAACTCCTCTGGTTTCATATGCAAAACAAATTATTGCGCTAGCTTACACGGTCCAGGTTCTACAGGGATTTAAAAATAGTTACACAAAACGGAGCGTGCTGCTCTGACCGGCTTTAAAGGGTTAACAATGACTTTAAAAAATAATATAAAATAGTGTGCAACACCACTGAAGTTTTTTTTTTTTTTACCTCTCTTTTCAACCAACGGCAGTCACTCTCCTCTCCAAATAACTTCTGCTTAGCTTTCCGAGCTTCCCTCGGGTCCTCTTAATCAGTGGTCTCCAACCTTTTTTGCACCACGGACCGGTTTATGCCCGACAATATTTTCACGGACCGGCCTTTAAGGTGTCGCGGATAAACGAGGGAGGGGCTAATAATCGGCTCAGTCATTTTTAATGATCGTTGAAAGCCCAGATCGTAATCGTGATTAAAATTCGATTAATTGAGCAGCCCTAAAGTGAAACACAAAAACAGTACTAAACTTAAACTGGGGAGACTAAAGCACGAGAAGCCACAGGGAAAAATCACACAGCTATGAGGGAGACTACGACACTGACAAAGAGAAACACAAGGCTTAAATACACAGAGGGATAACGAGGGAATGAGACACAGAAGGGGAGCACAGCTGGGAGTAATCAGGCTGGACGAGACAGAGACGCAAAACTAGAAACACTCACATGAGGCATGGACCTACAAAGTAAAACAGGAAACACACTGACTGAATTCTAAAACACGCAAACTTAACAGCAACTGGGGAGACAGAACATAGGAACCTGAAACATGGTACAAAACATCACAGTGGACATAACATGGAACACAGGGAAGCCATATAACAAAGCCAAAAAGCTAAACCTAAGATAACCATAACTGAGATCCAGGGAAACAAGAAACAGTACATCAAAGGACTCAAAACATAAACCATGATATAAAAGCACAGGATCTCTTCCAAATAAAATAAGAAACATAATGAGACGCAGACATGACAACCAGAACTTGACAAGGTAAGACACAGACATGAAACACATGAAGAGCAGGGGAGACTTAACATGGGTTGGAAACACAAGGTGGAACTAATAAGCAAATGAACATAGGAGACCTAATGAGCTTAACATACTAAACACATTAAGATGAACTAAAACTCAAAACACTGGGTCCTAAGACCCAGGATCGTGACAGTATTTGACACCCAGAAGCCCTCATTTTGTAAAACCCACTGAATTTGTATTATAAATCCAGTTCACCTTACTTACTTACCATCTGCCTATTCTCACGTATAAGCCACTGACAAAGCAGGTTCTTTTTTCCACCCCAGGTGGATTTCATTACTTAATTATCATCCTGCTTTGCTGGCAATTTGAATGCACACTAGTTGAACCTATGAATAACTGAATTCAAATGGAAAAGCCTTCAGTCAAGGGAAAGAGGCTACTACTGTTATGTCTTGGATATGATTTACAGTAGATTGTTCACATTTTATGCATGCCCATGTGTACATTGGAAGGTTACTGGTTCTAACTATTGTTCCTCTGGTCTTGCTCTGGTCAGCATATACATTATCAATTATAATCTTAAGAAGGAAAAGCCAGAGATACAACATAAAGAATGAAATGAAGAAATAAATGTCAGACAGCTGAAGGCACAAGGGAGCTGAATTTAAACTTTAAAACATCTAATATATATGGACTCTTCATGGAATATCTGCTTCAACATTATGAATAGAAATAGCCAGAAACAGGTCATCTGGTGTTAAAGTGGTTTTAAGCTTTAGACAGGTGGTGTACTGTAAGTAAACTGCATCTTGTTATATTGCAGCGTTCTGCTTGGAAACTTGGGTTTTGGAATTCATGTGGATGTTACTTTGCTACCTACCATCCATGTGACTGGTCCATACTCTGTAACATGACACATTGTTCAGAAGCAGTTCAAAGATTATTACAAGGTGTTGAGCCAGACTCCAAACCCCCCACATCCCAAACTGATTGAGCATCCACAGGATGTGCCAGAACACGCCAGACACACACAGACCCCCCACACCATCAATAAAGTACAAGACACAAAAGATTAGCTGCTAGATACCTGAAAATCTCCTGTATGCATGCAGTCAGAGCACTTTTGGTAACACAATAACTACAGTTTTAGTCAGATGGCTGTGCTGTTGTAGGTGAGTAGTGTATAGGAAATGACTAGCATCTGCATTTATTATGCCAGTACCAATGGCTGGTGGTTGCTTAGTAACTCTCATCTCAAGTTAAGTCTGCAAATGTTGACTTCCTCATATAATACAACCTTTGTGAAAAAAACAAAAAAGACTTCACAGCACAAACAAAAGCGTACTATCTGTAGGAACACGTGAAGATGTTTTAAGACACAAATACAATGGAGAAACAACACTTTTTCTGTGTAGGTTTCTTATGTATCTAGATAGTATTCTTTCAAAGAAAAATATTGGCATCTACTATAGTTTTCATTCAGCTCTGTTTTCCTTGCATACCATCCATTTTTATTCAAGTCAATTTGATTTAACAGTCAAATATGATTTTACATACTACAGGGATCACTAAGGACGCAAACTAAAGAAGCGTATGTGTTCAACAAGGAAGATTTGTATTTACTCATCTGGCTACATTTCTTGGTGTTTAGGCTGCCAATCTGTTTTTTACATCACTTATGCTGTCCCACACTGTCAAACTCAAATCTGTCATCATCACTCTGTACCAATCATATCCTTGCATGCTTTTTGCAAGCCAGTCTGCCTCTGTTTCATGTCCTGGATTCTGCTCTGCTATGTGGCATTGAAGTCTAATTGACAGATTCAGTAAATGATGTTTAGTTCTTTTAAATGATCTCTCCTTATTGAATTGTCAATTGGCCACTTTACAGCTGTTTGCATACTGTATTTATGAATTTAAAAAAAATGTGTTCACTCACCAAGCCAAATCTTTGAATCCAGCCATTTCAATCACTTCTACAGGCCTCATGTAACACCCCTTTCAACACTTGGGATACAGATTTAAATGGTTACCTGTGTGTTGGGCCAATAGCTGAGGTTCGACTACTGGAGCAGAGTGGATGACTAATGAAACGCTCTGAGAACTTGGTTTGATCAATTTGTATTGACAATTAAAGAATCTTACATACATACAATGAAAACGATAACAGTACATGAAAGGAAAAATTGGGCCCAAGTCATGGAAAATAATAAACAAAACACACACAACCCCGGGGGGATTTGACTCAGTCTCTCTCTCGTGTCAGCCGACACCCTTAAGTGTGAGTCCAGCAATGAGGATTCTCTTTGCAGGATGTGCAAAGGAGGAATGACGTGTAAATCTGTCCTACCACTTAAGTAGAGTTTGTACAGTTCACAGTTCGTCCAAAGAATTTAGTTCTCTTCTTAAAGCAATCATCTCAAGGGTCCTGGAGGGGTGGCTCGCCATCTTTGGACTGGATCATCACTGAACTGTACTCCCAAGTAAAAAAACCTGACCTGTATAACACAGTCAGAATAACATTCAAAAATCTATATTCAGTCATTTAGACATATATCCTTTCTTATGTTTCGTTCATACATACTAACAAATTTGTATTTTACCTTTCCAGTATACAGAAAGAACGACAGAATATTCCAAAACATAGACAATGATAACTTCTTACCAAAGTAACCAATAAAATGGGCTCTCCTGGAGCTTCAAAATGGCGATGGTGAAGCGTTGTAGCACAACTACAAAGAAACATAACCCCATTTTCTTTAAACTGTATTCACCTCACAATGAACGCAATTAAGGATTGATATAGGAACATATCAACATCTACAGCATACATATGACTTACAATCTTTACATGCATCGTCATAGGAAGCTAACAAACTCTAACATACAGTTTAATCCTCACAATCACACATGTACAGCCACATGGCTAATAGCAATAGCCGCGATAGCCGCTAGCATGTCATCGTTAGTGGCTTAAACTCACAATATTCTTGTTCACAACAAATTAACTCACCCAGAAGAATCCGAGCAGTAACAAACTCCTTTCTGGTTAACAACAATTTCCAGATAGTTTATTTCCACCGTACAATCCGACTGAATAAAAACAACCACGCTTTTCACTTGGAAAAAAACGGACTTTTCTTCCCCCTGTATACTTCAAGGACCATCAGGACATTATAGACATCTTCTATTTTATTAATTCTCAACAAAATAATTTAACTTAATAAAACTTAACAGTGAACTCAAAATACTAACTTCACTCATAACACACTAAAACCCTTAGTAACTCTCCAGGGTTACACTCAGGTGTGTAAAATCAATTAGCTAACAATACAGACTGCTGCTACAAACACCAGTGAAAGACTAGGTCGCTCTAAGGAGCTCAGTGAATTCCAGTGTATTACCTTGATAGGATGCCACAAGTCCGGTTGTTAAACTTCTTCACTACTAAATATTTCACACTTGTTAGTGGTATTATAACAAAATGGAAGAATTTTGGAAAGAGAGCAACTCAGCTACAACGTGGTAGGCCATGTAAAATCACAGAGTGGGGTTGGCTGATGCTGAGACACTCAGTGCGCAGTGTTTGATTTTCTTCAGCGAATAGTTACAGACCCCCAAACTTCATGAGGCCTTTAGATTAGCTCAAGAACAGTGCACAAAGAGCTTCATCAGTGCACTGCAAATTTTGAGATGCAATGATGTAAGCCATACCAACACTGGACTCTAGGAGAGAAGAGTTGCACTTGTCTGCCTGGAAATCTGATAGATCAGTTTGGGTTAGGCAGTGGCTACGAGAACAGTACTTGTCTGGCTGCATTGTGCCAAGTCTAAAATTTTGTGGAGAGGAGATTATGGAGTGGGGTTGCTTTTCAGGAGTTGGATGAGCAAGTTTGATGTGGAAGAAGTTGACTGGCCTGCACAGAGTCCCGACCTCAACCCGGTAGAACAGCTTTGGGAGACAGCTTTCTCATACAACATCAGTGTCTGACCTCACAAATGTGCTTCTGGAAGAATGGTCAAAAATTCTGATAAACCCACTCCTAAACCTTGTGGAATGCCTTCTCAGTGGAGTTGAAGCTCTTATAGCTACAAAGGGTGGGGTGACATCATATTAAACCCTATAGATTAAGAATGTCACTCAAATTCATATGCGTGTGAAGACAGATGGCCAAATACTTTTGGGAATATAGTGTAAGAGGAGGTACATTTCATACTCTAACCCTGCATGTACCCTCACTAGTATTTCCCATTACTTTTAATATGAACAAAAAAGTAATAGAAATAAAAAGAACCTTTCATGATTAGGAGAGCAGGTACAGTTAGAACAGATGCATTGGGACTGTATCTATTCAATAGTTATTCATGTCATCAGTTCATATTTATAATAATGAATTCAGCTAAGTAATGAAAGGATTATTTTTGTTTAAAAGAATTCGGTGTAATTTGAAGCATAAGTCACCCCACTCAGCACTCAGATTGCGTTTTAATAGTGTTGATAAACAGAAATCACCTGATCTTAGCAATCTGCTTTGTTTTGATCTTTTGGTAGCTGAGAAATTTAAATTAATTAGCAACAAATGGCAAACTAAATTGAATGAAACACAGCAATCAGATTTGTGGTTTAAAGGGAGAAGAGCACAAGGTGATGGAATATGTTTGCAGTTCTTCTATGCAAAAGCGTGTTTCCTGTGGCACCTCGTCCTTTAATGATCGTTAATCCAGATGTGCGCTGAGGGCTTTTTTTTTTTTAATGCCAAGTGGGAAATTGAATATCATCATTCTTTTGCTGAGGACTAATGTTGTGCCGTTGACAAGTTTGCTTACGTCAACAGTTTCTTAAATAAACCCAACAATACAACAGCCTTGCTATAAATTCTACAATTATTGAAATTCACAGTGTCATATGATTGACATTTAAAAAAAAAACAAATCTGCCCAGACTGTGGATTAATGAGATTTGCTTATGCTTGACATAACATGACATTTTCCCATTTAAAGCATATAATAATGCTTTAAGAACGTCTGTTCTATTCAGGCAGGTCAAGCTCAGCTGGCGTACCAGCAAACCTGGTATGCTAACACATCAACACACCCAGTTTGCCTGCTTTGTTCTGCATTGGGTCATGATGATGTATCTGCCTCCCACTTTCCATGTATAGAAGGGTGGAGCAGTGTGCTTTCTCCACCTTATGCATGTACTTTCATAAAATGCCCAAGCCAAGTTGTGGCTAAGCCGGGTTGCTGCCTATATAATCAAAATGTATTTATTATGATATTAGATAGTACTTGCGATTGTTTTATTGTACTTTTTATATTTTACATTTATATTTATTATTGAATCTTGCACCAAAGGAGTGGCACTCCGATTTCGTTGTACTCTGTACAATGGCAATAAAGGCTATTCTATTCTATTCTATTCTATTCTATTCTAGATTAAGAAATACTTTAATCCCATATTTAGGAAACATTTGAAGTGACTACTACTACTAATAATAATAATCCATCCATCCATTGTCAGGTATTGGATTCAGTTAAATGTCTGTGCGATTGTATAGGAATTTCTTTTACTTATGTATTAATCACATTATTTTATTGCCTTGGTGTCACTGGATTTTAACATGTCTCACACTCATACAGTAAGACAAATGGTGGGGGTCTAGTAAGGAAGTTGGGGGGAAGCAGACAACTTCACAGGAAGAATCTTTTGTCTCTTTGAGGACTCTGGGAAGGTAGCAAGGGAGTGTGAACCTTAAGGTGTGAAACAGCTGTGTACTGCCTTTTGTTCCTCAAGAAGGCATTTAACTGAGAGCCATGTTAGGCTCGAGAGACTCTGCTGGCCGTCTGCCCCGCGGTCATGCACGCTCTCCACAAGCGTGGTTTGTCTGTTCTTTGTGTTTTGATTAAAGAATGTTAGCTACCGCTCACCGCTCGTCTGCAGGCTTTATTTAATGGAAAACTTCCACAACAGTAATATTGCCTATAAAGGTAAAGTCCTTGCTGTGTATACAGCTTTGACAGTCGGATGATGTCTTAATTTTTTTCCGAGTGAACTTTGCTCATATTGATCTACTTCTCTAAACCATTAGTCATCATTTCCAGCAGTCATGACTGTGTAAAAATAGATGTGTAAAAAGAACAACACTTATGTGCTGCATATCTGTGTGTTTGTATAAGTGAGTGATTACTCCTAAAAAATCCTAATGTTTTTGTTCACAGCATTGTTTTTTTTGTTTCCTTGTTTGATTTTAAATATCAAAAAAACTCTTTGAAATTACTCACTAGGCCTGATGTCAGTGTAGCAGTGTTCTGTCTAATTCACATACCGAACTTTCAGGGCATGGATATATGATGATTGATGTTCACCCCAGGTGTGGCAATCGACCAGGTCTCTGTCTTTCTCTTTCATTCTCTTGGTGGAGGCTTATGGTAAAGATGGCTTGTCAGGTGCCTCGTGGGCACTCGCAGCTCACTGCAGCTGAGGAGAATAGACATCTGGTTGACAGCCTCTCATTTTTACTGTGAACAGGATTAGGTCCACCGCCTGGAAATAAAATTGTTTTACTCCACCCAACAAATCGGCAGATGAGAAATCAGCTATGAAAGATCCTCATCATTAGCCATCTTAAAAGCTTGCACAGGCTTTGTGAAGATTTTGCAGTTGTTTGCTGGCTAGAGTTTGTTTCAGCATCACAAACCAGGCGATTTGCATCCATCATTAGCCTCACTCAGACAGAAGATACTTTCAATCCTTTTCCTAAAACACTTGATCTACAGTAAGCTACTGTCCTTGAATACCATCAAGGCTTTGTTTCATATTTCACTTTAATTATTTAAAAAATACATTTTAAAGTTGGTTAAAGTACATTTTTACATAAAACATGTAGGCTAGGTTTTGTTTGTAGTGTAAAGTCATCTTTCACTAACCTTTTTAACCGCCTACCCTAACAACACAGTATTGGATTTATAAGCTGCACAAGGTTTGATGGAAGGAAAAAGAACTGTCATGTTCTTTAACTGCAAGGTACTGGCAGTTCTGATTTACTTTTATAACAGGGCTTCTCTTACACATTTTACTTTGGCAGGCTGTTCAGGTATGTTTTCGTTTTCTCATTAGTCCCTGAGAGAGACACCAGTAGTGATTGCTGCTAACCAGCTGTCCCTGCTTCTTTCCATCTTGTGAGTCTGTGCCACTGGGCTAGCTGGGCATGCTGCTTTTCAAGTGAGTCTCTCATAGATCACCAGACTCCATCCAGCTCCACCAGGGAAACTCTAAGCTGGACCTGGTGCAGGTGGAGAACTACTTCGTGTGTCACCAAGGATGCGCAGCAAAACAAAGACTACCATCTGCAATCGACCTACAGGATAAGAGACTCACTGGCAGGTACCTGGCTATAGTGCTTGATACGTGTAACAAAATACGTTGCACTATGGTGTTCCTCTCTCTCTCTCTCTCTCTCTCTCTCTCTCTCTCTCTCTCTCTCTCTCTCTCTCTCTCTCTCTCTCATATATATATAATGTGTGTCTCCATGTGTTCATTCCTTGTATGCTAGTTTGTTCAAACCCTTGCCAAGAATTGGAAGCTTCTTTTCCCATTTTTCTTTTCTCCATCCTGCCCTTGACTGTTACCATACTTCCCTGGACTAATCAAGCTTCACTTGCAAAAAGCATCCCGACTGATAATCAGAACAGTTGTGATTTAACGTTAGCATTCCTGCTTGTGTATCTTGTATTTGCAATGTTTGTATCTCTTGTATCACTTGCTGTCTAATACTTAACTTGCCTCTCTTGTGTCCTACCTTCTTGTTTGTAGTGAAATGCTTCTGCTCATGGCTATAAAGGTACTCTGAGCTTGGAGATTGGGTCAACTCGTCAGAAAGCTATCCAGCTGTTCTTAGGATATTTAAAAGTGTAACAGGAGACAGAGCATTCAGCTTTCAGGTCCCTCTTCTATGAAACCAGCTCCTAGATAGAATTTAGGAGACAGACACCCTCTTCACTTTTAAGAGTAGGCTTAAAACTTTCCTTTTTGATATAGCTTATAGTTAGAACTTGATAAGGTGACCCTGAATCCTCCCTATGCTGCAGTATGCCTAGTCTAGTGAAGGCTTCCCATGATGTTTCTTCTTTGCTAATCTCTTTTCATTCACTTTGTGTTTATACACACAAACTCTGCATTTAATCGGTAGTTATAATTAGTCTCTGGCTCTGTTCCACAGTGTGTCTTTTGTCCTGATTCCCTCCCCTCACTCCCAACCGGACAAAGCAGATGGCTCTCCTTGAGCCTTGTTTGGCCGGAGGTTTCTTTCTGTTAAAAGGGAGTTTTTCCTTCCCACCGTCGCCAAGTGTTGCCCGTAGGGGTCGTCTGATTGTTGGGGTTTTCTCTGCAGTGTTGTAGGTTCTTTATCATACAACATAAAGTGCCTCAAGGCAAATGATGTTGTAGTTTGGTGCTATTTAGATAAAAAAAAAAAAGAATTTGAATTAAATAGATTTTTAGTGTCTGCAGTTATGTGTGTAATACATGAAATTTAATCTGGGAGAATACTTGATTTGTGGTTAAGTAGTGCCTATTTGACAATTTGTTAATTTTAAAAATGGAAAAAGTAAAAATAAATTCACAAAATTCATGTTTAGTGGTAGCGCTGATCACCACCGTGATGGCCACATGTAGAGCTGACTCAGCTTGTATTATTTTCCAAAACATCGTAAAAGTAGGACAGAGTACTGTAAAGCTTTTTCTCTCTTTACAAAATTCTGAAATTTGTGTCGCAGCTGTGGCAGAAACAAAATGGCTCTGGAAGCAGCTTGTTGACAGGAAGCCAAACAGACACGCCTGCATGCACCAGTTAGTTATTTCTAGGTTACATTTTACTTCAATTTTTTCTCATTCCACTGGAAGCTTGGGTTGGCATAGTGGCTGCTGCCTGCTGGTCATTTTCCCTTTCTCAATTTTGTTGTTGGGGTCTCTTGGCTGACTAAGTGCTCCAAATGGATTCCGCCTCCTGCCAGGCTCCCTCTTTCTTCCTCTATCTCTCCCTGTCTCTTTGTGGCTCACTCCCACCCTTCAGCCACTGCTCTCTCTCATAACATTTTACATGTTAAGAAATAAAATTGGGCCAGTAGACAATAGATGTTGGAAGATGAGTGCGGAGTGAAGCGCATGCACTGGAGCTAATGGCCACCAAAGGACTTAGAACCACAACCCAGAGATAGGCTTTTCATTATCTAGCAGGTCAATATATAAATATAAACTTGCTTATTAGCCAAAGCGACAAACTGCAAACCATAATTAAATTATACTCCACAAACATTTCAAATTCAAGACTGCATGGTCATGTCACATCTTTGGATGTGTATAAGTGCTGTAATCAACTCAACTTTTTCTTTCTGGAGTGAAAACAAAGTAATGGATGTTGGAGGAAGCAAGCTGGGAAAAAAATGAAGAAGAAAGAGGATTTTAAAGTTAAACTGCAGGCTGATATTTTTGCCTCCTGTCTTTTTTCGTCTGTGATGGGCTGGCAGCTGCTGCCAATGCAGGCTTCCAGTTCAACAAACATCTGGGTGTCTCAGATCTACTTTGCCTGCTAAATGCGTGCAAAAAGAGAGAAGCAGAGAGGAACAAGCTGCATAATAACACTGGTCTAAAGGTGAATGATAAAAATGCGGTGGAGAGGAGAGTGAAAATAGAGGGAAAAGGAGCCGCTGCAGTGCTGCAGTACAGTTTATTGCAATATCATCAACAGTAGAATTTGAATATGTAAAATGTTTTTAAAAAGGGAAATAAACACCACTACATGCTGACTTCACAGAAGATTATTTAGGCAAGCATCTCAATTATATAGTTTTGTGGGGGGTTTTGTCTTTGTCTTTCTTTTTTCCCCCCCTCAACCATAATCTCTTGATTTGGATGTCCATATGCAACTCATATAGACATGTATCGATCAGGCTTTTTATTTTTTCCAGTGTTTTGGTCTTATCTACTGTGCAGCGTTTGGGAAAATGCCTAAATCATCCAGCACGTATTCCAGGTGGTCCACATATCTGCATGATGCTTACGTCCATAGTTGATTGGATTCCGTTATCTCGGTAATTGTTTTAATCAGCCAATCACAATTAGCCTGCAGGAAAAATGGACTGAGAGGCAGGAGGAGAGAGAGGCAAGGAGACAAGGGGGTGGAGGGGGGCATTACTAATTGTGCTTTTTTTTTCCCTTCTTCTTTTTCTAGAGTGCTTTATTTTCATCCTGGTGAATGACCGAAAAAACAGGCAAACTCAATTCATTTTAACTGAGGTCAGCTTGTAACGAGCAACTGGAAGATCTATTTTTGTCACAGACAAAATGCATTATCAGCCCAGCTGTCAGTCAGGCATCTGCCATCTAATTGCGTCTTTTTTTTGACCCAACAATAAAGCCCAATGAACACGAGTGCACTCTTTGGAACATGAAGTGGCTTACATAGAAAATGCTGAATAATGTTAGACCCCAGAGAATTAACTGAATAGCCTTACAGTTCTATTTTTGCATGTAAGGAGGTCTTGCTTTTGGTTACGTGTGGACATTTTTTCTTCTTTTTGCAAACATTTTGGTGAATAATTATTGAAAAGTTTTCATTTTGAGAAGCATATACCCAGAGTAGCTTAACAATTTTAATCACAGCGTTGATATGCAAATCATTTCACTGATTGGTGCAGTGGGAATAAGTTGCCTGTTTTGAATTGATAATGAACTCAATTTTCTCATTTCAGCACCTAAAAAATTGCGATCCCGGGGAAAGGATTATCAGTACTTCTTTAGCTCTGAGTAAGCTTGACTCCTTATCAGCTAATCAGACTACTCTAAGGGGTATTGAGGCAGTAGTAACATTTTAGCGCCATAATACTTTTAGTGCTTTCTTTTTTCTTTGTTCTTGGATGCTCTTGAAATTCACAGTGAATCTTTTGCTTTAGTTTGAAGCTTAAACATCCAATTCTCCAAAATATTACTCAGTCTAAGGCTGTAATCCATCAGTGCTGCTTGAGCAGTGCTGTTTATTTTAGGACTTTTTTAAAATCTATTGATGCTCAAAGGAGGAATTGATGCTTTTTTGTGTCTCTCGTGTTCAAAGGAGGATTTAATGGGCTGAGAGATGCCGAATGCTCTTAAGCAGGTCTTATTCACTGTGTATCTCAAGTATATCTCAAATTATCAAATCAGAAAGGTAGCAAAGAACATATAACAAGAGTGTATTAATGCATCACCCAAGAATTCCTAGAAAGTTCACAATGAGTAATACGGTTATTTTCATCTTTTTTTTGGTGTTTGCATAATCATTGTTAAGTGTTTGTTCATGTGAAATGATTATAGATTAAGTTTAATTTCATTTCCTACTGCACCCACACTGATTTGGCTACATTTTCTTTTTAATTCCAATGATAACGTTTTACAGTATAATATCTGAATTCAGCTGTACATTAGATTGGATGCCAGCAGCTGTAGCACTGTTTTAGGTCTCCTGCTTTATGGTGTCAATCAGAGCAAGAGTGAAACTGAACTGAAAATAGAATAATCAATCTCTTCCTGATCAATTCTTGAAAAATACAGGTGCCCCACTTTCTCCTATCCTTTATTTTTAAATGTACCTACGTTTATGTTTTATCTGTTGCATCCCATGGGATTCATAGCCAACACTGGCTGCCTAAAAAGGGAATCTTTTAATGCTGCGCTTGTTTCCACATTTAAGTGCATAGTGAGTATTTATAGTTTAGTTGTACAAAATAGGATCTAATTGCAAAATGGAAAAAGAAGGAAAAATATGGAATGAAAACAGCTTCTGCGAGCATGCCCATACGTTTTCTAAAATGCAGCTAAGCAATCCACTGAAAGTGATGCATGTTTAAGTTAAGCTGAGTGAAATATATTTTGTTATTTCTCAAAGCCTGCGAGCATTAAAGCCAATGGTAAATTAAAGTCTTATATTTATTTATTTAACATTGTCACCTAAGGCATTTGTGTGTTGCTGTGAGCACAGAGGCACCATTACTGGCCTGTAAGGATTGTGAATCATGCAAACCAACTCCAAGAAAAAGAAATATGGAGATGAAAATAAGCGTAAGTTGAAACTTCCATCTGAAGTAACAGGAACTCGTTTTTTATGGAATCGATTTTTCATATAGTCATTATAATATATACTGAACTTATCTGAGCTTGTTTGTGCAAACTATCATATTCTTCCTTTGGTTTATTTATTTTTTAATCCCATGACTTTTGCTTGCTACTGCTTCGGTTTTGTATTTTAAGCATCACTTTTGTTCTTCAACTAACCTAGCTCAAGCCTACAACTAAAATGTATACATATAAAACAAGGTGTATTTTATTTAACCCTAATCTTTTGCAAAACATTAAAGGCAACCTATAACAAGGTTTTCACTGCTGTGAGACAAAGATGCTTAAATTAAGTAGAATACCTGGGATATCTCTGGGGAGGCCAAACTGATAATGTTTGATGGTGTGTTTTTTTTAGTCCATATGGTTTTACTACAGTGTTTGCAGTGTGCTGGATATCACTTGCATGCTTAAAAAAATAAGCTATTGCTAATGAAACACTTTAAATATGCAGTTTTTTTTAATTTATTTTTAGGACTGACACTTCTTCTTTTGTCCTCCAGCTTTCCGGTTTATAATATACTTAACGATTATCAATAGCATTTTTAAAATAAACTTTGCAAAATACACAAAAATGTGGCTCTTTGGAAGTAAACTTTAAAGAAATGAGGGGTGACTCAAGATTTTAGCACAATACTGTACATCATGGTCTTTCAGCTGACATGATGAAGTTCCTGATGTTAAGAGCATACCAGGCTACTGAGAAGGCTGATGTCCAGTCATGTATACTGTATGTCCCTTTGCTTTTAACTGTACCAGTGGCAGAATATCCAGTACATGAAAGCATTAAGTCCTTTATCGACTTCATGCCAGTTACATGAAGAACTCTTTGCTAACCTCCCTGCAGCACACAAAGTATTTGGCATTTATCTCTGTCTGCCACAACTCTTTTTTTACTGAATATCAATTAGCTTTACCTTTAAACTTTGTTTTCCTCATCTCACATGATCTACCACTTTGTGTGAGATGGGCTGATTTTCTTTGTAGCCATAAATCCCATATGATCTCTAGAAAAAAAAAAAAGATTAAGATGTGTGCAGAGATATCAGCGGTAGAGATAGTGTTTGAAAGGATTTGGGATAGGAGGGAGGAAAGTGCTTGCGAAGACAAATGTTCCTGTTTGTCCGTTGTTCTCAGATTCCGGTCCATATCGTAGCTCTGGGTTATATAGGCTGCTTTATCATTTCAGAGGGAAACAGACTTTTCCTCATCTTTCTCTGACCTCCACTCCTCCCCAGGTTGCCACCCAGAAATAGGGATGTGAACAATTATGTAGTCTTCACATCTTTCCTCTTTGCAACCTGAGAGATGGATCAATGAGGACAGCACGATCACAAGAGCAGAGGGGTTGGAGGTGTTGGTTGGCTCAGATATGGATCAAATTTAACTTGGCATCCAGCAAATGAATCCCAGAGGGGGTACTGGGATGGAGAAACCTTGCAATAAATCAATTTTAGCTCAGCATGCATACTGCAATCAGGAAAGGGTGAGGGGACAAGGTGGTGAAAGAGAAATCTATCAGCTTGGATGATCTCAAAGGAAAGAGGTTTTTTTTCAACTTTTTTAAAAAAAATCTCACTTGTTACACACTGACATGAACGAACTGGCACTTACATGTTCTAACAGAAAGAACAGCAGGTAGATAGAGATGTGTCAAACCATGGGCAGACTGTGTTTTTGCCTAGCCAGGCTACTGTGTGTGTGTGTGTGTGTGTGTGTGTGTGTGTGTGTGTGTGTGTGTGTGTGTGTGTGTGTCTGTCTGTCTGTCTGTCTGTCTGTCTGTCTGTCTACATGTGATACGAAGTCAGCAGGAGTCTAGATTGGATGGTGTTATGTAGTGCACAGTCAACATGAGTCCAGATAGTAAAGGAGGAGAATGCCATTAGAGATAGGAGGCTTATTCTGTGGCTGTCTCTAATGCAAGGCTACTGAGCCAGTCAACCACAGCCTGCTTATCATGTTACACAATAGTACACGCACATCACAGTTTTCCTCAGGCGGTCCATCCGACCTCTTTGACATAAAAAGGTAGTAATTTGATGTCCATTCACAATAAAACACATCAGATGAAAAAATGTCTGAATGACGTAACCGTGGAGTTGCTGTATATGTGTTAAGCACATGTCTTGTTATTTCTTATTCATATCAAATTTTCAGTAGCCAGTCACTAAATATGCTGTAAAATGACTGTAATCAACCACAATTTAAATTAACCTGTCTTATATTTTGTATCATAACCTCAGGTTAAATCATGTCGACAGGATCACGTAGTGTTTACAACTTTTTCTTGTTTTAATCAGTGATTCGATGCAACTGCATTAAATTCTACTGCATAAAATTCCCTATTTCTTGAAATCTTCTCTTCTCCCCCCCCCCACACAAAATAAGCAATAGCAAAATTCACTATTGGATTTCCTAATTGACATGACTGTGGCAGA
Source organism: Maylandia zebra (assembly GCF_041146795.1). Taxonomy (NCBI): domain Eukaryota; kingdom Metazoa; phylum Chordata; class Actinopteri; order Cichliformes; family Cichlidae; genus Maylandia; species Maylandia zebra. The sequence continues at coordinate 23,303,506 of NC_135187.1, forward strand.
TAAAAGAAGTGCCCTCCATCAAGAAAACTCCCCGGTGGCTGCAGCCTCCCCAAGTAGGATAAGGTGCCCCACCAGTCTCCTCAGGAATGGTTTACGAAACATGAAAAAGAGTAAAAGACATTAACCCAGCAATCAGATTACCCCGAAGTCTTTCAAACTTCCAAGTAGGTCCTAGTTGAAACAGAATAAGACTCATAGTAACTGCAGCTACCATCGTAGTCACTAATACAAGTGCTTTTGTCCACTCAGTGCTTTATATTTTTACTTTTCTCTGTTTTAGTCTGCACCAGATGGTGAGGGAAATATCAAGGTTTTCAACTGATAAATGCTCCATTACATTCATCAGCTGCTGGCAGATGAATCAGCTAGCTGATGAATATAATGCCTGCCTGCTTTCTGTTGTGGGCCAGTTAGTGAACAGTGAGTTTACCGAAGCTTTTTCAATAACAGCTGCTTGTTGTGGATAATGGGAATGCCGGAGTGGAATCAAAATAGTAAAACTGCACAATGTAAAAGCAAAACAGTAAGCTGAAGGCTTTTAGATTATACTACAGTATAATATACTTTCTTAACCATGTACTAAAATTTTTACAAAAAGTGTTACGGCAGGTATTTTAAGTTATAGTAATCATTCCTGTCCTTGTGTTGTTACTATATATGTACCTTAACTCTCCCTGTATATGAAGTCTTTGCTCCTGGTGACATTTTGATGTGTTATGGCATTTATTGATGTGTCCTGAAGCCCATCACTAAGACTCTGTCTGAGATTGTGTCCACTAGGATGGAAGGGTTTAAGGCGGAGTGGTGGTTCGGGGTAGATAAGCCAGCGTTGCACATGAGTGCTTCATTTATGATGAAGTGGTCCAGACAATTACATTAGAGGCACAACGAGAGCCCCCGTGTTACTTTCTTGCTTTTCCCCTCACTCTGTTCCTTTCTCAGCCTGTTCACACTCAAAATGCTTCATGCATAATTCCTGGCGAAATGCAACGAGACACCCTTCAAACGTTATCGGACCTGCTGCCAGGGACATGAACTTTTGTGCATTCTACTTTTCTTTCATTCCTTTCATGGTTCACCAAAAGAGTGAGGAAGATTTATGATGTGGCACCAGTCAGCTTCAGCACCTGCACGTAACATCCCACTGTTGAGAGTAGCTCTTCACTCTTTAGCGGAGGCTGTGATTTAAGAGGAGTAATTGACTGGAAATGGACTCGCGCAGGTGAGATGCTTTATGGCCCAAGAGTCGTCTAACTGCGGATGATTCTTACTTGATGGAGAAGAGAAAGACTAAAGGGAAGAGGGTGTTTAAAGAGTGACACAGCACAGGGAAGTCTTAACAACCAATTAAATGGCATGTTGAGCCTCACAATCTCTTTTTGTTTTTACTGCAAACAAGATGAACTGCAAAAACACAAATGAAATTATTTCAACCTGCTGCCACTTTTCATCATTTTATTTTATTTTATTTTTTAAATTTATTTTTTAGCAGAAATAGAAAAAGAGAGAAAAAAACAGATTTCAACTCTGAATATCACATTTAATTACTTGTTAAAATTGAGATATGCAATATAATCTCCCATGAATATAATCCTCCCCAGCAAGAGCATCTTTGACGTGATGGGACTTTTTTCCCCGCTGCATTTTGCATCGGGATTAACCTGTGACTGCTATCCCTGCAAATCCTCTATTATACCTGAATGTTTGTAATTCATTTTGTCTAAGTACTTCAATTTTAAAAGTGAGGTAATCACAACAAATACTGTTTCATTACGGAAGCAAACAGATCACAAAACAGTCTTTCTTGTACCATTATTAGACTGTCAGCCAGATGCCAACCGTACCAACCTTTCTTTTCTTTTTGCTTTCACATCTGTGTTGAAAATTTCTCTCAGCTCATTAAACACTAACCAATAAAGATATAATTAGTAATAAAACCCACATCCTCATTATATGTTACAGCGGAACCATAGCAGCACAAAAGATGGCCACAGACTATAACCACAAAAGACGGACAGGGTAGCATTATGCTGTCATATCATGGAGTCTGTATGTTTTCCTGCGCATAACTGCAGTGGGTTCAGCTATTTAGTGTTTTAAGGACTCCTGAGATTTTTCGGGGCAGGAAGAGAGGAGGGAAAATGAGATGCAGAGTGTTGCTGCCCACAGGGAAACAGGCTTTGACATATGTGAAAGTACATAGTTCCTTTGAGGGTGGAGGGGGGGCAGAAGAGTGGAGCAGAGAGACTCCTTGGAGCTGTTGGGAGAAGGGTGTGATCATTCTGTCATAGAGCATTACTGTCGTATTCCACACACGCACGCACGCGTACAGTGCACATGACAGTGAATGTTTACAAACACAGCAAATTTGAAATGCTGATGTATGATGTCATGTGGCAGCTCTTGTGCACGCCAGCACACACCTCCGCATACACCTGCACACCGGTGAGAGCCCCCTAAGGTGGAACCCTATGGGGGCTGCCATTTACTGCACTAGCACCTGTCACCTGGATCATGCACAAAGAATGAAGCAAGCACATCACCTCTGCTCTCTTCCACAATGCCCCCTCTCTGAGGCGTTTCAGACCAGCCAGCTATGATAATTCAGTACCAAGAGACTGTGCTGCAGTGTGTCCCAGCTAAGCAACCAGAAGCTTGGAAAAAGCTGTGAAACTGAAAAAGGAAATATCTCAAATCAGGGTCTTTTCTTTTGTTTGCTTTTACAGCTTGTCCATTTGGTGAATAGAATGAGAAATAGCGTGAGTGGTGCAAAGGAAACTTAGGGTCAGTAAGATTTCATTTGCTTTAAAATGATTTAAGTAATGTGTAAAGCTAAATCAAAGTCACTCTCAAAGTATGTACCGCATTTATTTTGTTTTATTTCCAATGCAGGAGTTTAAATATGATTTGCAAGATTTTGGGGGGGAATTTCACTGCACAAAAGCCCCCCCCCCCCCAAAAAAAAAAAAAAAAAAAGCAAAAAGAGGATATTGTTGGGGCTAAATTATGGTACATTTCTCTGTAAATTAACTTTTTGCTTTGCTTTGTTTTTCACGGTTGGACAGCTTTAAGGATAAGATGATTAGCATGGAGGGGCTTTCAAAAGCACAGATAAGTGCATTAGCAAACAGTGGGACCATTAATCTTAGTGGGGGATTCTCATACAATTATTTCGCATGCAGTTTTATTTGGGATCCTCATAGGGTGATGATTGTACCCACTCATTCTAAGTAAATTGCTGCTGACAGATTTGCAACTTTTTTTTCTTTAAAAGAATAAAAGGAAGCAAAGAGAAGACTGCAGCTAGAAACCCTGCTGTCCATTTTTAAAGATCACAAGAACAGGAGAGAAATTGTAAACTGGACATCCACTGCTCTCATTTTTATATTCTCTTTCTTTCTCTCTCTTTCTGGGGACATTCCAAGCTGTCAGCTATAAATTTTCACACCAGAATCAGACCTCAATCAGTCCCCTAAAAAGAATGATATCTGCCTTCCACATTGCAGCCATCTCTGCGCCTGTTTATATCTCCTCATGTATCATTCCTGATCATTCGCCTTCTTTCACCAGTACCTCCCCTTCACCATCATCTTTTCCTCCACACAAGCAGCCCCCCTGCTACTTCTTCTTCCTCTCTGTCTGTTTCCCTTCTGGTCAGCTCCTCCTCTTTCCTTTTCACCGCCCTTTTTTTTCCTTGTCCCACATCTGTGTTCCCTTCATCTGTTCTTTTCCTTCAGAGCTCAGCATCACTTCGGCAAACCTAAATGACTTGAATGTCATAGAAATCTTTCCTAATTCCTTATTCGCCAAAATGCCAAAACCTCTCTGAAGTATCTGAAATACGTGTGAAAACAATATATTTTGCAAGAAGAGAGATGAAACTAACCCTATTAGTAAATAAATCTGTCTGTTCTTTATCCGTCTGCAGTTGGTTTTATGTAGCCTATGGCTGGGGTTCAAACTGTGATGGAGTGCCAAGACGAAGGCTCCATCAGCAGCATTGTAATTCATGATTTAGATGCATAAAACAAGTCCTTCGCGAAATAAACAGAACATGCCCATGGTAAAGAGAAGCCTTGGCCCCTCTGCTATAAATTGCCTTCGTAAAAGGACACTTTGATATTCCAAGCTTTATTAGGATGCCCTTTCTTTTGGCATTGTATAGAGAAAGTAGACTGCCGTTTGGAATCGGGGGAAAGCTATGGAGATGATATAAGAATATAAGATGATAGAAGGCATAGGGCAGGGTTTATAGTGAAAGATCAGCTTTTAAATATTTATGAGAATATCATCTTGCTTATCATCAGCTTAGAAGAAAGCTATATTTATAGACAAATGTGATTGGGAATAGATAGCACATATTAAGGACTAAGCAAATGAAAGTGTATGAAAACATAACACTTAAATATTTTTTGTTTTCATTTTTGACTTGGCTTCTTCATTTTCCCAATCTCTTGCAGAGTCAGAGGCAGGGAGTGATAGAAAGATGAGAGCAAATGCAAAATGAATAGGCAACATCTAATATTTATTTCTGTAGGAGACAGAGCAAGAGTCGATTGTAAACAGAAGGTTGCCTAATAACCATAGGGGAAATGGGGATTGTAAAAATGAAATGCAACTGCATTTCATTTTGATAAAAAAAAGGCCCACACTGCCAGTCAGGAATATATTGAGCAGCTCATTAGTTGAACTGCATCCTGCAGCCGCTAGTGATTTTCTTGACACTTACTTTCCCACTTAGATATACTGTGAAATAGTCACCAGTAGAAATGTTTGAACGATTCAAAGAGATGATAAAACTTGCTTCATGGCATATAAAAGAAATGGATTCTGCTCTTTTCAGGTTTTTTTTTTTAATCCAAAAAATATAGATTTTTTTTGTTGATGATGTGCTAAAGGAGCTGATGAATAAGAGGATTTATATATTTTTAATTCAGTGTAAGGCATCGTAGCCTGATTGTATTTACCTCAATGGAACTGAATGAGAAGAAAACAAAGAGGCATGCACAGAAGGGAATATTGACAATGTGTCGGGGAAGAGACGCAGATACACTGCGAGATCTCTTTTCAATCCACTTGTCTCCGGGTATCAATAGCAAAAGGTCCTCAGGGATCACCACTTAGATCAGACTCTGCTTTGGAGCTTTATACACTGCCAGTCTTGTAACAATTTGTTAGAGTATTGGATGTTAGCGTGACTTAGGTAAGGCTTACCAAGAATCAATGAGTGCAGAACACAAGAATAAATAACTACCAGTTTAAATACCAGTTAAATTTATTTCCTGTATGCACTTGATGTGATGGCCAGTGAAATTCAAACTAGAAAAGCATTAAATAACAATACAAATTTTCCAGGTTGCACTGGATAACACAGGTTATACTAAACATGCAGATACCGATTTTAAAACCAAGTTTAAACCATCTGAATTAGACATGTCAGCTTGTCAGAGGGAGGCATATGAAATTCTGTTGCATAAATAAACCGTCCTTTGGGAGGGTGTGCTTGGTTTATAACATAAGAATAGTGCAGCTTAAATTCCTTTTCTAAATGCAGCTTGAGCCGTGCACTACATTTTTTTGCATTTCTAATCTCCATTCAATGCATTTAAATGTGTTTGGTGATCCCCTGACTGTTCATTTTCCAGCCTTCCATCAGGTTCACTTGTGTGATTTAGAGTGAAATATTTCAACAATTACTAGCTGGATTGCGGTGAAATCCCCACTGGGATGAATTATAGCCAATGAACCCTTGATGTTTCTTATCATTGTTCATTCTCTTTTCAAGATTTCAATTTATACAACTGAATACCTGCATAAGAGGCAACTTTCCCACTAGCATCACCTTTATGTTTAGCATGGTATTATGTAGTTAAAAGATACTTGTATGCTAATGTCAGTCAAAGTTGTTCCTCAGGTTAAAGAATACAATGACTAGTCTCCACCTAAAGGCTGATAGACACGTTAGCATGTCCAAGATTCCTGCTAGTTAGCCTACAGGGTGTAAAACCTGGGAACTTTCTGTGTGGGCTTTAAATGTTCTCCATGTGGTTGAGTGGATTCTCTCTGGCTTCCTTCCACAGCCCGTTAACATGCATCATTGGTGATTCTAAATTGGCTGTAGGTGTGAATGTCAGATGACAGATTGGCTGCTTGTCCCCTTGTTTTAGCCCTGTGATAGACTGGTGAGCTGTCCAGGGTATACCCTGCTTCTCACCCTATGTCAGTTGGAACAGGTTCTGCACCCCTCTGACCCTTCATTGGATTAGCAGTTAAGAAAATGCATGAAACTTGCACATCAAATTTTAAAGTGTGGCTATTGTTAAAGAGTCACACTTTAAAAGTGCCAGTCACTGGCATGTCAAATCACTTGCTAGCCCATGCTATGATACAGTGGCTTGCTATTTAGCACATATGCAGGGTAGCAGAAAAGGACCACTTGTCCCATGCATCAGTTATTAGTTAATGCAATTCAGTTGCAGCACTTAATCAACAACCCTTTAATCATCCCGGTCCATAACAAGTAAGTAGTATTATACAAATTGACTGTTTTTATTAAACACAGGTAGATGCAACCTCTAAATAGTGATAAACTCTGTGTGTGTGTGTGTGTGTGTGTGTGTGTGTGTGTGTGTGTGTGTGTGTGTGTGTGTGTGTGTGTGTGTGTGTGTGTGTGTGTGTGTGTGTATGCGTGTGTGTGTGTATGCGTGTGTGTGTGTAGGTGGATGGGTGGCAGAAATATACCCCTGAACTACATCTGACACTGAGCAGCAGAGCATCGTGGAGAGTGATAGTTCAGAAAGGAAAGAAAGAAGAGGTGATAGAAAGATTTCAGCAAAAGGTGTGTGAGGAGGAGTTCAGGACAGAGAAGATGAAAGAGCAAGCGTTATGTGTGTCTGTTTGTGTGTGTGTGTGTGTGCAAGTAAATAGAAAAAAGCCCTTTCAAGAAGATGTATGCAACATGAGCATGAACTTTGTCTTTTGTCTTCCACTTGTGTTAATGAGTAGAGCACCAAAGAAGAAATGTGGGGAAAAGATAAGACACTAAAATGGATATATAATGTTTAAAACCTATGCATGTCTGCAGCTGTGCGACACATGAATCTCAGGATATTCTAGCTCAGTATTAATCAGAGTTTCCTGTCGCTAATGCCATGCATCACCTTCGTGTAATCAAGGGAAGGGAGTAAGGGGGAGCAGACGGACTAGATTGCAGCAGGCCTTTTACAGCAATACACAAGAATAAAAATGATGTGGTTTAGGCTGTTATTTCCCCGACTTCCATTTGAAAGTTTTACTCCGACTGCAGAGCTGGAAACAGAAAAAGAAAAAAATGGCAGTGACCTTGACAATCTGTAAAACTGTGTGGCACAGACAAGCATCCCAATGCATCCCATAGCGTCATACTGTCCATGTCTAAGTTTAATAAATGCCAAATTAATGAAAATTGGTGAACTGATTTATTTAAACGTGTGCAAATGAACACTGAAATATAGTATATAAGGCAAAAGCTGAGTTTACAATTCTAACTTGAAAGTCAATATTTTCTATGACCATCATTATTCTTCAACACAGTCCAAACTGCCTAAGGCAAGCTTTCTTTTAATTTCTTTAAGTAGTCTTCAGGAATAGTTCTCCAGACATTTTGAAAGACATGCACAGCTCTTCAGTGCTTCAATAGTGTTGAGGTCTGAGGTCTGGGGAGGCCAATCCATGACTGATAGTGTTCCTTTGTCTGTTTTTCTATCCTGGTATGTTTTTACTGCAATGGTAGGATCATTGTTGCACTGGAAATGAACCCATTGTCAACATGGTGGATACAAATTTGACAGTACCTTTCTGCATTCATAATTCCATCAATTTTGACAAGATCTCCATGAGACGCTCATAAGACCTGTTGCTACTTTTCCAGTCCAATTCTTGGCATACCTCCACCCTTTCTCCGTTTCCCTTCCTTATGAATATGTATATCCATATGCTTCTTCAGACCCACCCACTGAGACTATTTCAAATGGACTTCAGAAAACAATACACAAAGCAGGAACTCCAGCAACACTTGAGGGAAGATGATCAACTTTAATAATTGACCAACGCATTTCGGCTTGTGGCCTTCATCAGGGTCATCAGCCGAAGGCCACAAGCCGAAACGCGTTGGTCAATTATTAAAGTTGTTCACCTTCCCTCAAGTGTTGCTGGAGTTCCTGCTTTGTGAACTCTTTCACTCCATGCACCTTGGAAGCAGGTGAAGTTGTGCCAGAAATTTTTTTTTGCTGTGATTTATCTTCAGAAAACAATAGACAGATCTACTAAAGGGACAAATGCTTGCTCAGGTCTTCGGTTTGGGTCTTTGTTTCTTAAGGGCATGATTTTCAAATAATGTTTATCTGCTCTAGATGTTGTTTTAGGCCTACCACTTCTTTTTTTTGGTCCTCCATCTGTCCACTGTCTTAATTTTTCTTTTTTTTCATTTCTTAATTATTAATGCTGCCCAACATGCCAACATATGCCATGGTTTTGCATTATAGCTCTTTTGGAATCACGTTGTTGTTAGCACCTTATTGGTGCTGTTTTATGCCTGTCAAACTGTGTTATCTTTGGTATTTTTCTGATGGTTTTCATCCAAGTTTCAATTGAGTTCTGTGCCTTGTATAATTCATAGGTCACTGTTAAGTGGCTTATCAAACAGAAAAAAATTCCACTGAACATGGTGAGGTGCAAGGACTGGAGTGAAACTGAGCAAAAAAGCAGCTAATGTTCAAAGAATCTGATAAAAGGTCCAGCTTCTTGGACACAAAATAGAAATTACGGGTGGCTTTTGTATAATATGATGCAATTGGCCAAGCTAGAAAAACTAGCTAAAACAAATCAAAAGAGTAGTCTTTTAACACCTGTGATTGCCTCTGGCAGTCACATGACCCCTGCCTGTTTTGTGTTTTGTTTTTTCACCTCTCAGTGCTATTCTGCACCACAGCATCCCAGGGAAAAGCATCTGTATCACTGTGGGTGGTGATGTGTGTTATTAGCAGCTTGTGAGCTTTGGAGAGGGGTCACTTTTAAACACGTGGGGTCGTGTCAGATTGCCCATGCATTAGGCTGTAGCCGAGTGTTAGTGTGGCCTCTCCAAGGGGTGACTAGGTTTCTGAGAAGCATGGAAAACACAATGACAGAGTTAGATGGAGGTGAAGAGAGGGTCATGTGGCAGGCAGAGCACATGTGTGGGCCAGAGCATGTTTGATTGGGATGCATGCAACAGTGTGAGGATGGGTGAAGTGATCCATACCTGATGTCATGTTGTTTACGGCGAAGAGGAATGAGATACAACTGGGCTCTCTATCCTAGGGAAAGCTGGGTACATTAATATATACAGAACAGTCATACAGTCGTAGCACAGATTCCATACTCCTGAGGCTCATATTACATTTTTCTGAACCTGTGCGCAGGCTATAAGTTATCTCCCACTGAACAGCCCACCTATACACAGCTCTGACAGCAGATACTTTTTTTTTTTTTTTTTTTACAACCCTGAGGGATACAATATAGATCTGGAGATGAAGCACCTCTTCATCTCCCTCATTTCTTGTTTTCCCGCCCTACTGAACTTCACATTAATTTTCTCACAGTCTAGCCTGGACCCTGGTGTGGATGGAAATTCAGCAGACAGCTTTTCGTGGAATTGAGAAGAGTGATGTTATCAAATCTGTCCAACCCTTTCTCATCTTGATTCTAAAAGCAGATTGTTTTAAAAATGACACCTTTACATAGAGTCTCAAATATACGCAGCATCTTTTATATTGTGATAAATTGCGTGTTTTATGGAGCTGACAACACTTTTTTCAAGTTCATTGACCACTCAAGTTATAATCAGCTGTACCCACCATTTACTGGTAAATGAATAGATGAATGAAAGCATACAGAAGTAGGACTAGGTGACCCTATCAGAGGCACCTCTAATAAAAGCGGGTCCATTTGGTTCACTGTTACTGCCACAGCTATATCTGGGAAGATGAATGATGAGCGAGTTTATGAAGACAAATGAAAGACAAATGGCAGCCATGTTTATCCCATGTGAATGACACTGAATGATCCATCTGGATGGAACCAAATTACAGTGCCATAACAAAACCGGTTATGTTGTCGTATAGCACACAACCTGAACATAAAACATCTCATCCCTCTTATGCCTGTCAGCCTTATCATTCCTGCACTGGATATAATGTTTCTGTGTTTACAGTGTAAGCTTTGGTGCTGTTTTACAAAGGATTAGCTAAATATCTAGCTGTTGTTAACTGTGGCTTCCAAAATACAAACAACCCTCATCCAAACTAAGAGAAATCTTTAAGACTCTTTATGTAGGAGCATTCACAGTGTAGCAGACATTTAAGTTTATTAAATGTCTGCAGCTTCAAATTTTTAGAAACAGAATCCCTGTGTCCCCAAAGAAAGAGCGTTGTGTGCCCAAAAGCAATAATTTCACGAATCACAACTTAGAGACAGTGTGACTAGCAAAATACAATCTGTACAGTTTCTCTGATTAAATTTAAAGACTGCATTTGCAGCAGTGCTATAATTTATATCATATCATTACTGTGTGCATGAATGTTTACCACAGCTACCGTGACCTCGTTAAAGTAAGATATACGAACAGGCAGCTCGGTAACAATGAAACACATTTTATAGCGTCACGAGCTGCTGTAGTTAGGCTATTTTTTTTCACAGTAAACAAGTTTTGGAAATTGAGGAATCATAAATAAATGGCAGATTACTGTTGATAGTTATTCATGAAATATTTGGGCTATTATTGTGTTGTTGGAACTCAGGCTTTTCTTAAGGGATATTTTTCTTCCCAGAAATACATGGTGCCACCTCTTTCTTTTGGTGATTCACGTAAAGGTTTAGGTCTTCCAAGTTATAAAAAAACATCCTCTATTTCAAAGTCTTTTGATTGATTACCATATATTCTTCAAGTTGCCCATCTTCCACATCCTTATTTCACTCAGTCTTTATACTGCATTAGCATTAGAAATATAATTTTGATTAAATTTGAAGGAAATTTGAAGGAATTTAAATGAAAAAAACAAACAAACAAACATAGAAAACCCCACAAAAACACTGATTGATTTTTGTGTCCTAATAGCACCGAGTAAGCCATCTTCTTTTAATTAAAGCAAAACAAGAAATATTCAAGAAAGAATCCTCTTTCCGAACAAGAAACAAAACAAAATAGGATCTGTGGGGTATCTGTCTCACAATTTAGCCAGAATGTTCTCCAAAAGAATAAATCCTAATCCCAAGCATGCAGTATTTTTACTGAAACACTGTGGAAGTTACCTCTAGCACTGGCAGTTGACTGAGAAAAGTCAAAAGGAAAAGGTTTAGATACTGCTCCTGGTGTTTGCTAGCGATCCACAGTGACTTGAGGCCTGAAACACCCCAATGTTGGCTATGCCAAGCATTACCTGCATAGCCAGGGATGAGCACTAAGCTAATAGCACGCACTGTGTGATGGATTTGATTCTGGACTCAAATTGGCCAACAGGAAGAAATGACAAAGACTGGAAGCTATTTTTCTGTTAAACAGTCCATGACTTTGGCATGTTGGCACTCATTAAATAACAGACAGTGAATGAATGAAGCAGCAAATGTAATTTAATGATCAGAGAAAAGCATGGACTAACCTTAGATAAGTTAAAGTGCTGATAGCCACAGTTATTCTTGTTGGTTTTAATAGCATTTAGTTGTGTGACTATATGTGAAATTAGGACGTATATAGATTCATTCATGGTTAACAGTGGAATCAGGTTTAGTTTCACAGTGTGAGTTATAAAAGAGGCGTACACATAGGCAATACCTTATAAATACAAAAACAATAATTTCTGAGCATTTTCTTCATTTTTCTGTATATACTAGGTTTCCATCTCCTATATACGGAGCCCCGCAGGGGACATGGGAGAAAAAAAAATTAGGGAGAAAAAAAAAAAATTAAGACGGACTTTTGCGAGAGCTCGCAATACTTTTGCGAGAGCTTGCAAAAGTTTTAGCCGCATTCTTCGGAGGCCGCCAGCTCGAAGCCGACCGGGAGGTCGAGGCACGATGTGCCGGGAAAGCGGTGTTCCTCCCGGCTGTAGTAGGTCTCGACCTCCCGTTAGCTTCGAGCTAGTGGGTGTCAGATCTCCAAAAACGTCGGAGCACTTTTGCAAATATGTGATGTCTTGTAAACCGAGCAGGTATCTGACGTTTACACAACTACATTCACGCCTCAAAATATCTTAAAAGTGTATTTTGTGACCCAGAAGAAGTAATATTACAACTAAGTAGCTGCCGCCATTGTTGGAGTTTTGCGAGGCTGGCGGCCTCCGAAGAATGCGGCTAAAACTTTTGCGAGAGCTCGCAATACTTTTGCGAGCTCTCACAAAAGTATTGCAAGATCTCGCAAAAGTCCGTCTTAATTATTATTTTTTTCTCCCTAATTTTTTTTTTTTCCCCCTAATTTTTTTTTCTCCCATGTCCCCTGCGGGGCTCCGTACCTATATATAGAGTGTGTAATGCATTGTAATATTGTAATAACAGCAAATGGTTAAGAAATAAATGTGTTGGTTTAATAGGCATGTGACTGCAGCTTGCTCTGTGGGACTAAACAGTGACCCTTCCTGATGACATTTAAATACCGTCACTGAAACACAGCAAGTCCCTGTTCTGTCCATAAATAAATTCTTACCAGCTAAGGTAGGTTGAACTTTTACCAATGAACCCATCCCATATGAGGCTCATGTCTACATCCTTCCATCCTGTGATGCTGTATTGTACACGTAAGCATCCATAAACTAACTGTGGGGGGGCGTGGTCTGTGGTCCCGCTGGAGGGGAGGCGGATGCACCTGAGCGGTATCCACAATCACGCCTTGATGCTGCAAATGTGGACGGGTCTGTCGTGGTTCTGTTGCACTAACAAACTGGTACAACTTTCTACACTTTCAGTCCTTGAAAAATGTAATTCATTTCAGGGGATTGCTTTCTGTTTAACTTTCAGAAAACCATAGCTAAAATCTTTGTTTCTTTTTTTGTAATGTTTAAGTGTATGTATGTTGGTCCCTAAATTGATTTGTCTCTTGCACAAATTTGTGAAAATGGCAGGGTGAAGTTAGGTTGCACACAAAGCTGATTGTATGTATAGTTGTTTTAGAAAACATATGAGAATATTTCTCTCTGCAAGCAAACGCTGTGTTCGATAATCAGTGGAGGACGTGGAAATTAAAGAAGTAGCATTCTTTTTATAATACACAGTGGCTTTTATAATCCTGTAGGCTGTTGTGTTATAATCTAGTATAATAAGGAGAATGTAAGTTTAGATGTTTTTTACACAATTCTTTAAAAAAATACAGGTTTCATAATCTTTACTATTTAAATGTATTTGTTTAATTTATTTTCAGAGTCCATTTTAACATAACGGTATGAGGGATGGTTTAACTAACCATCGAGCAAACTATCTAACAAATCCAGAACTATGTAAGTGGAAGTTCGGGCCCATAATGATTTAGATTAATCACTCCGCATCATCCACAGTTCGGGGCACGGCTGAGTTTAGTTCAGCCAAAAGACTCAAATAGAATGAAACCAAGCCAGAGCGAGTGGAGATGCAGCAGATAACCCCCGAAAAGCTAGATGACTTCTAACAATATCAAAGATTCACCAGAACAAGTGCTGATGTTGTGTTGCTACCTCCGAGCAATCCCCAAGTTCACCTTACCCCCTCTTTTTTTCCCTTTGTGTCTTCATTTGTCTGCAACTACTGATTTTTAGGAAAATCCAACAAATGTTACACTTACTTGGCCGGTGTGTTATCCCCTCCTCCTCTTCCTGCTTTCATCCCTTTCCTATTCCATGCCTTTTTCATGATGTATTTTTCTTGTCTTGCTGAGTTATGTCTGCTCGCATTGTGACCTTTTGTGTTTTGCCAGAGTCCTCCAACAATAGCATGACAAATAGCTGATAGGAAAGTAGATAGTCTCTCGCTCAGAGGTTTGGACCTGGTTAAAATTACTTTCATGTGAAATTATATCTGCCATCTATCCAAATTCCTCCTCTGCAAGTACAAATATGCCTGTATATATGCAGGTCGCATATTCACGACACCTCATTAGATTATGCTATAAAGTAGAGGGGAGGGAAGGGAAAAGGTTGGAAATGTGAGTGTGTGTGTCTATGTGTGCGCGTGTCTGCATAGGTGTATATGCATATATGAATTTACTGCTTTTATTTGTATCTGAATCTCACCTGCCTCTCATGAATTTACTAAAGAATATGCGATTGGCTAGAAAATGATAAATGAACAATTTAGATTTTTCTGGTTATTTATGATTAAGTTGCAGTTTTTGAAAATACAGAAAATAAAAAAGAAAAATTGAGAAAAACTAAACATATAACCTCTGTAGTTTTTTACCACTATTTTATTTTTGTTTTATTTTACAGTAATGGGATTAAAATGTAATTTACATTATTTCTCAGCAAACTATTCAATATTTAATAATAAAAATGACCATTACTTACTTTGACATCACATCATCAAACACCTGCGTAATTAAATGCATGTCACATAATTAGTAAACATACAGTCTTTATAGTTCTGAGGAATAAGCAGCAAATGCATTTAGATGGCTGATACACTTGTAGCATAACAAGTTACCACCTGATATTTGTTTACACCCTGGTTGGACTATCTCGGTGGTCAATAACAAGATGAGATTAGATCTGCGGGTGCAGGTGGAAGTGCAGAGAGAAAGCTTTCCTTTACCCACCTACTCCCCATTGCTTATCACATGGGCAGAAGGAAAGGCCTTGACATTATCTGAGGAAAAAAAAGGGGGCTGGCTAAGAGCGATATTACCTGGATCAGGCTGAAGATAGAGGTTGAGAATATAGTGGGAGAAAGATCAAACGAGAAAAAAGCAAACAAAAATGGGCTCATTTTATCCATCAGCACCTTGATAGTCTAAGAAAATGTTATGACACTATAGAAACATCATGTAGCTGGCTGTTTCTGCTGTAAATGCCTACCGTGGATCTCACCCTTTAGTTCTTAAACAATTTAAACAATATCAAACATCAACTTAGTTTTTAAGCTTGCTCTTCATCTGTCATATGATAGCCACAATTGACAGTGATTATTCATGTGAGTTATGCTAGTTTTTAGATTGAGTCCATAAACTATTGAGGTAAACAGTCAAGCATTAGCAATTCCAGAAGCTGTTTACATGGAAGAGTACAGTGATGCGTGTTGAGCTCATACATATTGCTGAATAAATTCAAAGATTATGTTGACAAGTGCTTGGCAATGATAGACATGAATTGTAAGGAAGTGGAAAGAGTTTTTAAAGTGTGTGTGTGTGTGTGTGTGTTTGTGTGTGTGTGTTTGTGTGTGCGTGTGCGTGTGTGTGTGTGTGTGTGTGTGTGTATTTATCTGTAAGTGTACACAAGCGTGCGTCAGTGATATTAATGAGTGTATTCAAAAGATGGATTTAAATCACTGGGGCAGGCAGATAGAAGAGCTTGTCAGCTTGTCAAAAGCGTACAGAAGCAGAGGAGAGAAACAGCGTCACTCAAGCTCCCCGCTCCAACCTCCACCACCCTCCAGAAACAACAATTAAGTGGTTGAGCTGGTAGTGGTAATGCTGTCAGGCAAGTGAGGGTTTCTGTAATGCTACTTAATTAATCTCTGCAAATCAAATCGATGGTAATTTTGTTTGCATAGCAATCGCATTTGGGGTTTCGTGCTGTGAAACGATATCCAGCTTGAGAGCTGAAAGGGCTTGTTTGTCACAGCAATCAAACGAGCTCATCCATATGTTCACAGTGTTTTTGAAGGGGTAGATGGACGATAGAGGCGGCGGTTAGAAAGAGGAGAAGCAAAGGAGCCGAATGAGGAGAGGACGCTCAGAAGGAGAAATTAGTTGTGAATATAGGATGCGGTATATTGCCACTGTATATTTCGATCATTTTTATTGTATAGCCCTGAGCGACTGTTAAAACTAGGGAGATATCCTGATGTGAACCGATCAGTCAGAATCAGAAGTGCACAGAAAAAAGACAGTTTGCAATTTTGTGAGTTGTTCATTTGGTTAAAAAAACACAGATGATACTGAAAGAAAAATAAAAACATGGCAATGAAGTGGTAATGGCCAAATTCCTGCAATTTGACTCTGGGATTAGAATATTTATAGTTGGAGAGTAGTTAATAAGTGCTACATGAAGGTACCATGATATGATACCATGCAGACCAAGTGGCACATCAACAAACATGCTTTGCTCTTGATAACTGTGATTTTTGTTTTTATGCAGTAGACTTGCTATCTCAGTTGTTTTTGTCTCTTTAATGCATTGGATACATGCTTTCAATGCACGTGCACTTGAATGTGCACATAAAAAGTGACCAAAAATTACTTTATCTCTGTCAGTGAGCACTGGCATCTTAAAAGTAATCACCAGCAACAGAGAACATAATTCTGTGCACAGGATGGAGTATTTACTCTAAAGGAGTATGCTGTGCTTATGCAACAGCATGCAGTGTGTGTTATATCCCGTGTGGTGGTGTTTTTTGTTGTTCTGCCTGTCTTTCTTGGATTTCTGTAGCTCAGGGACACAGCCAATGGTTGTTCTGTCTATAACACCCTAATGTTGTTGATGAATCATAAAGTAACAAGTGCAGCAGAATCCACTATGAAGAAAAACTCAAACAATGACTTCTAAGAATTTTTTTTCTTCTGCTCACCCTCTAAATCTACAAAGAAGTTCGTTGTGTCTTATATATTTTTTCCTTGCCACAGATCAAAAGAAAAATAACTAAAAACAGCACAAACATGAACAAGATTATGCAATTCCAACTTTATTCTTGAAACATCCACCAAGTGGCAATTAGAATATATCTGCAATGCTCTGCGTTAGTCCTACCATACTTTGCTACACAAAGCAAATAATTCTCTCTTCTTCTCATTAATAGTGACCGATTTCACCTCAGTACAGTTTATGGTGACCTAGTGTATCCCTGGGTAGCTATGCCATGGCAGATCAAAGTGGCTCTGGAGCCACACCAGCTTTGTGACAGTTTGAAAAAACAAACAAACAAAGCCCTAAACTCTCATTGCCACCATCTACTAAACCAGCAGTAACTCCAAAAGGTATGTTCCAGAAATCATAGCTGTATGCATGCTTGGGGTCCGGGTGGCCAACACTAAGTCCTGTTGAATTTCCTGGCTAAGGATAAAAGAATAGACACTAAGATTGATTGTTCATGTTGGTAACACCCAATTATGGCACCCTGAGGTCACTGAAACTAATTCTAATTAACTTTGCCAATCTCTGTGCTCGAAAACTGGAACATATGTTCTGGGATCAAAGAAACTAGGCACTAGGCTAGTTTCAGTCATTTTTCAGATTCCAGATTGTTTTTTGTTGCTAAAAATCTCAGGCGCACAATTTCTATTGCAGAAGATTAAATCATTATTAATCAGAATATATTCATTCCCTTATATAAAACGACAAAGGTCTGTGGGACTACCTTCTTGCAGTATTGTCAAAATTACAAAATCCCCATCACAGAGTAATACTGAAAAGCTGATCCATGTATTTGTTACTTCTAGGATGGACTAGAGTCATTACTATCAAGATGTTCTAATTGGTCAATGAAAGCCTCCAGCTGATCCAAAATGCTGCAGTAAGAGAAACATCATAGTATTTCTGTTTACTTTATCTTCAATGGTTCCCTTTGAAATCCATTGAATTTAAAGTGCTTCTCCTTACATACAAAGCCCTTAATGGCCAAGCTCCATCATATCTTAAAGAGTTCATAGACTTATTTGTAGTTCCTAGAATTTCAAAAAATAATTTGAATTTGAATCGCTACCTTATCGTGGTGGAGGGGTTTGTGTGTCCCAGGGATCCCAGGGGCTATGTTGTCTGGGGGCTTTTGCCCCCTGGTAGGGTCTCCCATGGCAAACTGGTCCTGGGTGAGGGACCAGACAAAGAGCGATTCAGAAGACCCCCATGAAAAGAATATCGAGGGAACAGTTTACCCTGCCCGGGATAGGGTTACCGGGGCCCCGCCCTGGAGCCAGGCCCGGGGAGGGTGCCCGAGGGCGAGCGTCTGGTGGCCGGGCCTTAGTCCATGGGGCCCGGCCGGGCACAGCCCGAAGAGGAGACATGGGCCCATCCTCCCGCAGGCCCACCACCCGCAGGAGGCGCCATAGGGGTCGGGTGCATTGTGAGCCGGGTGGCGGCCAGGAGCGGAGGCCCTGGCGGACCGACCCCCGGCTGCCAAGACTGGCAATAGGGACATGGAATGTCACCTCTCTGGTGGGGAAGGAGCCTGAGTTGGTGCGTGAGGTTGAGAGGTACCGGCTAGATATAGTTGGGCTCACCTCTACGCATTGTCTGGGCTCTGGAACCAGTCTCCTGGAGAGGGGCTGGACTCTGTCTCAGTCTGGAGTTGCCCCTGGTGAGAGGCGGCGGGCTGGGGTGGGTATTCTTATATCCCCTCGGCTTGCTGCCGGTACATTGGGGTTTTTCCCGGTGGACGAGAGGGTTTGTTCCCTGCGCCTTAGGGTCGGGGAACGGGTCCTGACTGTCATCTGCGCTTATGCGCCGAGTGGCAGTTCGGAGTACCCAGCCTTCTTAGAGTCCCTGGGGGGGGTGCTGGAAGGTGCTCCACCTGGAGACTCTGTTGTCCTGCTGGGAGACTTCAATGCTCACGTGGGTAACGACAGCGAGACCTGGAGGGGCGTGATTGGGAGGAACGGCCTCCCTGATCTGAACCCGAGCGGTGCTTTGTTATTGGACTTCTGTGCTAATCACAGTTTGGCCATAACGAACACCCTGTTCGAACATAAGAGTGTCCATAAGTGCACGTGGCACCAGGATGCTCTAGGCCGTAGGTCGATGATCGATTTTGTAATCGTATCACCAGACCTGCGACCATATGTTCTGGACACTCGGGTAAAGAGAGGGGCTGAGCTGTCAACTGATCACCACCTGGTGGTGAGTTGGATCAGGTGGTGGGGGAGGACGCTGGACAGACCTGGTGCACCTAAACGCGTAGTGAGGGTGTGCTGGGAACGTCTAGCAGAGGCCCCAGTCCGCGAGATCTTCAACGCACACCTCCGGCAGAGCTTCAACAGCATTCTGAGGGAGACTGGGGACATTGAGTCCGAATGGACCATGTTCAGCGTCTCCATTGCCGAAGCTGCTGCATTGAGCTGCGGCCGCAAGGTGGTTGGTGCCTGCCGTGGTGGTAATCCCCGAACCAAATGGTGGACACCAGAGGTGAAGGGAGCCACCAGGCTGAAGAAGGAGGCCTATCGGGCTTGGTTAGCCTGTGGGACTCCGGAGGCAGCCGACAGGTATCGACAGGCCAAGCGGAATGCGGCTCGGGCAGTGGCTGAAGCAAAAACTCGGGTGTGGGAGGAGTTCGGAGAGGCCATGGAAAAAGACTTTCGGACTGCCTCGAAGAGATTCTGGCAAACCGTCAGGCGTCTCAGGAGGGGAAAGCGGTGCTCTACCTGCACTGTGTATAGTGCTGGCGGAGCGCTGTTGACGTCGACTGAGAAAATTGTCGGGCGGTGGAAGGAATACTTCGAGGACCTCCTTAATCCC
Source organism: Maylandia zebra (assembly GCF_041146795.1). Classification (NCBI taxonomy): domain Eukaryota; kingdom Metazoa; phylum Chordata; class Actinopteri; order Cichliformes; family Cichlidae; genus Maylandia; species Maylandia zebra. The sequence goes on from NC_135187.1 coordinate 23,323,140, forward strand.
ACTGACACGTCTTCCGGGGAGGAAGCAGAGTCTGGGGATGAGGGGTGTGACCCACCGATTTCCGGGGGCGAGGTCACTGAGGCAGTTAAACAACTCCTTGGTGGCAGAGCCCCTGGTGTCGATGAGGTCCGCCCCGAGTTCCTGAAGGCTCTGGACGTTGTAGGGCTGTCTTGGTTGACACGTCTCTGCAATGTTGCGTGGAGATCAGGGGCAGTACCTGTGGACTGGCAGTCCGGGGTGGTGGTCCCCATCTTCAAGAAGGGGGACCGGAGGGTGTGTTCCAACTACAGGGGGATCACACTCCTCAGCCTCCCCGGGAAAGTCTATGCCAGGGTGCTGGAGAGGAGGGTTCGTCCGCTAGTCGAACCTCGGATACAGGAGGAACAATGCGGTTTTCGTCCTGGTCGCGGAACACTGGACCAGCTCTTTGTCCTCTCGAGGATACTTGAGGGTGCATGGGAGTTTGCCCAACCAGTCTACATGTGTTTTGTGGACCTGGAGAAGGCATTCGACCGTGTCCCTCGGGGCGTCCTGTGGGAGGTGTTGCGCGAGTATGGGGTGTCTGGCCCATTGCTACGGGCCATTCAATCCCTATACAACCGTTGCAAGAGCTTGGTTCGCATTGCCGGCAATAAGTCGGACTCGTTCCCGGTGGGTGATGGGCTCCGCCAAGGCTGCCCTTTGTCTCCGGTTCTGTTCATAATTTTTATGGACAGGATTTCTAGGCGCAGCCAAGTGGCGGAGGGCTTTCGCTTTGGTGGCCTCAGAATCTCATCTCTGATTTTTGCGGATGATGTGGTTCTGTTGGCTTCATCGGGTGAGGGCCTCCAGCTCGCACTGGAGCGGTTCGCAGCCGAGTGTAACGCAGCGGGAATGAGGATCAGCACCTCCAAATCTGAGGCCATGGTTCTCAGCCGGAAAAGGGTGGAGTGCCCACTCCGGGTCGGGGATGAGTTCCTGCCCCAAGTGGAGGAGTTCAAGTATCTCGGGGTCTTGTTCGCGAGTGATGGGAGAAGGGAGCTGGAGATCGACAGACGGATTGGGGCTGCGGCTGCAGTAATGCGGACGCTGCACCGGTCAGTCGTGGTGAAGAGGGAGCTGAGTGTAAAAGCGAAGCTCTCAATTTACCGGTCGATCTACGTCCCTACCCTCACCTATGGCCACGAGCTGTGGGTAGTGACCGAAAGAACGAGATCGCGGATACAAGCGGCGGAAATGAGCTTCCTCCGAAGGGTGGCTGGCCTCTCCCTTAGAGATAGGGTGAGAAGTTCGGCCATCCGGGAGGGGCTTAGAGTAGAGCAGCTGCTGCTCCACATCGAAAGGAGCCAGCTGAGGTGGTTCGGGCATCTGGCAAGGATGCCCCCTGGGCGCCTCCTGGGCGAGGTGTTCCAGGCATGTCCCACCGGGAGGAGGCCCCGGCACAGACCCAGGACACGCTGGAGAGATTATATCTCTCGGCTGGCCTGGGAACGCCTTGGTATTCCCCCGGACAAGCTGGAGGAGGTGGCTGGGGAGAGGGAGGTCTGGACCTCTTTGCTTAGGCTGCTACCCCCGCGACCCAACCTCGGATAAGCGGATGAAGATGGATGGATGGATGGATAATAGGATGGAAGTAAGACAAGCCAACTCCCAGTCTTCTTTCCTGTCAGGACTCATTACTAATTTTACAGTTGGACCAGTTCAGTTAGCTGAACAAGCTGATGGTTCACAAAGCCAACAGTGTGAAAAAGCATGCCCGATGTTGCAGTTTTAGACAGAATTGTTGCCAATGCCATACACATCTGGCTGTTTCTTTCTACAGAAATAACCATATTTAGTACTTGACTTTCCAAATGTGTAGATAATGATAGTGACCAGTTTAGTAAATGTTGAGGTTAAGTGCAGTTCATTTTTCACAATAAACTGTAAAAGCATAGAATAGTAGAGTGGAAGCTGGCTTCAACCACAATGTGATGCTGTTCAGCTTGAAATGAATCTTCAATGTTAAAGGAAAGATTGTAGGTAGAGAGTGGACATGGAAAGCGAATGTGCTAGAATAACATGTAACAGGGTCTAGTAAGGCTCGTGGAGCTCATGTAGTTTTCAGTGAGATTGTTAAAAGTCTTTTCTATGCTTTGTTTAAACGGATAGAGATTAAGGATGAATGCTCAGCAGGGGGAAGATAATAAGAATGAGAACACAACGCACTCTGAGAGCGGCGCACTGACCTTGTAGACATGATGGCTAAAATTTGCAAAAGAAGAGGTTTCTCTTTCATTTCACGCTCTGAAGTTGGAAAGAAAGTGGACAGATGACAGAATCACAAAAATGACTATCTCTTAACAACAATAGCTTTTATCAGAGACTCTCTTTGCAAACACACACGCCATACACATATAGCATAAATGTCAGTGAGCAACAGAGGTGAACAGAGAAAGAGAGGTTGGAAAATATAATCTACTTCAGATTCAGTCCTGTGTGTGTGTGTGTGTGTGTGTGTGTGTGTGTGTGCACGCACGCGTGCGGTGTGCTTTATGTATAATCCTACGAAAATTAAAATGTCACCAAGAGTTTTATTTGAGAGCTTAGTTGGTGTACTGTTCAAGCTGTCAGTGACATAACACAGCCTTTTTATATTTGAGATTTAATAATTAATGTTATTACAAAATCCAAAAAGCTGACTCTTAAGAAGAGCAACTTGAAGGGACCAAACCTTTTAGTAACAAAGCAGTAGAGAATAGTCTAAGATGTCCTGTGTTAATCATCTTTAATATAAATATATGTGACAAATGTGACAATGTCAGTACTTTTCCCCACAGAGACTTTCACAGCATATGTGACAATCAAGGACTGCTTTGACTTAAGCTAACAGTATTTGTTTTTACTATCATAAAAACAAAAATTAAAATGAATTTTAAAAATTCCCCTCCTTAAAAAGTCCTCTACCAGAGGCCTGGGACCTCAAGGATCCTGCACAGTATCTTTTCTGTTCCTAGGACAGAGCTCGTCAGGTTCTCATTTGCCTCTGGGATCCCCAGGTACTCGTAGCTGTCCTTGATGTCTGGAATGTTGACTTAGGTTGATGCCCTCAGTTCTGACTACTTTCCCTCTCTTCGTTATCATCCAGCTACACTTCTCCATTCTGATGTCATTGCTGCATATCGATGTCCTGTTCACTCTTGTTCACAGCTCGGCGTCATCCATATAGAGGAGGTGGCTGACAATTGATCCATTCCGTAGTTGGTATCCATAGCCAGTCTTTTTAATGATCTCACTGAGGGGGTTCAGGCCTATGCAGAACAGCAGTGGGGACAGCGCATCTCCTTGGTGATCCCGCACTTGATGGTGACTTGTGCATGTGGCATGGACAGCTTGCTGTACTTCTTGGGCACCTTCTTCATTGCACCTTTCTGCAGTTCTGATTGTTGGTTAACCTCCCTCCATGTTACCTTGATCTTGCCCTTCTCCATGGAGGGTACTGCTCCTTGTGGCTGTTCACCTTGTTGACAAGCATCTCACTGATCACCGCTGCTGTAGTGCAGATCAGCTGGTTAGTCTCAGTAATGCTTGCAGTAGGTATTATCCATAGTACTTATATTTTATATATTTTATATTTCTTATATATTTTTTGTCTAATGTGCTATAACTCAGCTTAATATGCACCCACTAGGTGGAATTCACAAGTGTAAAGTGTTATCTTTTTGTTTATTTCTTCAGCTATTAGCAGCTGGTGGGGATCCTACATGAAGCTCATGGTTCAACAAAAAGACGCATGTCTCTTAAGTGTTAGTATTTGTTCAAACAAACCTACCCAGAATTAACCTTTCACAATATAAAACATAAACATGACTTTTAAAATGTTGTGACCCTTCAACAAGTTACCATCCATGAACTTAATAAATGAAATACTGCATTTATATCATGAACCAATATATAACTAATTCTAGATACATGTATTTTGGCTCCCACATACACAAAAATACCTTGACACCATGGGATCAATAGCATTTCCCTCTATTAGCTGCTTAATTAAGCTTCTGATGGATTGCATTTCAGATCAATAGCTGAATTGGTAGAAAAGACCCCTCACCTCAATTAACATGGGTAAAATCAATAACAGTAAGCCCTGGTCCCTGAATGATAAATAAAGGCAATATATATACCTTGAAGGCACATGTTAGGTAATTTAATGCAAGCATTTTAGTCAGAGGGGTGGTTAAGGGAGCAGTAGGAGGGCAGGAATGACAAGGTTTGGGATAATTATGGTGACTGTTCTCAGCAACAGTGTTAACCTCACAGAGTATGGGCCTAGCTTGGAAGTGCTAAGAGGCTTACCTGCACACGAAACCAGTATCTGTGACATTGCATGTACACACAAATACAAATGAGCAGACCTAAGCCCTTTTTTAGCACATGCCCCCCACCCCACTTCAGTCGCCACACACACATTATGCAGTCACTCTGTGTTTTCTCATTAAGACATATGAAAGGCTTCTAAAGACTCATGGGAAAATTCCATTAGTGCTCTGTCAAGCCTAACCCTTTACTCATGCTCACACCAAGCGCTAAGTGTGTTTGCAATGGTTGTCACTGGACTAAAACACACATTAACATGCCGTAGGTAAAGCCAAAGGGACTTGGAATCAGAAAATGGCTTAAACCGTGGATCAATGCTGCTATGTGACTAAGGAGAATTAACAACCAGCAGCAACAGAAATTGCATAACTAGTTTGATACAAACGTAAGAGAAAGGTAAAGGCCCATGCAGCCACCTTTGAATAAATACGAGAGGACAAACATTTGGTTTACAGATTAAACTATTCCACATGGGCTTCACTGACCTTTAAATAAAACTAAATGAAGTTATGAAGGTGGTGTTATGTTGCCCTCAGTCACCTGAAGTCCGGTTGGCAATCTCCTGGAAACAAGCGTTCTCCAGGGAAACGTGCATTCCCTTACCAGCTGGCGAGCAGTTGTTGGAAGTTGCTGGCAGTTGCTAGGTAAAATTGGATGCAAAGAGACAAAAACAGATAAATAAAAAAAACATATATGTGTTTGTTTGGGTTGCAGCTGTTCTCTGTGATTACACCTAAACACTCCCAGTAACCTCAAGCAGCAACAAGAAAGATTTTGTGAGATGACAATACAGTTATTTTTTTTTTTTTTAAAAAACACTGGATTTAAAAAAAAATTTTTTTTGTTTTTTAATTATTTGTGTCTTTTATTTGCAACATTTTAAGAAAAAATAAAAGTAAACTAAAATTTTATCAGATAATTAATTGATAATATGTAACCTTTGTTACTACCTATTAAAGTCTTCATTTAATATTATGTCTGGACAGATGTAATTATAAACTTTAACTTGACTGAACTAGCAGAGATGGTAACTGTAGCTTTTTTAATTCTCGAGGCTTCGGTAAATGATGAATCAGTTCTGAATCTTTCAGTGCATGCAGTAGTTTTTTCAAATGCATTATGTGAAATTATCCATAATAGAAGACATAGTAGTGCTTCCGTCACCTGCTATAATTTTATTTTTGAACCGCTGAATTCCTATTTTCTAACAACTGCAGGAACACAACAAAGAAAAGAAGACAGGAAATGACGTCCAGGGAGAGGCTTTGATTTTCAATATGTACAGATTGTACGAGCATAAAACAGAAGAGCAGGTCATCAGAGAGGCTCAGACGTGTAGACAGGACAAAAGAGTCAATTAATAAGGGGTTGCAGACTATGCCAGAAGACAAATGAGGCTTGCATATCTAAAAAAAAAAAAAAAAAAAAAAAAAAGAGAGAGAGAGAGAGAGAAAAAAAACACAATACATTTCATTGAACGAGGTCCCAGATATGACAGTTCAGAGGACAGCTCTTACCTAAAACACTTTCTTTAATGGCGTTATCACTGAAGAACAATTGTCCTCCTGACATTGGGGAAAGGTGCTAATGGCTTGCATTCCATTATGGGTAGAGACAGAAAACGAGGCAGATTTTGGCTGGTCCAACTCCAGTAGCAATATGAAAAAGTGAACCGTAATTCATTAGTAAAATAAAGCTTTAAGAATGTGCTTAATTTAAGCTAAAATGAATGTGGGCACAGATGAGTATTCTAAAACTAAAAGTGAAATAGATTAAATTATAAATTATATATTCAATTATTTATGCATTGGTTTGTTGTTGGTCTGCGGCGCTTTAGGCTTGTAGGCATCACACATGATTATTCATTTAGACTTTCAGCATTAATTACTAAGCGATTAAAGGTTCTGGTTTCATCTTTTGATCCAAATATTAGATGAAAGCTCGACAACTGATATAAATAAGATTAAGTAGGGGTGTGAAACGAAAGACTTATGGTTTTACGTCAGTATTAAAATTAAATGAATCATAATGAATTTAGTGTAGAAACATTAAAACTCCACCGTAGAAGTGAAAACGTGATGTAAAGTAGGCAGACTGAAACTTTTCTTTGTCAAAGTTAGTTGTGGTAAAATTATACTGAATCTGTGGAACCCTCAGATAATGAAAACCATAGTTCCAAAAGTTACAGCATCATCATCCACTAAATACAACTAAAGTAAACTATACTTATCAAACTAATTTTAATGTTATAATTTTACTATATTTACTTTTTACAACTTGTAATGCCCCATGAGTTGGTTTCTTGTATTTTTGGATGGCCTCCTATTCCACTAAAATAACAGAAAAAGGTAAACAGATTGTTTGAAGTGAGAATATTGTGTTTGTTTGCATTGCTCTTTCTTTTCCCTTTATTTGTTTTTCTTCAAATGCTTCCTGTCCATTATAGTACGACACGGCAAATCATTTTTATTTTATTTATATACTATCCTTTTTTTCAGCTGACCAGTTAAAATAAGTCTCAAGGAAACTGGCTACTCACAAAGCTGACCTCTTTGTGAACTTTGCAGGATGCCAACTCATAAATACACAGCTTACAGCTACACAGCATAATGCGCCTCCAGCAGGAGAACATTCTCTTCTTCAGTGTGATCACCACATATTGAGCCCTCCATTTAATGTGAGTGAATCAAGCTCTCCTGGGGCTAGATGTATAAATTATATACAGACCTCACACATTCTTGCAAACGTGTGTACACATTTACTATAGAGAAAAGGTGATGTGCAAACAAAAGCCAAAATTTAATACTATGAGCCATTTGCTGCATCATTTTCATATTGATGTTATCATATTATTATTATTATTATATCTGCTATCTGCTATCGTATTGATAACAGATGGCTCACTCATATAGGTAACTGTTAATAGTTAGGTAAATGCTAACTGCTAATAAATGGAAACTAACAGTCAGGTTACCATTTATGGTAACTCTTTAATACTTCAGTCTTGTTGAAGTTTTACTGACCTCACAAAATTTGTCATAAAGACCAGGGTGTAGTTCCTAAAGATGCTTTGACAACATTGTTGCTGCTGTTGATGTGTTCAGCTGCTAGTGGGAGGGGTGGACACTGTTGTTATCAGTACTGTATCAAATAAATGTATCAGTTAGTATCTCAGGATCAATTTATTTGGTTAATCTACTCAAAACTACAAATACTGCCTGCTGTACTTAGTACTAATAGGTATTCTAAGTATTGACTCTGTCACATCCCTCACAGCAAGAAAGTCCTGGTTTAGAATTCACAGGGTGGTTGGTTGCTTTTGTGAGACGTTTGCATGTTCTTCCTGTGCCCAAGTAGGTTCTAGCTTCCCTGGCAGGTTTCTCTAATGCGTGGATGCATAGATTCACAAGAGAGATGTGACTTTTGAGGATACGTTTAATAAGTACTAACAAATTTGGCTTTGGATGTAGAGTTAAGGGGACGGCTGTGTAAGCTTGAGAACAATCACCTGAAACAAGCCTCTCCTGTGACACAGCAAAAAACTGTGCGTCTTAAAAATACCCTTCTCTTTGGAGAAGCAATCAAGTTTTTTTTGTTTTTTCTTTCTGAAAGGCTTTGATGAAGGATATAATTCCCTTACACGCACTGAACACTTAATGAATGCGTTTTTACAGCCAGACAATGCTACTTTTTAAATAGTTTGTTGTACTCATTATAGCACACATCTATAATTCAATGTACTTCATAATAGCTTTTCTATACTGTTTGCATTATTACCTATGTGGCCCATTAGCTTGACAAGGATTGCAGAACATCAGAGCAGTGGAAATGCAAACAAGCACCGAGCTGTGCAAAGGCAAGTTAAACTTTTCAAAATGCTTTGTTTGTGTTATTAACATTTTCTTCTACTTTTCTACTTTCTTCTACTCAGCTTTATTAAAGTAAGTAAAACAATACAAAACTGTTAAATACATGTTCACAGTTTTTTTTCAGAAAACATTAATTTGTGTTTGATTATGATACAGTAGCTCAGAAGTACAGAGTTATACACTCTGCAGTTCTCAGTAAATTAGAGCCTAGTTCTTTCCTATAATGCAGAACAGATGAGAACTTCAGTCAGGACCCTACCACCCAGAAAAGCATAGAGGGAACAGCATATGTGACATTAGATGTGTAAGTGATATGATATATGAGTAGTTTATCTAAAATGGAGGTGGGTTGAGTATTGTCCCCCCAGCGGGAATTACCTATTTGATGTGTGGAAGACCATCAGCTGAATCACTGGCTCATATGGGCTGGCAGAGATGCTGGGATTGGACTTGACTCAATGGTCTCCCTGAACTAATGTTGTGCCAGACTTCATAAAAATACACCTCGGAAGAAATTAAAAGTTGATTAAATTGCACATTACTGTTGTATTGTTGTGCTGTTGTATTTTTTTATATTAATGCTTTGCAAAATTTATATTATTAATCATGAAAAGACTTGTGCAATTTTGAAATAGAAAAAAGAAAATCTTGGTTGCAGCATGTTGAAAAAAAAAAACATTTTACAAGTTAGATAGTAATGTGTATGAGACATTTGTATGATGTAGCTTGTGACTGCTAATCAGCCAACAATTTGCCTTTGCTGTATTTACCTAAAGAGATCTTTAGGTATCTACACCTATGCAGCGTCTATTTACATTTTTACATGTATAACACTTTTATTCATGGAGGTTCATATGTGAAGATAGACACACAAAGACAAGTCAAAAGCAGTTACATAACATTTCCCTTGTCAAAAGATTTAGTCAACAGATCTATCTCACTAGTGTCTGATTTGGTTAGGCAGCCCAGACTGTCAGCTGTTACACAATGAGCTCTGGGCTTCCTAGCCGACAACACTTTTTTATTATTTACCACCACTGTAGAACTGAGCAGTCTAAAATTAGGCATCACAGACAATGTAATGTATCAATTTGAAATGACAGCATAAAATAATTAAGATCAGATTTTTTTATGTGGTTGTGGAAGAGAGAAAGAAAAAAAAAAGCATGCATGAGTTGGCATTTGTGCTTGAGGGGTTTTGGGAAGGAATATAATATATTCACAAACACACTTCTGTACCCTGTATGTTTATTCATACATGAGAGACGGCGATCACATCCACATTTATGTGTATTTTTAACACAAGTCTTATGCTGATTGACAACTCTGGCAACTAAAAATTTTAATACAAGAGCTGATCAAAGTAGCAAAGTATGCACTGGCCCTGTGTCTACCCTCACAAAGACAGACCAGTACTTTAAGTTTCAGCTTATTGTCATACACACAGTAAAGAAACACAATGCAATACAAATATATAACACACACACACACGCATATATAATAAAATTTCAGCTCTGCTACCTCTTCTTGCCTTCCTTCTTTTCCCCCCTAATACGTGTCATGCTCTTATTGTAAGAATCATGCATTTGGCAGTGTTGTGCTACTACCACCTGTCCCTGCCACATATATGCAGGCCATCTGTCCATCATCTCTTTTCCCCCCCTTTTTTTTCCCTTATATATGCAGGCCATCTGTCCATCATCTCTAATTAACTAAAGAAAACAGAGCTAGTGATTCATTCTGTGCTGTAGGGTCCTGCTACCTCCAAGAACTCCTCAGGGAACCGCCACCTCTAAAGTAACATGTAAACGGCTTTCTCGTCTCTCTCATATTGAGCTTACAATTAAGCATTTCCTGCAAGCGCTCTGGCTCTAAAATCTGGCCATGCCACATCACATTATGCATGGAGATTGAAACCCCTCTCCTGCTTTGGATAAATTCCGTATCATTGCCTTCTCTTTTACGTTGGCACTGGAGCGTGGATTGCTAATGGCTGCATGTAAACAAAGAGTAGCTGCTTTTCTTCTCTCGAAGTTGTGGTTAGAAAACAGTGCTGCTACACACACAGACACACACGTATTGTGCGTTGGTACACATGTATATGTATATACCTTACATACATCATGATCATATTTAGAACCATTTTTTCTAAGTTATCTTAGAATGTTTTTTGTTAGCGTAACAAATCTACAGTCGCAATTTTATAGAGAGTATTTGAATAGAAACAGGTATAGCAACAGTAGCTCAGTTAGTTATGTGATCGGTCATCATGCTGAGTTACTTAAACAAAAGATTACATCCTCCTCCATCCACAAGAAAAGAAAAAAAAAATCTTAGTTACATGAACGCCTTTGACTATCATTCATTTTATGAAGTTCGTTCGCACTCCATTATCCTGAAAATCTCTGAATTCACTGAAATGTAAAACACTTTGGATAAAAGCATCTTCAGAATCACATATGCAATTCATTTGCTGTAATAATCTCTGTGGTATTTATCAAAATGCCAAACACATCGCCTCGTGGCCAAGGAACTTGGAAACTAAAGACAACAGAATACTTATTGTTCAGTTGTTTTCAAAAGTTTCTTTAAAGTTGAAAGACCACGAGGACCTGCCCTTGTTCCTAAGTTATATTTTGTATATTTTGTTCTCTTCATATTGTTTAAGCTATTTTCTGTTTTATCTAGTACTTTGGGTTTGACTGCTCCTACGTAGTATTGTGCATCTGTGTCTAATTGTGTTCTCTCTGTGTGTGTATGTAAGCAGTGTCCCCTTGTCCCTTTGCCCCATCAAATTTATCTTCATTTTCTGTGACTGACGTTGTCAGTTCTGCTGGTTGTTGCTTTGGTTTGCTCCTTCTGGTTTAGTTTGCCTAATCAGTGTGATCTGCAGCGGTACGAACCTTTCATTTTTTAAGTCATTTAACATTTACCTGAAAGACTAAAAAGACTCTTGAAACGGCAACTTTCACTGTGGGAAAGCCACCTTGCACTTATTTACTACATATAGAAGTTTGTTTAATGGCCAAGACCCACATAAAATTGATCTCTTTTGTATTTTTAATGGTGCAGATAAGCAGACATGCAGTTTCCTGCATTCTCAGAAGGAATAAAAGGTTGTTTTCAGTTCAGATTTAAACCCTTCTTTACCCCTCCTTCAACTCTCCATCACAGCAAACCAATTGCACCTAATGCAGCTTTAGCAACACCTCATAATGGAAACAATTCTTTATTGCAGGCGTGTGCGCGTTTGTGTGTTTGTGTGTCTGGTACTGTGTATTATGTATGACAGTTTTTCCCTAAACACAGATAAAACTGCAATCGTCGCCCAGCAAGGAAGTGGCTGATTTTATGGTATTGGATTTGTTTGCAGGCACGAAAAAAAATAAAATGTGTGAAGACACAGTGTGTGTGTCTCCCAGGGGACCTCCACAGGCCCTAATTGCAGTGGATTGCAACTCGCTGCGGTTACCATCGGTTGCAATCTTTCAGAACCCTCATTTTCATTGGTTTGCATCTCCATGTGGCAAGCATAAGTGCATTTTATCTGATTCAACAGTAATTCTTAACTGCTTAGACACACTCACTAAAGACCTGACACTATAGCGCATTTGTTCAGTTTGGTCTGTTTTTGAAAAAGCGATGCTTACCTGTATGTGGAGACCTTCACAATGCCTCATCCTGCAGAGACTGCATCTTGATCAATATGACACCATAACTGTAGTGAACCTTGGACCACGCTGTATTCTTCTGCTTTGTGGCACACACACTCACTCTGCTGAAACAGAAGCATTAACAGGCTCGCAGTGTTTGTCCTTGACAGTAGAAAATCTTGACTGAGGGATCAGTTCATTATGTAACATTTTTATGAAATATTCTGGTACCTTTTCCTTAGCTCAAACAGCAGTATTATGGTCTGCCACCCTACCTTCTGCCCTGAATGATCAAAGATGATGAATGGCTTTACAAATCTTTTCAGAGCTACCCACTCATTACTAACAGATGCATTAAAAAGGAACATAACACCAAACTGAGAATGTTGTTTGTCCTTTGCTAGCTGCTTGTCTTCCACAACACCAAAACTAGTGTAGTGAAAACAGCTTTAGTACATCCATGCATTACTGAACTATGGAATCAACATGTTGTTAGCATATTTTTTATCTCTTGGCCCTAAATGACAGTCTTGGAAAAGGTTTTTGGAAAAAGTATAACATTTAAAATCAGAGTTTCTCACCAGCATTCATAATATGCTTTTCAAGAACAGTTTCCTTTTATTACAAAACTGATTACTAATATAACACTGTGAACATTATTGGTATTTATCAGTATTGACATTTAACAGTAGTATATCATCAGTCTCACAAAATTAGCCTTGAAAATTTCACATCACACAGTTTTTACATCTGTATTGGAGTCTGGGGGCTCTGCTTTGTTTCTCGGCACATTATACTCGGCAAGTGCCAATCAATAAGACAGCATGAAACTGAGGGCAGGAAATTGAATTGCAGTTGTGGATTTGAATGTGTGTTTGGCCTCCTCGTGCACAATACGAACAAAGAATGGGACCTACTTGTAAAAACACTGCTCTATATGCAGTGCTGGTCAAAACCTCATCAGTTCTTTAAAAGCAAATCTTGCAGTCAGCAGTGTTAAGGATTTGAAAAGGGATGTGCTATGGAAAGTAAAGAAATGTGATACTTTTTTTTTTGCCTTAGACACAGCAAACAGAAAACAGATCCAGAATTCACTTTAAAAGGGTGTGGTAGAAAATCCCATCTAATGACAGAAAGTGCACTAAATTACAGATTCAGATAGTTTGTGTTTTCAGCTATGCTCTTGTTTCCTCTGTCAGTCAAGAACAAGAAACTGAAGCTAAAATTTGCCCATGCTCAACAAAATCGGATGTTGCCTGGTTTGTTCTAAGTCTTGGTTTTTCTTGCAACATTTCAGAACTGGGGATAATCAACATGAGACATGGATCCATATTATTTTGAATGACTGGTTCAGAATGGAAGTGGTGGTTTAATGATCTCGAGGATATTTTCTTGGCACACTTTGAATACACTTAGTACCAAATGAGCAGTTGACCATGTCCATCCCTTTGTGACCACAGAGTACCCATCTTCTGATGGTTGCTTCCTGCAGGCTAACATGCTGCGTTACAAAACTCAAATCCTCTAAAGCTATTTTTCTGAACAAGTTCGAACATGATAGTGAGTTCATTTTACTGAAATGACCTGTGCAGTCACCAGATTTCCATCCAAATGATCACCTTTGGAATTGGGTGGAATGGGACAGTTACATCATTGATTAGCAGCCAAAATGTGCAGCAACTATGTGGTACTATCATATCATTCAGTGTTCGCTTTCCTGTAATCGCATGACATTATCAGTATTGCAGTAATGTCATGCATTACTGTACTAAATTCAATAATTACATTTATGTTGTGACTTGCATTGCAAAGTTTCTGCAGTAATCTGCACATTGTGGAGAGAAAGAGGGAAAAAAATGCAACAGCGAAACACTGCTAACAAAACTTTGGCCTTATCCAAGTGACTTCTGTTTAGGCATTTTATAGCTTTCAGCTTTCCTACTTTCCTTTGCATCCAGACAAATCTCTGTGCATTACATCATGCCTGCCAGAAGAAGTGAGCCACGGGCAAACACTTGCTCCTGGGTTTTCATTCCAGCTATTCAACTGCTTCGGACCTCATTTACTTGGGCTCCGCTGCTGACAGCCTCTGCGTGCCTGCCTACAGAAACCCTTCCCCATGCTCATTCCAACAGTGTAACAAGTAAGCTCTACTCCCAACACTTGCCTCATTCAGTATTAGTTCTCCAGACCAGCTTGGTCTAACATTTGCTCTCCCTTCTTCCAACAGATCGCCCTTTGTCGCTTTCACCATTTTAACTGTAAATGAGTTCTTTCACTGTCTTTCAGTTGTTTGGGTCTGCTCTTTTGGGTCAATTCTTGGCCTCTTATGACAGTAATATACTGCATTACTTTAAATGTACTGTGAAACGCATTACTTTTTTGAGTAAAACTCTCTGAGACATGTTTCCAACAACTTATGTCATGAATAATTAAGGCATTTCTAAAAGGCAAAATGGGGTTCAACTTGGGACTACCAAGGTGTACCTAATAAAATGTCTGGTGAGTTGTTTTGGGACCGATATTTTTCTAACATATTACAAGACAAACAAATCAATATATTGCTCTATAGTTGTCTAAACATGTGCATGTCTGCATTTACTGCAAAATACAGTTCTGTCCTGTACTTGATGTAAACACTTTCTGTGGTTAAAAGCAGATTTAATAGAATTTACATAATGCAAATATCAGCATCTGGACGTATGCTGTGTGTATTGTGTGTATGTGTGTGCAACATTTCACTTACCTGCCATTGTGCTCAAGGTTAATGTATACAGAGATAATGGAGAAGATTTTCTGGAAAGCATCCCTGTGTCTGTCGGGAAAGCGCGACTACATTGCATTAAGGAGCTCATCAGCATGATGGAACAAGCTCCTTAACATCTCTTTACAACATGTACGTACCTACACACACAACACTACCTTTTAACAGGTTGACAGCGCTGTGCTCACACACTTACAGGCTTTCACTCTGCACTTCACCACCCACAGTACCCGTAACCCCACAGGTTCAATCCTATGTAGCACAGTTAACCTCAGATATTCTGAAACATGAGTGCCGCATACAGAATGCAGGAATGGCTGTGTCATCATTATCTGTTTTATCTGCTTTTAAGTATAGTGCCATTGAATGATACTTACTGTGAACATACAAATATTAAGCACTATATCTCATCTCCATAACACAAATAGCATATTAACAAAGAAAGACTGATTTATTTTTTATTTTATTTTAAATGATCACACACAATGATTTTGTATTTCATCTTTATTTAGTTTTGTTTTTTGGTATTTTTTTTAGTTGTCTTTGATGTCCAGATAACTCGGTATTGTTTCCTCTTATTTGCTGAAAGCTGTTTCCACAGTGAAGGGCACATGGCCATTCTCTACCATGAGCATGCCCTGGGCAGTAAAATGGATATGCCAGTGGCCATCATTGCCCCCAGTTGCCCCTGAGGTCCTGCCCACTCCAGGGAGTTACTGGGTTGTCTGTGTGTCCATATGAGCAGATGGAGAATATATGAGAAGGCAAAGGGTAGGCAGAGAATGCTTGCACTGCATATTCTAAGTGCATAGCCAGTGCTAAGAGGAGAAATGACAAAGGAGAGAAAAAAACAGAAACAGGAACAAAGTGTGAGAGTCAAAAGAATAGAGACAGAGAGGTCCCATGCTTTATCTATTCATATACTTTTAAGTAGACTGTATATATCAAGGGATAGCTACTGATCATGATTGGATGGCCGCTCAGATGGATCATCGTTTCCTGGGATTTAAGGCCTCTCTCCCTCCGCCGTCCCCCCTTGCTCTCCCATCCGTGAGGAATCTGAATTGTCTCCTAACCAAAAAGCATGCAGCTCATTTTTCAACGCCAATATTCCTTTACAGCAAAGTTTCAAGGGAACCCTCTCACGCTTGTTCCATATTAGATGACACTCTTAATCCGATTTGGTTGAAAGCGTGTTCTTTTTCCTTTTTCTGCATCTGCCCCCCACCTCCACCCCCTTCCATTAATAGCGTGTGTAATAGCCTGCGTGCATGGCTGTGCACGGAGGACAGCATTTCACATGTGCAAATTTGTGTGGGCATGGTGAGTTGTGTGGGTGTGTGTCATGTCTCTGCAGTGATTAGCTTAGGCTGCTGGGTCTCTCAGGACTTGTGCTACGCTGTGTGTTCTGCTTGCCAAGCACAGTTAAGACTACACTCAAACTCCCAGCACTGTGCCATGGTGGGGAAAAAATGAGTTTTTCTCTGTTGATTTGTTGTGAAAGGGGAGAAAACACACATAGACACACAGACAGCCACACTGCCTTAAGAAAAAAAAACTCTTAAGGCCATCCACACTAAGTATACACCGGCAGCAATCTCTCATGGTCAGCTTTGAGTCATTTACAGACACTAGGTGAGGTGAAATCCAAAAGAAATAAATACACATAGCTCATATGTATGATGAGCTTTATGGTACTTTATAGGCATTGGTTTGAGAAATTACCAAATGACATCTCCCGAAAAACCATTGTGATAGTTGTAAATTAAATGGTATAAGGCTTCATGATCCAAACTCTGTCTCAGCAAGAACTCAATTATAAACAAGACCTTTTTTCTGATTAAATGAGTGACATCTGACATTTCTGTGTAAATCACTGATAGGGTGTCACCGAGGTGGTCTGCTTGTTTTGATTAGTCTCCTTCCTCTCGCAGCATTTAAGGGCCCTCCAGATTTTCAAGCGGATCTCCTTTGTTACCCAAGGAATTAAAAATAGAAAAAAGAAAGAAAGGAAAACAACAAAGTGCAGCACACTGCTATCTGACTGGAATTAAATATTTTCTGTCTGTATGAAGCTGAGTGAATATTTGTATATCCACTGGCCCGCTTTAGGTTCCAATGTTTGGACGCACTCTAATCGGGCTCATAGAATTAAGTCTTTTTTTAGGAGAAAAAAGGAAAAGTTACTAAAATGAGTCAACAAAAATACTTGCTCATTTTACCGGGTTTCACTCAGAGCTTTGTCTATAGTGGAGAAAAGGAGGATATTGCTTGTGAACGCTACACCCTGACTAAATTGATTTTGGTTTGGGGTGAAGGTTTTATCAAAGCTTCAAATCCTCAGAGAAAAGGATAAGTCTAATCAGAATGTTTTTCTGTCGGGATTAGTGGTTGCGAGCCTCTCCTTCTGCCTCCCGTTCTTTTAATCTAGCTTCTTCATGTACATATGTTTTACTTTGCTCTTGTGCATTTTTCCTTATTGGCCTTTTTAAAACAATATATATATAAAACGTTTGTCCTTTAAACACAGAATGTCACCAAGTGATTGGTGGTTTTTGACTTGCTCTGTTTTTTAGCTTCAGTCTCTGAATTTTATGGTATTTTTTGCATATTTGAACACTCCTCCTTTTTCTTATGCCAGCTCATTTTCTGCCCTTTAGCCCGTCTCACCCCTGCGACACATATTTTTCGGTCTGCGTGTGGATAATTCATCCATTATCCTGTGTGGTTTTCTCTCCATTACATCCACTCTTATCTGTTTTGTCATGTGCCCTCTTATTTCTCTTGGTCGCTAACTAGGGCCTGAGTAGCCTGTATGGGCAATGATCATTTAGATGTAATAATGTCTTTCTAACAAGCAAGAAACAAGCTCTTTATGGGGGCTGATAATAAGATCATGGTGCCCAAGTCACAATGGTTACTCTATAGTCTGTCATTTTAAAACGCTTGGTTTTATAGAGAGTAGCATTGCTTTGGTGGAATGTGCAAATTGTTAGTTTTAGATTACTTTTTTTTTTTCTTTTAAACAAACCCAACACAAAGCCCTTTGTGTAATCACAACATCTAGTCCTGAAAAAATAGTAATTATATGCTAATAAATCATAGTTATTGCATGTTTCTTTCTAATAGTTTTGGTGATTGGGTAAAACTTGCTACGAGATGTGGAAGGTTGTAATTATCTTTTAATGTACATATCATCCTTTTAGATTAACCAAATAAAAATCCTGAATAGCAAATTATGCTCATTGGCCACTTTGTTAGTAACACCTGTTAACCTGCTTGTAAACACAAATATCTAATCAGCCAGTCGCATGCATGCAATTCAATGCATTTATGCATGTAGACATGGCCAAGAGGACCCGCTGGAAATCAAACCAAGCATCATAAAAGCATAGAAGGGTTGTCTTATCTTCTTCATCTCTAGTGTTGATAGGAAACGGGTGGAAAAAGAGAAAATATCTAGTGAGCAGCACTTTTCTGAGGGCTGGTGATGCCAAAGGTCAGAAGAAAATGGCCAACTGCTTTGAGCTGATAAGAAGCCAAGAACAACTCAAATAACCACTTACTATATTACAAGCAAGCTATGCGGAAAAGCATCTATGAATACACAGCATGTCAAACCTATAAGCCAATGAAGTAGCAGATGACGACTACACAGGGTGTCACTCCTGTCAGTTAAGAACAGGAAACTGAGTCTACATTTCACACAGGCTCGTCAAAGTGGAATGCAGAGGACTTGTTTGATGAGATGTGACTTCTTCTGCAACATTTGGATGGTAGGACCAAATTGTAAATGTCATGAAAACATAGATCCAGTGTACATGACTACAGTGTACCACCAATCTTCTAATGGCTGCTTCCAGCAGGATAACGTGCCATGTCACAAAGCTCATGTCAACTCACACTGCTTTCTTGAACATGGCAATGAGTACACTGCACTCAAATGGCCTCCACAGTCGCCAGATCCCAATCCCGTAGAGCACTTTTGGGATGTGGAAGAATGGGAGATTGCATCATTGATGTGCAGTCAAAAAATCAGCAGCAACTGCATGCTGTCATGTCAATGTTTGGAATATCATGGAATGTTTCCAGCTCCACAAAGTATTAAGGCATTACGGCAGGTCTAAAGCCAAAAGGGTACCAGCGAAGTGTATCCAATAAAGTAGCCAATGAGTGTTCATGCATCATATTGAGGAGAGATCTGATTTTGCCAACACAATGTAGTGCAATATTTTCATGTATTTCAAAACGCTGCAATAATTCATCATACCTTTTCAAAAACCATATTTCTCTTTTTGAAAAAAATAAAATCAGTTTTTTGATGAAAACAAAGGTGACCAACCACGTAACATACTTGTATGGTAGCTTCTTTGTTTATTTGTTGTTAAATAAATAAATAAAACAAGATACTAAATTCCTTTGCCCAATGTGTTGTGTGAAAACATCAACACATTTTCATTTCGTAAAGAATGAAGCACAGCAGTGTTGAACATGGAGCCACCAGAAGGAGGAAAAGACCTCAGACGACGCTTGTGGATGTAACGGAGGAGGACACGCAGAGGGTTGGTGTGTCAGAGGAGGATGCAAGGGATAGGGTGAGATGGAGGCAGATGATCTGCTGTGCCGACCCCATTAAAAGGAGCAGCTGAAAGAAAAAGAAGACGACTGAATGAAGCAAAAGTAACTAGTGCTGATATTAAGTACAGAAAACTGATACTCTTGCAACAGTAGCTCTTGCTTTATAGAGTGACTGAAAGCTACTTGTGGCATTTGGCTGACATGACAATGTCTGTATCCAACTTTGTTTTCATGGTTTTATTGCTGATGCGGAAAAAGCAGTTGTGTATTTTATGTGTTAGGCAGTATAAGGTATTTAATTTATAAACCAAGGCCATGGCAATGAAGAGAAAAAAATATAACCTTACAAATGGTTCTAGGCTATAGGATAATCAGCAAAGGGCTGTTTTCATACTACATTATGATGCACAGCATATACCTTTGCCCATCTGCTTGTTAATAAGATTCCAGACACATCTAAAATAAGTTGATACATTCTCATCTTAAGGTAAACCGTATTTAATGTAATTTAATTTCAGCAACAGTTTGACGACGTGGCTATCGGATTGATTCAGTGAAGTATGAGCAGGAAATATGTTTATTGCACACCAGCTTTTGATGAAAATAATCTCAAAGAAAAATTTATAATGGCGTTCATTATGCCAGGTGAACAACTCGAGGTTGTCAGTTTTTTTTCTGTGCTGTCAAAGAATGAAGAATGATAGAAGCACCTGCAGAGTCGATAAAGTAACATTTTACTACAGCCCTGAAGAAAACAATCTTCGGTCTGAGTAATGAAGCACTGACATATCAAATCAATTTAGGTGAAAAATCGTTGCAGTTGTTATCATGTAATAATCACAAACTATTGCACAAAACATATTTATCAGGTACGACAGCACCAAAGATTTACATTCCTACCCATCACCCTACTGGCATACAATAATCCAGAAAATCGGATTATTATACAATCCAATTATGGTTCATAATCTGAGCCTAGAAAGACTTTATTGGCCTTTGTGTTGTGTGGCTGCAAGATGGTTTAGTTAATACTAAGCTTTACAACTGTTCTCTCTCTCTCTCTCCCACTCTGTGTATATATTGCACTGCTGTTCAGTCCTCAAAAAAAAAAAAAAAGAATAATAAAAAATAAATAATGAATAATGATAATATTCATATTCATATTTACTGGCCAATAAGTCCAAGCCTTGCTTGCCACAGTGTATCTTTGAACAACAAAATAAATGGCCATCCACACTGATCATTAGAAGTAAATAGTTCTGATAACAAATAATTATGCATAGGATTTTTTCACATCCTCAAAACTTCAAAAGAGATGCCAGGACTACATCTGATGTGATCTAAACACAAAAAACAAAGAAAATGTACAAAAGCAATGGTAAACAGATTCATACAAGCATCTCCTTCTAGAAGCTTCTTGTGTCTGTACTTAAGATGTGATTCTTGAAGGTGTGCGCTCCTCGTCACATTCACAGAGATGACATATCAAAGGTTCAAATCATCCCACTTCAACACAAACCACTGGAAGATGTTAACACACCTTCTACTTATTTATCTCAGAAAAAATATCCATTAGCACCAAGCATGTATCCTTAATATAGATCTAAACTACATGACCGTTAGCTGGTACATTTAGAGATGGAGGATGAAAAAAGACATCTTTACAGTTTTATGAAAAGATTTTTTTCAGAAGTATGATACAGAAAACTTCTTTTCTGTTGTGCTATCTTAGGAATTAATTAGTAACCAAAATGTTCAAGTCTTGCATGTGTATCCACCATTACTGCAGTGAAAATTCCCTGAAATAAATACTGTTCACTTTACTGCTTGCTGTATACAGACTGCAGAATCGCCTTGGAGACCCCAGCAACTTGGAGGCTCTGTGCCCCACTGGCCTCTGATAGATTCCCAGCGCGCAAGTCTCTGCCTCATCTTCTCTTCATTACTTCTTCTCATCTCTTGTGCTTTCCTTAATCAGAGAGGAAACTGAAGTCCACATAAATATGTGTGATTCACGTAAAGAGTCATTTTTGTTAACTGGTGCTTTAAAAGGTTTCTGATCCGAATCAAAAAGTCTGTTATTAACAGATATGTTAATAAATGCACAGTGAAACACTACTGGAAGCATGATTGAGAAAAGGATAGATCATAGAAAAAAACAGCCACCCACACACTTGTAGTATCCAGCTATTCCAATTAAATTGTTGTGAAGTTCAAGGCTTCTGCTTTATTATGTGTGCTTGTTGTTTATATTTCGGGCTGTGACACTGAATGTGGTATCATTAGTGCCGTCTCCCGTTAGCCACTCCTCATTCCCTTTGTTTCTTTTCATCAGTCCTTGTTTCTCTTGTGTTTTCCTTCCTCTTTTTCTGACTTTACTTTCATCTCAGATCAGAGCAACAAAGTCATAGTTTTCAACCTCAACCACTTTCTTGACTTTCTCCTCTAAAAGCTGGCTGTGTCAAGTCTGCCACTTCTTCTCTCACATCATTATTCCCTTTCCATCCACCTTTCCATCCATCCTTTCATCGTGCATGTCTTCCCTCTTCCACAGCTTTCTGTTATCATCCATTTTTCCTGTACTCTGGCACTTTAGTGTTTTCCTCCCTACCTGTTTCTGTTCCCCTTCATCTCCTGCTCCTCCGTGGCTCTCTCATATGTTCCCATAATGAGGTCCTGCTCTCAGAGGACTAGATCCATCTCCCCCGCTAGGAGTAAACAAACAATCCCGCATCATATCTGGCATGACCTTCAACCTATCAGAGGCCAGATCAAAACAGGAAGTGAAGGAGAGGGCTCACCCATCCACTAGAAATGGACCATCATTAGGCGGACAGGACCAGTGGTGTTGTGTGCACAAGTGCTTGTGTGTCTGTGTGTCTGGACAAAAAAGTCTGAAATGAGAATAAACTAAAGTGCCAGAAACAAGCATAAAGTGGTGTTTTCGAGTTGTAATGGGATCTTAAGTAGTAGTCGGGCAGAGAAAAATTAACTGAAAGAGATGTGGAAGGGCAGACAGCACTGCTAACACATCCTGTCATATGCCATTAGTTCTCAACAGGAAAAGGGGAAAAACAAGTCTCCAGTTTAATCATTTCCTAGCAAGTTTGGTGAGACTTGTCACAACACCCTTTCCGGCTGACTTAAATCAAGAGAAAAAGCAACGCTCATTTGTCAAACTCTTCATCAATGCCACCTTTTTATTCTACAGGGTGGGCCATTTATATGGATACAACGTAATAAAATGGGAATGGTTGGTGATATTAAAGTCCTGTTTGTGGCACATTAGTATATGTGAGGGGGTAAACTCTTCAAGATGGGTGGTGACCATGGTGGCCATTTAGAAGTCGGCCATCTTGGATACAACTTTTGTTTTTTTAATAGGAAGAGGGCCATGTGCCACATCAAACTTATTGGTAATGTCACAAGAAAAACAATGGTGTGCTTGGTTTCAACGTAACTTTATTCTGTCATGAGTTATTTGCAAGTTTCTCTTTGTTCACAGCCATTGACATGTCGAAGAGGTTAACACATGATCGAAATTGTGTTGATATCTGGTGAACGCAGTAACTGGGTCATTGCAGCAAATTTCAATGCAAGACACCCTACGAGACCACCCATCTCCTATGCTACAGTTAGCAAACTGCTTGCTAAGTTTCGTGAAACTGGTTCAGTGTTGGATTTGCCAAAATGTGGATGCAAGAAAACTGTCACTAATGAAGAAACATCAGTGGCTGTCCTAGCTTCATTCAGCAAGAGCCCACAGCATAGCACTCGCTGCATGTCACTGGAGAGTGGCATTAGTCAAACATCCCTTCGGCGGATATTAGCTACTCACAAATGGCACCCTTACAAACTCCAACTACTGCAGCATCTCAACGAGGATGACTCAGATCGGTGCACAGAATTTGGAGAATGGGCAAAACGAAAATTGGAACAGGACCCTCAGTTCATGCAAAAGATTTTGTTCAGTGATCAGGCAAACTTTTATGTGAATGGTGAAGTTAACAAACAAAACCACCGCTATTGGTCTGAGACTAACCCACATTGGATGGATCCCTCCAAGACTGTTGGACCAACAAAAGTGATGGTTTGGTGTGGTATATGGGCTACAACGATACATGCTACATGATGGTAAATGGCCTGTATTTGTATAGCGCTTTACTAGTCCCTAAGGACCCCAAAGCGCTTTACACATCCAGTCATCCACCCATTCACACACACATTCACACACTGGTGATGGCAAGCTACATTGTAGCCACAGCCACCCTGGGGCACACTGACAGAGGCGAGGCTACCGGACACTGGCGCCATCGGGCCCTCTGACCACCACCAGCAGGCAACGGGTGAAGTGTCTTGCCCAAGGACACAACGACCGAGACTGTCCAAGCAGGGGGCTCGAACAGGCAACCTTCCAATTACAAGGCAAACTCCCAACTCTTGAGCCACGATCGCCCCATGATGATGTGTTTCCCTCTTTATGCACTGAAGCCGGCACGTTCCCTGAGTTTTTCCAGCAAGATGGTGCACCACCACATTATGGGTGCCAGGTCCGAGCATTCCTCAATGAACAGTTTCCTGGAAAGTGGATTGGTCGTCGTGGGCCAGTTGAATGGCCCCCAAGGTCTCCCGATCTGACCCCCTTAGACTTTTATCTTTGGGGTCATCTGAAGGCAATTGTCTATGGTGTGAAGATACGAGATGTGCAGCACCTGAAACTACACAGCAAATCCAGCATGTCCAAATTAACACTGTCGGATTTGATTTCAACACTATTAAAGTGTCTATATGGGTCCACACCAGAGAGTGTTAATTTAACTCTTTTTGGAGAGTTGGTACGTTAACTCTGATTTAGTGTTAAACACCAAATCTGTCTGGAGTTGATAATTTAACACTTGGTGTTAAGAGTTTATATATTAACTCTCAAAGAGTATTTTAGTTTAACTACGTAAGAGTTATCTTCTAATTCATTCTAAAAAGCGGGAATTTTACTGTTCTGAACTTCTAGAAATTTCTTTTGAAAATAAACATTTACTAAAAAGACGCAATGGTTCTTGAAAAACATTTATTCTGAACTGTGCATCACAATTTCAAAACATTTTCTGAAAGATGTAACAGTGTACATGTTCTCACTTTCATTAGAATTGTGTCTGACAAAAGGTCTGACGTAGGTGAGGTGGTAAATGCAAATAACAGCATTCTCATCACTTATTTCTTCAATACAATATGCATGTCCTTCATTCATCCCTTTGTGGAACTTCAACGCACTTCTGCTCTCCCCCATATTCCATCTTCACAAGCATATCCTGTGTGGAGATCGAATAAAAATTAGTTGACACTAATTAATGGCACAAATCAATTTTAGCACAGTGAAAAAAAAAAAGGAATCCTTTTTGAGCCATTATTTGTGTAAAGTATTTTCCCAAAAGACAAGGACACAGGGAACAGGTAATACTGAACTAAATGTAAAACCTCAACCTTTTTCATTTTTACCTAAACCGTGTGCACAAAACTCTGGAGGGATCTATGCTAACGTAGAATCCAGTCAGGACATCTGCTACTGCTGTTTGCTCGTTTTTTTATGGGCGATCGTTTTCAGGCTTCAAGTAGCACCATTATACCAACAATTCACATTCTAGACATTGTTTTAGGTGTATTTGACCAAAAGTTTGACTGAAAATTCACATGCAAGCTTTTTTCAAGGCTGTGGTATTTGCCCGCAAACAATACCTTTCAGCTAGCTAAAACAGAATATTATGCTATAAGCAAGCAACATGGCTAATGCCTTTCACACAGCTTTGTCTCAACTCCAAAGAGCCACAGAAGTAAAAGCTAATAACAATAATTGAAACAATCTTTGAAAAAATGACTTACCAAGCATGGCAAACAACTCAAATATGTAGAGCAAAATGTTCTGAAACGGCTTCACTTCAGCTTCGATTGGAGCCTATGGTGCTGGGGGCGGAGTCTGTGAATTTACTCTATTGGTGTCATAGCCCCTGTAGGAGTTCAGAGTTAAGAGGTCAAGAGTTAATGTTTCCATTGTAACACCTCCAGATTTGACATAGAAACACTCATTTTTAACACTCGATTTTAACTACTGTCATTTTACACCTCAGAGTTACATTAAAAGAATGTGACTCTACTTAGAGTAAAATTAACTCTACTTTTGCAAGAAGACTATTAACACCAAAACATTTAACACTTTTGAATTTGCTGTGTACGGATACTGGATGCCTGTGCTGGCATTTCTCCTGCGGTGTTGCTATCAGTGTGTGAAGAGTGGGAGAAGAGGGTTGCATTGACAATTCAACACAATGGGCAGCACATTGAACACAATTTATAAGTGGTCAGAAACTTGTAAATAACTCATTAAAAGAATAAAGTTACGTTGAAACCAAGCACATCATTGTTTTTCTTGTGACATTACCAATAAGTTTGATGTGTCACATGGCCCTCTTCCTATTGAAAAAACAAAAGTTGTATCCAAGATGGCCGACTTCTAAATGGCCACCATGGTCACCACCCATCTTGAGGACTTTGCCCCCTCACATATACTAATGTGCCACAAACAGGACTTTAATATCACCAACCATTCCCATTTTATTACGGTGTATCCATATAAATGGCCCACCCTGTACTTTAAATAATAATGGCATGGCTCTCTGTATGGCATTTCAAGCCAGTGGTTAACACTCAATTAGAAATTGCTGATGTGCGTTCTGACGAGCGTCTGTGTGAATGGAGGAGTTGGGAAGAATATGTCATCTTTCTGTTAGATAACATGTAAATGCTCTATGAAATGGTTCCATGTATATTTTATTACAATGCAACGTGGCCCTGTAATATTTATGGACGACCACTTAGTTATCTGTCCACCACTCTCAGCACCTTTTTGGAAAAGTTTAAGTTACAGAGGGTGACTCATAATTGAATCATAGTGCAACTGCCCCAATGCAGGGGGACATTTTAACGGGAAACAGCCTGCAGGGTTGACATGAAGAATGAAGACAGAGGAAGATGAAAACAGGTTGAAAAACATTTGGAGCACTCATTTACCTCCCTCTGGAATCACCGTGTTATTGAGTGATATAGTGCTTTGCAGTTTTGTGTGTAGTATTAATTTGATTTGATGCATTTTAATTTAGTTTAATAGCTTAATAAGCATGATGTTCTTTCATTCAAATTTCATGTTAATATATCTTTATTCAGTCATTAACAATGACGACATTTTTCAACCTGGAGAGTCTGTCATGGCCTTCCGCCCCATGTCTCATAAAGCAGGAAAATGTTTTCTATACCTTATCTGGTAGAGAAAAAAAACCAGAATGAAACTGATTATGTTATTTGCACCCCAGATAGGAAATGTCAGACTGTGTTTGCAAGGTCTAGTGAAGCTACCACAGAGACTTTAGAAGAAATGTTGCGTGTAAACTTCACTCCCAGTATTGAGTGTCCCCTAGATGGTTCAGGTTTGAAAGTGTCACCTTTACTCATCCAGTAATGCGGTTTATAATTGTTTCAACATATTTCAATCATGTGTTGTCTGAACATGAAATAGTTAACCAAAAATGTAACTAAAAAATGGAAATTGTGCATGCATGCTTGGGTCTTAGTGGTTCCAAACTAGTTAATCAACTTCATCTCCTCTGAGGGTGACAGTTTGGTTCTGTTTCCAGTCCGTGGCAGAGTGTAGACACATTCAAATAATTTGTACTTACCTACAACTGTCTTAGTTCATGATCTTGGAAGAGACGGAGTTTCTCTGGAGTTGGCCAAGCCTGATCTAGACTAATGTTTTGTAACATGATATTGATATTGGGCTGCTGGTAAGTACACCTGACAGCTTGTGTTTCTATTACACCAGACACTTTCCTCCAGTACAGCCGGAAAGCTTAGTTTGAGAATTTGCACACAGTGTTTCAATGCTTGCAAGACACTACAATTAAACCTTATAAAATACAGGTTTACCAATGCTGCCATGACTTTTCTAGGCATGTTCAATAAATGCTAAGTTTTCTTGTTCCTTCTAACTACTGTACCATGACCTATGTTGTTTTCTAGGTCTAGCTGGCTATTAAAGAGGGTTCTCCCATAACCTTTCTTCCATTGTGTCCCATAACAACAGTTTGGTTCGGGAACCAGAATATGAGCAGGATTTTTAAACTGTCCAAACACGAGTTTCAACTTTACATTCAACATGCAGATAATTTTTTCACAAACTAATTAATTACCAGTTAGAAAAAAGGAATTATGTCATTATTTAGCTGAAAAAAATTTGTCAATGCGAACAACTATTTACCATTTGATAATAATGTTACACTCAAAAAAGTGAAAATCGGTGGTTGTTACTTTTACAAGAGTTTAATATGTAATTTGAACAAAATATTTTTATATTTCTATGGTGAATGTAATAAAATCATGTACGATCTGCATGAAATTGAGCAACCTAAAACTATTTAAATTTATTCTTGTTGAAATGATGTGTTGTTGAGTGTATTAAAAACTTTTATCCTTTTAGACATAAAAATATTTTCATAGCGCTCCATTGTAAAGATGAGGAATAAATTATTTACACTAAATTGTTTTAGGAATAACCTGAACTCTTGGGAAACCGAAGGAATTTTATCTATAAACAAACCATAATATCTACAGTTTCTAAAGTTTAAATTGAATAAAATATGGAAAAGCCTTCAGTTCATCCTGTTGCCTTGATTATTAACTCACTGACTAAAGCATTTGTCATATTTTGTATTCAGTTAATATTACCAAATATGTGTAACAAATATGAATATCATATTTCTTGTGAAATTGATGCAACAATTACATGACAAGTTAATTGGATGCATTTAGATTTAAAGAAGATATATATATTATTGTTAAAAGCATTAAATGTCATGTCAAATGTCAATCTTGTCATGTCTGTACAGTGTTATATTATTAGAGCTGGCATGGTTTGCAATGTCAAATTAGTGGGGCCTTTGTTAAACATTAAAGTTCATGACACTACTGATGGGTCTGTCTGGCACAGACCCACTGCTGGAACGAGACAATTCTACTACAACAGCAAAAAGCTTTGGACACCAAGCAGAGCTCTTTGTTTGATCTCGTGCACAAGGGAGAGAACTGTGACGAGCGCCGTTCCTTCCGCTTGAACCCCAGTCGCTCTCAGCCAGCTTCCTGCTCTTTATTGTGGTTACATGACTATGCAGAAGTTCATTAACACATGACGTCTTACACAGGCATACATGTGAACAAAGAGTACCTTGTCTGTGTGTACATATAGGCGTGTGTGTGTGTGTGCCAAGATGTGACCCTGTGAATGACTCCCCAAAGTTGGTACCAGGAGTCCAGTGGTCCACCTAAACAAAAGGCACTTATACTTAAACAGATACAAAGTAGGTGTCCTCCAATAGTATAAATCAGTAAGAGAAGGTACAACCTCTCTCATGACCTTAAGCTGTGTGTGTATGCCAGAGTGCTCTGGGAGGCACACAGAGTCTACTTCCGCTCTAAGCATTCTACGATAGTTATGGGTCAGAGTATCTGTATCTGACCCACGTTAAACTCATGGACTGGACATACAAACACACACACACACACACACACACACACACACACACAATGGACAACTGTACCCTCAAACACACAACAATAACATGGACTGAACCACCACTCACAACCACTAGCACTTTATATAGCCTCTGTAGAAATTATCCACACCCTCACTTATCTTAACTGCACTACTGTATAGCTCTGTGTAAATAATCATTCTGTACATACGATAATTTTTAACCCTACAACTGTTTACAACTTGCATAGTTCCCATTTCTGTATAGCTGTATATCTCAGATTTCTCTAAAGTTATTTATTTCATATTCTGTATAGTTTTTCATATTTATATCCTGTTCATAGCCTGTACATACTTATAGTTATAGAATATTCACAACATACTTAATACCGTGTACATTATAACATAGCATAATAGACCCATTTCTGTAATATACTTACATACAGTATCTATACTATTGCTAATATATATTGTAATATATCTATATCACTAAAGCACTTCTGGATGGATGCAAACTGCATTTCGTTGCCCTGTACCTGTGCATGTGCAATGACAATAAAGTTGAATTCTATTCTATTCTATTCTATTCTGTTAAGATGTTAACAATAATAAGTATCTCTTAAAATGTTTGTGTGACCAAGTGGTCGGCGGGGTTAGATAAAAGGAAATAATAAAATGACAACGCCACCTAGGGGAATTTCGCCCCCAGGAAATATATTTAAGAAAAATAGATAAAAGGAATAAAAGGAGGCCGCACAGATTCAAGGATGCACACTGAGGTAGGTTGGCTCAAATATTAAAACAGTTTTATTTATAGTAAAAATAAATAAAATATTAAAAACCAAGATGTGGTGTCATTGTTGACAGTGTCCTAAAGTGAAAATAAAACAATCATGGAACTTGGACTTACCAGCAGCCGTTGAACCAAAAGAAAATCACACAAAAAGAAAATCACTGCAGCCCACCCAGTGCTGTACAAAAGAAAGTGTGAAAACGACCCACCACCTGGGGTCCCAGGGCCACTGGCACGTCCTCCGTTCACTGAAATAAAACAGAAAAATATGTTAAAAGAATAAAAGGACACTGAGCGTCAGGCTCGCTACAGATCATAAAAAACTAAAACACACTTTAATAAAAGAAATCACACACACGCAGGAAGGCTTATACCCCACGGGTCAAACTACTACTCGTGCTGGTAGTAATTATTCTCAATCGCAAGCCGGTCTGGCTCCCCACCGGCTGAGACCGGCAACCAAGGCGATTTAAAGTCCCAGCACCACACTCGGGCAGAGGGTCGCTTCAGCCCGATCACAGAAGCGTGGGTACGAGCAACAGTCCAGAATAAAACCAGGCGAACCAGAAAAAGGTAAGCCTGCTTAATAAAAACAAGATAAGATGAGACAAGGCAAGACAAGACGAGACAGCAGGCTCCACCGAGGAGGAGTCCTCACAACAGCGGCTGGGAAGGCGTTTCACTCTTCCGATTTAGGTTGGGCGATTTGCCACGGAGAGGTGAATACAGCAGTCAAACCCTAAAACAACAGATAAATGTAACCTTAGACTCTTATAGCTATGAATGCTAATAAAAGTAGTTTTAATGGCTTACCCCAGGACCGGAGGCACTATACTCTCACTGGTGGGGATAACACGAGCATCTCTCTCCGCAACGTCGGAGTAGAACAAACTGCCGCGCTACAACAGGCCGCAAAAACTATATTAACACAAATTCCAGTACTCGGAGGGAATCTGAGGTTAAGCAAGAGCATACCTGTAGCTGTCATATGATCTGCTCTTGCTGATCAGTCCGTCGCAGTGTGCCAGCATTTACTGCTGCTTTGCACCGAATGCACGGGAGGAATGATCCAACAAAAACACCGGCTTAGCTTTATACGGGCTAACGCCACCCTGCAATCAATATACAGGTGGGTTCCCAATTAACCTATTTGCGCAGCGAAGAGAACGAGCGCAGGAGAGCGAGAGAAAAAAAAAGAAAGGCGAGTAGCCCATCTGGCTACATTTGCAATAATGAAACATTTCAATATAATGTAGACAAAAACGAAAAATAAAAAGATAGTTACAGATCAGGACTCCTCGATCCTTACTGCGCATGTGCAAAGTCGGACCATACAAATCGGGTCTACCCGATCCATACCGTGCATGTGCAGAGGTTCACTTCTTCTTCTGTTTCATTTAATGGCATTTTACTCCCCAGTGTACGAGTCCGCCACTTGCTGACCGAGCGAATGAGCCCTATTGTAAACTGAACCAAATTGTGTTTGTGTATGCATGTTAAATTTGATTTAGTGATAGTTGAGCGTGTTTATGCTCGTCTGTGTGGAGAGAATTGCTGGAATAGGGATGACGATGTCCGCTATCACTGCCAATTATCAGTAAAAACTATTTTACAGCGCTGTTGTTCAATCGGAGGAAGCTCTCCGTTGAGGAGAAAAGCATGACTTTGTATGTATACGGGGGTATCCATTGTTTAAATGTCCCAGGCAGTCGAAAAGGAGGCAGAGCTGTTGAGAAATGCTAGGAGCTAACTGGGCGCTAACCGTGTCATTCAAATATATTACATGTCGCAATGTTAGCAAAGACAGGAAGTGATGTAAGATTTGCGTGGTACTGATCGGGTTTCCGGTACGGATCGGGTAGTGACACAAACCACAAAACTCTGAAACAATGTGCTTTGGACAGAAAAGAACAAAGTGGAGATGTTTGACTATTATGCCCAACACTATGTTCGATATATTAGTTTGCATATGGCACAAAAACCTCATGCCAGCTGTCAAACACAATAGTGGAGGACTGATGATTTGGCCTTGTCTTGCAGCTACAGTAGTTGGGCATTTTGCAGTCATTGATTTGACCATGAACTCCTTTCTATACAAAAGTACTCTAGAGGTCAACGTGAGGTCAAGGGGCCAGCTGGGTCGTGCAACATGGTCAATGATCCTAAACACACCAACAACTCTACAGCAGAAGGGCTGAAAAAGAAAAGAATGAAGATGCTGCAATGGTGAGACCTCAAGCATAAATGCATGCATAAATGAATATCCACAAACCTCAATGAACTGAAGCAATGTTTTAAATAAGGGCCAGAATTGCTTTTCAGTGATGTGAGAGACGGACAAAATCAGAAAACAATTACTTGATGACTGATGTTAACTCTTGTAGTTCATCTGAGTTTGTCTGCTAAAGACCAGGTTATTTTGTTATTGAATAACTAATATTATTATAAAATAATATTAGTTACTCAGATTTTAATTTAAAATCCTTCTCCCCAGATACCAAGTTATGAATAATCATGACTATTGAAGTACTGAAGGCAGAGTCTTCAGCTTTCAGACCCTTCCTCTGTGTAAAGAATAAGACTCTCTCTCCTCTAATTTTAAGATTAGGCTTAAAACTTTCCTTTTTGATAAAGCTTGTATTTAGGGCTGGATCAGGTAACAGTGTTTTGTCTTGTTTTCTCTCATCATCCCCCAAATATTCACAGCAGATGGCCGCTCCTCCCTGAGTCTGGTTCTGCTGGAACTTTCTTCCTGTCAAAGGGAGATTTTCCTCACCATTGATACCAAGAGCTTCCTCAGAGGGAAATCTGACTGTTGGGGTTTTCTCTGTAGTTTGGCAGGATCTTTACCTTACAATATGAAGTACCTTGAGGTGACTGCTGTTGTAATCTGGCACTAAATACATAATATTCAATAGAATTTTATGTTTGTCTGTCAATTGAATTCAAAATTCAATTGAATTTTATGTATATATGTTGCTCTTAAACTAAGACACTAAGAAAAAAAAATAACTCTTTCAATTTACCAAAAAACATTCAAGTTACATTTTAATTTTGCCGCTGCAAAAGAGAAAACAATTATTTCAAAGTCATTTACCAAGCAATTTGTGACACTCTCATTCTGGAAATAAATGATTAACAATGTACATGCACAACACACTGATTAATTTTCCAGTGATGTTGTTTTTAATCATTATATCCACAGTAAACAAACAAAAGAAATCTATTTCATTTAAAAAAAAAATCACGATTAAAAGTTATTTTTCCTCTGCAGAGAATGAAATAAATGAATGAACAGTTGATACACTGAGGTGACTAAGCATTCACAGAACCAGTGTATGATTTGTGCTTCTGGATTCTCAGTAAAAGGTCTCATGTGTTTACAGTGCGGTCATAGATCGATATCATCTCTCCAGGGTGTTGAGTTATAGTTTTACTATCTCGCACCATTGATCTATGTGTGCGACAGTGATTCTGAGAGAAAACACACACACACACACACACACACACACACACACACATACACACACACACAACACAGCTGGATAGACACAGTACAGATACACACTGACAGAATGTATGTGATGTTACCTGTCATATTAATTATTCCTATTTTCTTGTTCTAGTCAGCATTGGAATGTAAGAAATGTCTAAGATTCAGGCTGTTGCTGGAAGAGCTGTTTAAAAAGTCTCCAAATATATGGCATCCTTATTTGACATATGCCATAATTTGGCTCTGAACCTACAGTAGTGAGTGCAGCAGCTAAGGGAGAAGCCGAGTGCCAGAATCTGTCTCCCGCAGAGAGGTGAACATGCGAGTTGAGTCTGCATTTAATTTCCTCTCGCAGATGTTTTCTGTTCCAACTCAAAATTTCTCTCCAGCTGTCATAGTCTCTGCTTATATTCATGAATTAAACTTGAATTTTTTCAGATTTTCTGTCAAACCAGAGGTGAGGCTGTGATACTGAATACCTGCCCTGCCATATTTGCTTATTCAGCTTAGATTCAGGATCACTGGGAGCACAAAATCCCTCCCCATTTACCTGTATGAATGCTTATTATTAATAGCAGGGACTAGGGCTGGGCGATATGACCTAAAATCCATATCTCGATATTTTTTAGCTGGATGGCGATAGAAGATATATATCTCGATATTTTTTTAAAGCCATAAAGTAAGAACAAAAAGAGAGTTCTTAGTCAAAGCTGTGTCCCTGATGTCACACAGGCACTTTTATTAACATACAGCATAGATGTACATGAAAAAAACTACTCAAAAATAAATTATGAGCATTTATTATATAATAAAAGTGCTCCACAAATAAAAGAAAACTATGTTGTTTTTGTGCATAACAAAGAGCTCACAATTGTGCAGTCAAAATGTAAACTAAAAGACGCTGAGCATAATAACAAGGGCAGATTTCACAGCTGCTCTGTTCCCAAGTTCGTGACTGACAGCCTGGAGTTTGAAATCCTCTTCATAACCGTGTCTCTTAACAGGTGCCATTTATGGTCCTTATACACACACAATACGGTAATATTACGTTGAAGCACAGTACGTATCACTCCGCGAGGCTCCTCGGTAGCCGTAATGCTCCGACAATCCATCAAGCGGTGCAGCTCCGTAGCTTAGCAAAGTCATACTAAAACATTTTTGACAGATTGCTGAGCGCTGTGTACCACATAAAATCGGTTTGCGGTCAGTAAGCACAACCAGAATTCATACATAAGGCGTGCTGTCAACGTTTGAGAAGATGAAAGGATTTCAGGCCGTGCATGGCGTTAGCGTGGTTAGCTCGTTAACACGTTGACGCCGTCCAGCCCCACGCACGGGGCGATGTGCAGTAACTCGTTAACGGAGATTTGCCGTGTCCATCTTGTCGCTGCCTGCAGGTGAAGCGATGGGGGAGGAGGGGGAGTTGTGTTCAGTGAAGGAGAGGCGAGGCCCAGTAACGTTGCGTAAAGACAAAAGTGGACGAAAGAGAGGCAAACTTGTGGCTCCACAACTGTAATTATAACGTAACATAGACTATATATCGATATAAAAGATATTGTCACATCTTATATCTCGTATAAAAATATATCGATATTTTTAAAAAACTCGATATATCGCCCAGCCCTAGCAGGGACACATTACTTCCCAAAGTCTCCCAGTGGAATCCTTGACATAAGTTTTTTTGTTTTTTGGGGGACATTAAAATCTGTATTTAAAGGTAGTTAAGGGATTGTTGAACCCAGGGGAAACAATTTAAAAACACAATACAAAACGATCGTGCTTGAAAAATTCTACAGCACTAGAACAAAATCTGACTAAATCAAACCTTTTAGTTTTAGATTGCATTTTCGCATAATAGCGCTTGTGCCAGCATGTCATTTATTTATTTATTTATTCATTTATTTTTTAACCATCAAAAGACTGGTGGTGTCCAAAAGGCCATGAACTAGTTTTTTATATTTATATCTACTGTATTTGGGGGATCTAGTACATTAAAATCACTGCTGATTTGTTGATTCCTTGTTGATCACAATGTTTTACTGAGCCACTTAATGTCATTAAAATTACTATTGAAGCTTTTTGGATTTTTTCTACATTTACTAGGCTGTTTTTATTTAGGTTTTACTTTTTTTTTTTACTATTTTTATTCAAATGGTGCAGAGTCCCAGATTTAAGTCCTAGGGGAGTGTCCTCCTCACACAAGGACCACCAAGACATTGGTTAAAAAAAAACAAAAAATGTATATATTTAATACCACTTCAGTAAGAGATTTGTTGAATGCCTCATGGAAATGAGCAACATGTAGTGATTTGTGGGTTTACATATCCATAAACACTAATTAAAGACACTTAAGACAGATTTGTAAGAAAAAGTCAGGCAAGCTTTGAAAAAGAAATTAAAAATGAATGGGAGCCTCATTCATGATGGAAACGAGGTTAGAAGAAGAGTTAGTTTGAGTTGCAAAGTAAACACAACATAGATATACTTTACAAAATTGTTTTCTGTTGCTAGGTGCTTTTACTGAAGGTTAAAATTGTTTTCCTTTTGCTTATATTAAAAAAGAAAGAAACAAAATTAAATTTAAAATGTCTTAATATTTTATGACAGCTTGAGCTTGTTTGAATTTAAATGTAATGTACATCTCTGGTTCTGTCATCAAGATCTTTAAGCTATCTTGGTAGGATCATGATTTTATACAAACATTTAGTAATTGTGCAGATATCATAACTGCAGATTAGAACAACTTCCACAATGGGAAAAGCTTTATAAATGAACAGACTGTGCAGCGCAATTAATGTAAGGATTTCAAAGAGCACTTACTCATCTTCACATTTACAGTAACACTGCTGTGTTTCGAGCCACTCTCTCATCACAGAATATGCCTCTCTACAGGGCTCCAGTGCCACATGTCGCCGTGTACCTCACATAACGCAGCATGAGAAAGTTTGCATTAAGCGGATATGCTCGCTTTTTAAAAAGACTTTTCAAAGGCAGCTGTTATCCATCCAAAGCCGGCTTATGCATTATTCATGTTTATTTACACAATCTCCTATCTCCTTATCATTGATTCAACCCACTTTCACAACTGTGCACTGTATGGTGATGGAAACAGAGCACACTGTACTGAAATAAATCGCTAACTTATAGTAAAAGATAGACAATAGTCTGTAGATTAAAGCAGTCATTTTATGGACAGCTGCTGAACAGTGATTGGTACTGACTGCATATTTCCATATTCCTGCAATACTGATGTGTTCAAATAGAACCATGACTGATCTTGTTTTTCCTGTACCTTCAGGTGCAGGCATGGTTAACTGCTTTATGTTCATGTAACACAAGCTTTCTGACAGAAACACTCTTATGCCTCAGGGTAATGAGCTGATGGAGTGCTGCCTAGCCACTGGCAAAGTTGCCATGGGCAAGTCTTATCTATGGGATATGAAGCATTTTATTTTCAGTAATGCATCCTCTCCTGTGCATTCATTGCATTTGCACAGAGGAAAGTAGGGGCGGCTGCAAAAATGCGTAGACATAGGAAATAAACTGCTAAAGAGGAAAAAAAAAAGTCCTGTTACTCCAGCTGTGACAAGAGGACGAAAGCAAGATATGGTTGTTAGAATTGTTAGAATATGGTTGTTAGAATTCTGTGTCAAAGTAGAAGCAAAGTAAACTGATTCTTCGTAATTGCTTTGTGCATGTCAGGACAACTTTTCGAGTTTATGTGTGTCTGTTTCTATGTGCAACAAGCGGTGACCAGTATAAGGACAAAACATTGCATTGATCATTTATCACTTCAAACATCCATGTTCAGCTCAAATAAAAAAAGGCAAGTTAAATTAATCTAGAAATAAAAAAAGAAAGAAAGTTGGAGCTATGAAACAGCATGATAACCTCTCCTTTGAGCAGAACAAGTCCTCGCTGCTGTCGCACAGCATGTCAGCAAAGTTATGGCGCCGAATTTAATGGATGTTTTTGATCCACTCAGATTTCTCTCCTTCCCCCAGTTTGTTTGATCATCTGGAGTCACACACGCAGTCACCAGGCTAACAGTTAAGCATTGCTTCTGCTAAAGACAGCGTCTCCCTCTGTTTTCTGAGCGCGAGATGGAAAGAGAGAAGGTGTTGAGAAAGCCACAGGAAACTCCACACTAGCAGAGGGCACTTGATGTGTTTGTGTGCGTGTGCGAATACTCACACACATACTGTCTGCACACCTGCAGTCGCCAAGGCAACATCTAGCCACCTCCCCCTTTTACCCCCACAAGTTCAGCAGGGGAAATCAGAGACCCGAATGACTGCTCTCTTCTGCCACCTCTCCACACTTTTCTCACAGCCAGTGGCACAAATTCCACCCTCCATTCCTGTGTCTCCCTGGGGCAGATGAAACCTTAAATGGAGGTTTAATGAAATCTCAGGGATTGTCCTGTGGCTTGATCACTCAGGCTTCATCCGCATGGGGTGGTCCCCCATTTTCAGCAGCGTGTTGGAGAGAAGGAGCACAGTCTCTAATTGCAGGGCCTCAGGACAAGCAGGTGAACAGAAAGAGGGGGGGCTGGGTGAGAGAGTGAATATAGAGCTAAGGACGAACAACACAAAGAGGAACGGGAGGACATGTTCTAAAGGTCACATGGGACACACTGGGGAACTCTCATCCATGCACATGTACCCACACACACCGTATGTACGCTCACTCAAATGCAATCAGTGGCCCTGCCAACAACCCGCCCCTTGTGGTGCTGATTGTTAAAATGAATTTTTAATAGGCACAAGTTAAATTAGCACACTGACAGTAGGCGGTGCTGCTGTGGATCATTGAAGCTCAGTAATTGGAATCTTCCAGAGCAGTTAAAAACATGCAACTATTGTTTACGTATTTGCATGAACTCTGTGTGTGTATGTGGTTGTGTACGCGCGCATAAGTGTGCAAACTCAGTTCCTAGGATGAATAGATCAACAGGCTGAAAACCATGTGCAGAAGCACCAGTGTACTGCCAAAGTAATTGTTTATCATCACATAAAGCACAATTAAAGGGAAACTCTAATGAGTAGATAAACAAAGTTTATTTTTAAATTAAGACTTGTTAAAATGCTATTGCTAATTAACTGCTGTTGCTTTCAAATGTGCCGAAGCTGACTGTTTTTAAAAAGTGTTGAAGTGCAGATTGACTGCGGCCTAAGAAGAAAAGCAGCTTTTAAACGTTTTTAAATACCATTATCTTGAGATAACAAAGCTTGCTTTCTCGTGATTGTGGGTTAATATTTTTTTGGAAAGGGTCAAGAAAAAAAGAGCACCTTTTTATTTTAGAATGACAGAATAAATTATCCTGTAAAAACAAAGTCTTCTTAGGACACGAGTCCCTTCATATGGAATTTCTCTCAGGAATCTCAGCAGAATCTCTGAAGTGCTCTTGCCTGTAAAGTTGCAGCCAGGCTAACCTTGAGCTCATCTGAATGTTTTCTCCAAATAAGAGGATGTGCTGCAATTTCTGCCTGTGTTAAGTCTTGATCAAAACACAATGTGATGTGTTGATCAATAATAGGTACTCCCTGATCTGACATTTTCAGCTTAAATCAGCTGCCATGGTTGACAAGACGACATCTGTGCATGTAGGCATACAGTGTGCAAATTATAGCAGCGCTTTTGGGGATTTTACTTTTTCTTTTCCACTTTCCATAGCCAGAAAAGGACAGCTACACTTATCTGGAACTTAATACAGCTTTTATGTATACTTATTTATCCTAACTAAAATATTAATGATGAGAAAAGCAGATGAAAGATTCTGCAGAAATTTATTTCAGTTATAATTGCTGCAAATTTCAATGGTAAAGACAGAGAGACTGTTTCACTTATTAAAAATGAAAGTAAGTACATATTTTTCCCCCTTTCTTTACATACAGAAGAATCAAAATCTAAATTGAAATTCATGATTTAATAGTTAATTCATTATCACAAGAATTGTTGTACGAAGCTGACTGGTTAGATTAACATTTTTATCAAAAGATGACAGCATTAAAAAATAATTTCAAGCATAAGTATCCTCCACTTCAGTAGTCTGTTTGAGAATTAATTATTAACCCTGTTAGTATTAATCCTGTTTAGAGTGCTTGGACTTAAGGTGGAAAAACATACTGCTTTGAGTTTACCGTGCTGTGCTAAAGTCTTCAGATCATTATTATTTGCTAGATAAGTAGGGAACAGGTGCAACAATTTATTTAAACATGCAAACATAAATGGAAAAGGCAAAGTTTGTACAATTCTCTCTTCTTTGGATGTTAGCTGCCTTTGCTTCCATTCTCTGTCAACAGGACCCCACATTGCTTTGGTAAGGTTGAGGTTCGGCCTCTAGAGAGATCAATCCATGACTGATTGTGCTTAATTGTATGTTTTTCTATCCAGGTATTTATAGGCTGTGTGTTTGGGATCATTGCAATTCTGATAAATGAAGCTCTTGTGACTCAGATGTTTTCCAGATTATCATTGGCCGGAGAAATAGTTCTTCTGACAAGATGCAGGCCATGGCAGAGAGGCCTTCTCTGTATATATTGATGATGAAACAAAATATTTAAATTTGGCTTTACTGCACCATAAGACCTGTGATTTAGAGTCTAGTTCTTGTGTAATTAAGTATAACGGAGCCTTTTCCATGTGGTGACAGCCACCTTTCCACTGAGACTATTTCTTATGAGACTTCAGAGAACAGGAAATTGAACAACTAAATGGCCAGATGCAGCTCTCTGGTTCTTTGTCAGGTTTTTGCTGATTTTTCTTCTCATTATTAATGACATGATTTTCAGAGACATGACTTTTCTTGTCCTGAACTTGTTCAGTTTCCTTAAAATGTTTAAGAGCACATCACGCCAATATGCCAAGGTTTTGGCTAACAGCTCTTTGGGAATGACCTTGTTAGTGTAAAACTATTTTTCTATTCCTGTCAAACTGTGTTATCTTTGCCATTTTTAATACATTCATCTGAAGAATGGGAAAGAAATTACGTGTTGTGACGGGCTGCTGGCAACAAAAGTGCAACAAAAGGCAGCCACTGTCAAAAGAAAAACGTTGAAAAACCTTCAAAAGGCCTGGATATATAGCTATACAGAGATATATATTCCTGTTGATTAGCACATACCTTCTCCAGTGTGGCATTGCCAGTTCCTGTCAAACTAATTATGAACATAAAAAGTAATGCAACACTGTTTCTTCATAAAAGTACCACAAACTCTAGTACA
Organism: Maylandia zebra; assembly: GCF_041146795.1. Lineage (NCBI taxonomy): Eukaryota > Metazoa > Chordata > Actinopteri > Cichliformes > Cichlidae > Maylandia > Maylandia zebra. Next base: position 23,363,422 of record NC_135187.1, read on the forward strand.
TGACGCGCATATTATGAATCAGACGGTCCAATTTGAGCTTGTTAAGACTCACTCCTCAGTTTGTTAACAGACAACTTTCAATTCCATTTGGTATTATTGAAAGCTTTTCATTTGGATTTCAATACTTCATGCGTATTTTACTCACGATCCCCATGAGAAAATGTTTTTTTTGAAAAGCAGGAGTAGGTGTATTATCCACTGCATATCCTTTTACCATCAAATGCACTCTGAAATGTGTGCAAGAACACTGCTTTAGCACGCAGTCATTTCAAAAATATATTCCAAAAACATTGTATACACAAAACATAAACTGAACATAATTAAAGTTTTCCATAATTACCTCAAATGAATCTTTTTTGGCCATATAATTACTATTTTCCCATATCTGCCTGTTGATCCGCGATGGAGGATTGGTATGGTTTTAATGGACTTAACACTCACAATAAAATAGCACTGTTTATAGAACCAGAGCATTTCTAATTTTACAAAGAAAGCCCTGCTGACACATTAAGGGAAATGTAGTAAAATAGCTCCTTGGCAGGTCATTTGGATAAAACTGGAGGTCAAACACAGAGCACAAAATACCCTTAAAGTAAAAGTGTCACCAATAGGAAAGAAGTAGCTGTTTTTACTTAAATAATTAATGGCATGAGGCAAATTACATAAGGAAACAATGCTTTTCAGGTCGTATTTTCTCATTCCTTTAACAATGCGTACAGTGTGGTTTTAAATAAAGCCCCTTACATATCCTTCAGGTAATTAAAGACACCCTCCTCTCTTGATGATTGAGACAGCGTATGATAGGCTAACCTTGGTGCTCATCAAAGCACAGCATCTGTTCAAACCCACAGCTATATCAGTGTGTCTTCTCCCTCTGTCCCTTTGGTGCTGGATTTAATTAGCACAGCTATGAGAAAGACATGACTTACCTGCCACCCTCAGCAAACATTATTATTGTTTGGCGCTTTGCTTTTTTATCCTCAACCCAAATACTTGACTTTAATACATATCTTAGAAGTGTATACACATCTGTTATTCTGTTTGCACAGATTTAATATAGTACCAGTGCTGTAGAGGTATTGTAATTAGACTTTGTGGATGTGCCGTTGAGTCGTGTTGAGGCACAAACGTATGTATAAGTTACTCAGACAAAATTAGTACACTTCTCATGCACAATAGGAGGCTACTGTGTTTGCAGCAACCGGTAGCAGGCCAGAGAAAACAAAAACAGCATGCAATGAAAGCTAATCAAAGATTTATTTGCCTGGGTAATTTACATCTGATTACCGCTGTGATGTCCTGAGTTAAGAGGATGATTTCTGAAGTTTTCACCCGTTATTTTTCCAGCAGATCGGGGTGCCAGGCTCTTGTTATGCAGCCCAAGTGAACGATGCCATCTGCTCATCATCATTTAAATGTTTTTGTCTGAGCCAATTATGTTCATTAAGAATGCTAGACAGATCTGAGGGCATGCGGTGTGCCAGGTACTACGTCCCTGTCCTGGACTAACCCCTGAAGTTATAGAAAAACACACAAAGCAATTCACCCGCAAATGCCCCAGTTTATTGAAAGGTGTTGATGTTTTACAGGAAAAGAAAAATATAGATGCATCAACAACCGCTGGAGAGGTACGCAAACATGTACAAGTGCCAAATCGGGGTGACAAATAGCCAAAGGTAACCTAACTTGTCAGTGATTCACTGACAAAAATAAAAAAATCTTCAGCTGAGATGACGCATACATTATTAGGATGCAAGATGTCTCTTTTTTTGCTTTCAGTCACTTTTTATTTATGTTTTCTTTAAACGCACATACAGAAACAACTGCAGTTCTTGGGTTGTCTATGAGGTTGCTTGTTTAGGATGTGGCACACTGTAATGTCAGTGAGATGGGTAGCAGGGATAGATTTCATTAAGATAAAGCTTCTCCACTAGCTGCCGAGGTAAATGTATTTCAGGTGATAAAAGGAGCAAATCTCGTTTTCAAAGTCTCTGCTTGCCACAGAATCTGAATGAGAACAGAGTGCACTCCTGAGCATTGAGAAGAGGATGTATTTATCCCTACCACTCTGCTTGGGTGTGTCTGTTTTTCACTGCCTCTCTGTGTTTCTTTATGCGTGTGTGCGTTTCAGGGAAGAGCACTTCGATGGAAGGCTGCCCATGGATGAATAATACTTTTATTCAATTTCTGTCTCACTGACTCGTGTCTTAATCAGCCTGCGAAAGACTTCTTTCCCTTCCGCTCCACACACTGGAACATGCAGCGCCCCCACACTGACTCTCCCCTAACAAAACCCCAGTCAGTAAACTTTTCCCAACTTTTCTTTTTGAACTTTTTTCTGTTCTCCTGTCACCTTTCTTTGTAGTTTTTTCTTCTTCTTAGATAGTATGAATCGCTTTCAGGCAAGATGACAGAGCAAAACCACAGGGGCCTATAAATAAGACATTTTATTGTTGATATGATTCTAGGTTATCTGTCAGTATTTTGATGTTTTCTGTTGTACCTGCCACACGAATAGGACAAAAAAACAACATTTAAATTAAATCAATTTACAACAACAAATATTTTTTATCTGGTTTCTCACCAATGCTAAACGACATGCTTTTAGATGTTATTAACCTTAATATCAAGTGCTCAATGATAGATTGTTTATACTCTCATTATATTTGATTATTCGTCAAAGCCTACAGTCTATCCAGAAACCTTATTAAAAGCCATTTCAGTTCAAATTTAGAGGTTCATCAAGAAGCTGGGGGATAGGGTCTCATTCAACCACATCCCAGCCACATCGGCTGGGAGTCAGAGGAAGAGGTCTTGGAAATGGATCACTGGTTATCAAAACTTACGCTAAGGCAGGGGTGGGCAACTCCAGGTCTCGAGGGCCGGTGTCCCTGCAGGTTTTAGATGTGTCCTTGAACCAACACAGCTGATTTAAATGGCTAATGTGTATTCCAACCTGGCTGGAGCCTACAAAGCCACACCCCTCCCCCACATTGGACAATCGGACCATCTCTCCCTGTTCCTCACACCACGGTATTCACCACTCATCCAACGTGTGAAACCTGCTGTGAGGACAATTAAAGTGTGGCCAGAGGGGACAGACGCAGTGCTCCAGGACAGATTTAAAAACACAGACTGGAATATGTTCACCCACACAGACCTGGACCAGTACGCCTCATCTGTACTGGATTACATCTCCAAAACCACAGACAGTGTCACCACCCAGAAACGGATCACCATGTACCCCAACCAGAAGCCTTGGATGAACCGGGATGTTCGTCTCCTCCTGAAGGCCCGCAACACTGCCTTTAGGTCAGGAGATGCACACGCCTACAGTACAGCCAGGGCTAATCTAAAGAAGGGCATCAAAAAAGCCAAACACCATTACAAAACGAAGGTAGAAGAACACTTCTCCAACTCCAACCCCCGACGCATGTGGCAAGGACTCCAGACCATCACAGACTACAGGACCACCAAACCCTCCCCCGCATCCTCTGATGTCTCCTTCCTCAACGAGCTCAACAACTTTTATGCTCGTTTTGAGCGAGGGAACCCCACAACCACAACCAAAGCAGACATGACGCCAGACCACCAACCTATGACTCTCTCCCCCACCGATGTAGGAGCGGTGCTGAGCAGGATCAATGTCCACAAGGCTGCAGGCCCTGATGGCATCCCCGGGCGTGTTCTCAGAGCGTGTTCTGGGGAGCTTGCAGGAGTGCTCACAGACATATTCAATCTGTCCTTGGCCCACGCTGTGGTACCGGCCTGCTTCAAATCCACCTCCATCGTCCCGATACCCAAAAACTCCAACCCATCTTGCCTCAATGATTACCGCCCAGTAGCACTCACCCCCATCATCACTAAGTGCTTAGAGCGACTGGTCCTAGCACACTTCAAATCCTGTCTCCCCCCCACCCTGGACCCCCACCAATTCGCATACCGCCGGAACAGGAGCACAGAGGATGCAGTCCCCATCGCAATGCACTCTGTCCTCTCACACCTGGACAACAACAACACCTACGCCAGAATGCTGTTTATAGACTTCAGTTCAGCATTCAATACAATCCACCCCTCACAACTCATCAGGAAACTGACAGACCTGGGTATCAGTTCCCTCATCTGCAAATGGTTACTGGACTTCCTGACCAACCGCCCCCAACATGTCCGGCTGGATAACCGCTGCTCATCTACCATCACAATGAACACCGGTGTACCACAAGGCTGTGTGATGAGCCCTTTCCTCTACTCCCTCTTCACCCACGACTGCAGACCTGCTGATGGTTCCAACACCATCATTAAGTTTGCAGATGACACCACGGTGATTGGCCTCATCAGTGACAACGATGAGGCCGCCTACAGGGAGGAGGTGGATCGTCTGGCTGAGTGGTGCGACAGAAACAACCTGCTGCTTAACACCGAGAAGACCAAGGAGCTCATCGTGGACTACAGGAGGAATGCTGACCCACATCCACCCATCCACATTAAGGGGACGGCTGTGGAGCGTGTGAGCAGCTTCAAGTTCCTGGGAGTCCACATCTCCGAGGATCTCACCTGGACGACCAACTGCTCCAAGCTGGTCAAGAAGGCTCACCAGCGCCTCTTCTTCTTGAGGACTCTGAGGAAGAACCACCTGTCCTCAGACATCCTGGTGAACTTCTATTGCTGCACCATCGAGAGCATCCTGACCAACTGTATAACAGTCTGGTACGGGAACTGCTCTGCCTCGGACCGGAAGGCGTTGCAGAGGGTCGTGAAAACTGCCCAGCGCATCGCCGGAGCACCACTTCCTGCCATAAAAGACATCTACAGGAAGCGGTGTCTGAAAAGGGCTGGGAAAATCATCAGAGACCCGTCACCCATCACATGGACTCTTCACCCTCCTGCCCTCTGGGAGGCGCCACAGGAGCCTCCGGACTAAGACCACCAGGTACCGGAACAGCTTCTTCCCCACAGCTGTCAGACTCCTGAACTCTGCCTCCTGACATCTGACCCACGTTAAACTCATGGACTGAACATACACACACCCACAATGGACAACTGTACCCTCAAACACAATAATAACATGGACTGAACACCACTCACAACCACTAGCACTTTATATAGCCTCTGTAGAAACTATCTACACCCTCACTTATCTTAACTGCACTACTGTATAGCTCTGTGTAAATAATCATTCTGTACATTCGATAATTTTTAATCCTACAACTGTTTACAACTTGCATAGTTCCCATTTCTGTATAGCTGTATATCCCAGATTCTGTAAAGTTATTTATTTCATATTCTGTATAGTTTTTCATATTTATATCCTGTTCATATCCTGTACATAGCTTGTACTCACTACAGCCTGTACATACTTATAGTTATAGAATATTCACAACATACTTCATACCGTGTACATTATAACATACCATAATAGACCCATTTCTGTAATATACTCACATATCTATATTATTGCTAATATATATTGTAATATATCTATATCACTAAAGCACTTCTGGATGGATGCAAACTGCATTTCGTTGCCCTGTACCTGTGCATGTGCAATGACAATAAAGTTGAATTCTAATTCTAATTCTAATTCTAATTCTAAATTAGGTCCTCAACATGTCCTGAAGTTCTCCAGAGGCCTGGTAACGAACTAATCGTGTGATTCAGGTGTGTTGACCCAAGGTGAGATCTAAAACCTGCAGGACACCAGCCCTCCGGGCCTGGAATTGCCCACCCCTGCTCTAAGGGTTCATTCTTAAAGGCAAGGTGAGAAGCCCTTATTTTATCCTTGTATCCTTATTGTATCCTATAGATCAAGTGTGTAAGATATCTCCAAATGGAAGGATATGAATTTAAAAGATGGGTTACCAGGATAGCCATGAATGTGGTGAAAAAGTTTGGGGTAGCTGTTTATTAAAAAAACTACATTTTTCAGCCTTCAGTTCGTTCCATGCTGGGACAATACTGCTGCTGTGCGTCCCAACAAAACAATAGATGGGAAAAAAGAAAGTTTAGAGAGAGAAATATGAAGTAGTAGTAGGTGATGGCAGGGGTCCAGCAAAGGGAGGGGTGGATGGCAAAAGAGGGTGAGAGGAATATATAGGGGGAGCAAGAATGGCCTTTTGGGCCTGATTCTGACAGTGCTTGGGGAGTGAGGGCAGCTGCGTCCCAGTCCCTGAGCCCTGAAGCTGAACTAACGAGAATGTAATGGCACTCCATCAGGAGCTCCAGCAGCACACCAGTACAGCCACACTCATGCACACACATACAAATAAACACATTTATTGTAAACGCACATGGGCCCATAAACCTAGGTGATTTAAGTTGAATTAAAATTCAAGAAAAAATTTGAATTTCTCCTCAAATGCAATACAATTCAATACAACTTTATTTGTATAGCACATTTAAAACCAGAGGTAGCCAAAGTGCTTCACATAATCCAATAATTAGAAACCAAACAGTGTAGTTGGCATAGTAAACCTTTATTTTAAGTAGCATGGTGGTTAATTACCTAGTAATGTATATCTAGTTGAGCTTCTGGCTCATTGAGGCAGACATGGTATCATTTAGTAAATTTGCAAATATCCTAATTTTATTATATTATTCACCTAAAGACATTCACATGTGCACTACAGTGCTCACAGGTTGAAGACAGTAATTTTCGCAGAACAGTCTGAGAACATCTCAGTTGGTGAACATTTCCTAATTGTCTTGATGCATGCTCAATCATCCAGGTACGGAAATCCCAAAAAGTTGATTGTGTTCATCTGTTCTACCCTCTGAAAATGCTACGAAGAACAGATGGACAGTATCAACTTTTTTGGCATTTCCTAATTGTCATATTGTTGATTGTGTTAAATAGTACAATGAAGTAAACTGGAGAAAATATAAGGAATGCTAGGAACATTTAGCAAAACCATTAATACAATATAGTTCTTATGACAGTGTTTCAGTAACCTTTGTTGACACTGTTGTGCAATAGCAGACCTTTCTTGTCCAGCATCCTGAAGCTCAATGAACAACCAAAAGGGGAGGAGTGAGGAATAAAGAGTGTCAGAGCCACAATCCAGGAGGGGAAACCGAGCATCCGTTAATGCACCAGGAAGACATTGAAGTAGAGAAACAGAGAACTACCAAGAGCTAAGGGAGAAACTAAATGGAGCAAATGTGGAAGGCAAAGCCCAAAATGGTCCCAGTAGCAACAGGAGCATTAGGAGCTCTAACCCCCAAGCTGCAAGAGTGACTCTGGCATGTTTCAGACACAACATCCGATGTCTCTGTCCAGAAGAGTGAGTTCTAGGAACAGCTAAGATACTCTGCAGAAAACTGCCAGGACTCTGCTAAAGGACCTGAGCTTGAGACACACACACACACACACACACACACACACACACACACACACACACACACACACACACACACACATCACTTTTATTTTCTATTGTGTTGGGGAAAGTGTTAAAATCATAAAATAGTCTATGAAATACATCATTTTTAGAACAAATATAGATTATTTTACAAATGTCTCCAATATTCTGTTAAACTACACTTGTCACTACAATTTCAGATACTACAGGGAAAAATAAACAGACAAAAAAACTAAGAGACAAAAACTCTTAATGATTAAAAAAAAAAACTCAAAATGATGTTTATGCCGTCTTTAAGCAAGTTGATCATACATAAATTTTCCATGTAATCTTGTTACATAAGTACAATGTAAGATGTTAAGTTTAATGGAATCTGGTCAAATGAAATTTACAGTGTACTGAATTTACACCAAACACACGTTTTATATTCAAAAATAATTATTTGAATAGACAAACCTTTGATTTCATTAGTTCAGATGCATTTTATTTAAAAGTTTTTTGAGCTCTTTTTGAGTGAACACAGCAAAGAAACTGTGAAGTTATTATAAATATATAATATACAAATCTAAATCTAAGAAAAAAAACTCAGACATACAAGCTTACATTTACAGATCCCCATCGTTCATGTTTCCAATGTGTGTACACACAACAGTGCTTGAACACAAAAAGGAGAAAGAAAAATAATGGTACATTTGGTGTCTTGAAACTCAACCATTTATCTAATAACTGTTCTGTTTTTGTTTTTTTCTATCATTATCGCAGACACAGCTCATGTGTTTCTTGTGAAACACAAAACCCTAACCTCTTGTATTAAGTGAAAGCTAATTTGTGCCAGAGTGGCCAATTACCATGACAGGATACATGTTAAACTTTACCACACTGTAAGCATTTAATTAGGACATCCTCAATGAGTCAACCACGCTTTGGCTCTGCCAATCTGCCTAATGGTGAGAAATGAGAACTAATGAAGTTATCACATGCTTTTCCCATGCACATACACTCACTCATTTACAAACACTTGACTGTAACCAAACTCTAGAGTAACAAGCACTGTAAATCCAGCCTGATTCAATTAGGGAAAGGTTAAGCAGAGTCACAGATACGGCGGCATGCATTGTAAAACATCAGAGGTGCAAGTGCTGACAGAGCATTGTGTAGGAGGAAGAAGGAGAAGGAAACCATAACCTCAATGACTTCCCATTAGTTGATATATATCTCCCCAAGAAATGAGATCACAGACAGTTCACTGAGTTTAAATGATACAACATAATGTGGCAGGACCTGTCTGCACTGACGCACAGAAAAATGCTCTGGCACACATTTGAGTGCCATTGTCCCACAAAAGCCAACACTTGCTGTAGTCACAAAATGCACATTTATATATTTGTTGTGGTGCGGTTATAGGCAACAGCTGCTTAAGTTGATGCAACAGTCCTCTCGCTGTCACACTGTCATGTTAACTAATGACTCAGACCTTAAAAGGCTGGTGATGCTACTTGCCTTATAATGGAGTCTGCTCCTCTGATTTTGCACTGCTCTAAAAGGCTGAGGAATAAATAAATAAACTAGTGGGAGGAACGTAACACGTGGAATTTATTACCTGTCCAGCTAATTAAATGGCTAAAGATATATAGAGGTAGTGGGATGAGTGGGTGAGTGGAAAAACGCAGGAGAAACGGATTGCAGGCTCTGATGAATTTCTCCTTTTGCTCAGTCCTTCCCACATACACATACACACACTTCAGTGTGACAAATGACTCAGCTTGTGATGTACAGTATGTATGTGTGTGTTTGCGAAGGAGTGCAGATTTGCATGATGATACATGTCTGCCTGTTAAAGCTGTCTCAAGCAGAACAGGCACACATCCACACACACGTGCCTTATCAATATTCAGAACAGCTCCAAGAGGCTTTTTATAAACAAGGAAGGAAAACAATATATATAAAATTATAAAGCAATGCTTTGCCAAATGGAATAGAAATGGATTGGTAGGCATTTTGCTGGTGATTTGCAGTTTAGCCATTGCTTATGCACAAGCAGGTCCCAAGGTAACAATGTCAGTTTCCCTCAGACTGTTTCACTGTTTGTCCAATTATGCACCATAACACTGAGGGGTGCATCCTGCTCATTTAATCCTAATTCTTCTTCAAGCTCTTTTTATGATTCTGGCCAGATTGTTTTCAAGGTTACGCTCCACTCATGATTCAATTTGTTTCTTTTCCCCCTGCTTATCCTGTCGCTTCGACACAAATAGATATGTTAAAATGCAGAAAAGGTGGTTGGCGCCAAGAATGGGTGCACTCATGTAAATTGCTAATTTGGTACAAAAAAAGAGCTGCAAGGCTCAGCTGGTGAAAAAGGCAATCCCACTTCCATTAGGCTACTCTCCTCTCCCCTGCAGTGAAGTGGCTGTTCTATCATTGTGCTCCTATTAGTGACTAATTTAAAAAGAGATATTACACTCAACTGTTTACCAGCCTGATTGAGACCAGAAGGCTTTGTCTTGCACTAATTTCTCTTTGATGTCTCTCTTGTTTTTATTCAGTGGGCAAGACCTTTAGCTAACCCTTTCCTTTGCTTTCGTCGCTCGCTCGTCGGCCAAATAACAGAAGACTTTAGTCAAAAAGATCGCAGTGTTTTCTCTGTGCGTGTGTTTGTTGACCATGCAGGCAGGACACAGAGTTGTGTTAAGTCATGAAGGATTTAAGGGAGACTGACTGAACCTCTGGTAAACAAAACTGAGTGAAGAACAGAAAAAATATTGACGTCCAGCTTTTCTCAACATGACGCTGGCCTGCTGTGAAGAACACCATCAGAAAGCCTTTCTGTCTGTCTCTATCATTTGAGCAGGCATCTCGGCTGAGGGTTGGTGGTAAAGAGAGCACACATGAGATGAAATGATGTCGTCCTGGAACAGCTCTGATTTTCTTTGTGGGCAGCTGAAGCCACCTGGGGACAGGAAAGAATTGTGTAGACATAAAACACGACATGCACATCCCACATATCTGTGCACCTTCAAGAATTTCAGGGATTACGAGAACTGGGATAAAGAAGAGAAAAAAAAAAATCACAGTTAGCACGTATTTGTATTTTATTTTTTATTTATTTGTGCTTCAGTAATTTCTCCTCACATTTCTCAACACGTGTGGTTAACAGCTTGCTTGACTGTTGCAAGCTGGCCAACACATCTATAAAATATGTTTGTTTTTATATTTTTGCATAAAGCACAATTTCAAGGAACACCATAAATTCATCAGAAACTTTGTAGCAACGGGTTATAGCAACAGATATATATTCAAATGCACAGCAGTGTTAGCACATGTGAATGTTATCTTACTCAGTGTTGTACGACCCATGGTAGCCTACAACATCTATGCATTTTTTCACTCATTTATTAGCATTTATTCATTTAAACTGAAACTCATTTATTTGGATGGTAATGGCAAATTCTACTCCATTAGGTGTTTCACTTTTTTAATAACTTAATGTAACTCACACTCCCATCAATACACCAGTGATCACCAAGCTTTTTCATGCATTGTGTACTTTTAATGGACATAACGGAATGAAACCCACTTATCTGGACCAAGTTTGAAACATGAAACTGTTGAGAAGAGGGTTTTTAAATGAATCATACAAATATAATATGCTAAGGTTTCCTCTGTGCAAGTCACTGCAATTGACTGTGTAGTCGGCTCCCGGTCATAAAAATGATGATGTTCTTACAGGGAAGGCGTTAAAACAAATTATTGTAAAATTGCCTGTTTCAGAAAATTCAGAACTAGAGAGGCTGTCGAAACGTCCAGTGTAAGAAATATAAAATTACTTTGAACTATTAGTAATGCAATGTAATCCTCGTAGAGTTCAAGAACCCACATAATCAGCTGAGAAAAGCACAGTAGGTTTACTTTAAATATTGTTTGAGTATGTATAAATCCTTCTTTTCATTTCATCTAGTACAGAGTGCTTCATAACCTTTTTCAAACAAATATGATGAATGTAAGTGGAATCTAAATAAACACAACACAAAAGCTTTAAATAATAAACATATTTAAGTCAATAAAATTACCTGTAATAACTGGGCTTGGTCTTAAAAGTGCTCACTTCCTCAGTTAATAAATACAAAATGAAATACATCAGTTATGGGTTGTAAATTAATTAGACACAGCAAGGACGGATTACTACAGTTGTGTTTGATTAAATCATCACTTAACAAGCGTGTGGCGTACTTACAAGTTTCACCAATAGCGTGCTATGCCAAAATTACATTACTTTTTCTTTTTTCAGTCTGCCCTGTGTGCAGATAACAGAAGCACCTGTAACACGGGTAACAACATAATTGTAACTGTAATGTAATTACTAAATTGAATAAAGCAGATTGTTATTTTACTGTTTACTAGAAAATGTAACACAGTTATAGTAATATGTTACTTTGTTTTATGACTATCATTAAAAGTCTGTTTTTCATAAAATATCAAATTTTCCTGGAAAAAAGCCAAATGGAGTTAAGGGTTATTTTTAGAACTGCTTCTTATTTGCAATATTAGCAATAATTTGTTCCTGAGAATCTGAAAATCACATGTTAAGTGCTGCACTTAACTAAATATCATGAGCTGTACTAAGAATGACAGATTGATGACATTGCTGATGTAAAATGCCAGCAGAGATAAACATGATTTTTATCTCTGGGCGTACTTTTTTTTGTACTCTCAAAAACTGTAATAGAGTCATAACTACTCTCTGAATTGTTAAAACAATTTGATCCTTCCATTGTTTTGAGTAGGTTTTGTAAATTACCTGGTTTATTTTGGCGCATGTTGATCTGTCAGTGGTTTTATTCAACCAACTGGTTTCTTAAACAGCATGAATGCTAGGGTGTGTGTGTGTGTGTGTGTGTCAGCTTTTTATTTCGTATGGTTTACACTGCACATAATGGTTTGCCACTGCATTGGGGAAAGAGTAAGTGCGCCATATGGGGAGCACTGTGGCATGTTGTGACATACAGCTGTAGGATCAGTAGAGACAATGATCATGGGTGATCGTGGCTCAAGAGTTGGGAGTTTTCCTTGTAATCGGAAGGTTGTCGGTTCGAGCCCCGGCTCGGTCGTTGTGTCCTTGGGCACTTCACCCGTTGGTCAGAGGGCCCGGTGGCGCCAGTGTCCGGCAGCCTTGCCTCTGTCAGTGCGCCCTAGTGGGTACAATGTAGCTTACCATCACCAGTGTGTGAATGGGTGGATGACTGGATGTGTAAAGGACTCGTAAAGCGCTTTACAAATACAGGCCATTTACCATTTATCAATGAATGACAACGATCACGTCCTTATAGTACAGATAATGACCATGAGTGTGAGCAAAGAAATCTTTCCAGCGCAATAAAAATTGTAACTAAATAATCTGAAACTAAACAAATTAGAATGCATTCATTGTGCGATTCCTGAGAAAACTAAATGAGAGTTTCCTGAGATTAAAACAGAGATCAAAGGCTGGGTTTTTATTATGAAAACATGAGAGCTGCCATTTCAGTAAAGATGTACAAGTCCCAAACATGCAAGGTTTCCCACAACTGCTTTGAATGTAAAGACTAGTTTGCCTTAAGCATTTTTGATTGTTTTGTGTTCTGGGTGCTAATTAACGATATAATCCTAATTACAGATGGAAGAGATGAGATTTTTTGAACTATAGCGATGAGGACAGCATTGTGGTTATAGATGATTATATAATAAATCCGAACAGTTTAACAATTAAACTTTGACATTTTCACTTTTAATAAAATATATTAAATTTTTACAGCTATTATGTTTTCATGTCAAATGGGACATAATATTGAATGACAGTAGATGGGTTTTCTTGAAAAATTAGTGTTGCAAAAACCTAAAATATAATAGTAAATAAGGATTATTCATCCACTTATTAATGCCATAGGTTATTTATACATTCAAAATAGATATGATACAGATATAGATACTCTCATTATGAGGAAATTCTTAGCCTTGATCAAAACTGATGAGGACCATACTCTCAAGGTATGAATTAATAGGAGTTACTTATTTTCACCTGTGCTTCATTCTCATCCTGTTTTTCATCTTTAATCAGTCCCTTGTGTGTATAAATAGTCCTGTCTTCCCCTCTGTCTTTGTGGATGGTTTGCTGCTCTCGAGAGATGCTGGTGTTTGTGTTCCTGTATCATTTTATCCTTTTCCCATAGTAGCTCCGACAGGACTCCAATCCCTGGTGTTTTGTGTTTAGTTTGCTGATTTGTTTTTGCTTTTATATTTACATGTTTTGGACTTTTTGATCAGCCATAATAAAGGCTTGCTTTTTAGTTGCTTTTTCCCCCCTTTTTTGCATCCTCCTATGTCTTGCATTTGCGTCCTCCGCGACATATCCCAACAAAGTGACTCCTACAGGACCTGAGCTAAGAACACACCTGCACATTTTATGAGTTCATTCATCATTTTTGTGGTTTAGATCATTATAGTGCTTGCAGGGAACAGCAGTAACCTGATTACACATATGTGAATCATACCTACAGGAGCATGACAAATTAATCGTGGCTTTGTAAAAACTTGAAAGCAGAGTGTCCTCCTCTAATTTGAACTGTTTGCAATACTGTGATCGGAGCTTTTAAAAATGTTGAAAATGGATGATATTAGAGCAATGGGTACCTCTGAGGCCTATTCAAAATAAATAAATAAAAATGTAAAAATGAAATAGCCCTGTCTCCTGGGTTAAGCATTTCAAACTACTCACACTACAGGACTGGTTTGCTGCTGCAAGTTTTCCTCATGCTCATTTGTTCAGCTTTTCTATGGTGACACAGATGGAAAATATGCGACTATTTACCCATCGCCATGTCATGACTGTCATACAACTGCATGATCGTTAAAATTCAATTAGAAAAAAGTCACAAAATGTTAACTGCAATCTGTTTGCAATAAGCTTTCAGTGTTCTGAGACTTTAAGAACATAAATGAAAAAAGAAAACAGTTTGGAAGTCATTAAGGCTTCTCTGTTGAATCACAGAAATAGGAAGATTTGGGTTTTGGGATTATACTTTACTGGAATGGCTAAAGGTTGAATTTTGCGTAAGGTGGTAATCACTCATGTGGTTGCCTTGTACTGTGCCCAGTAAACTTGTCCCCAACTCATCCCATCCTAGCTGGCCTGTGCTTATATTGTAGTTAACATTATGGGCCCTCACTACCCTTCAGTTTGTGTATTCAGTTCTGCCTAGCCCTTCTTCCCTAGCCCACGTCTTCCTCTCACTCACTTACTCACTCGCACTTTCACACAACCTATCTGATTCATTTCACCTTGTGGCTTATTTGATTGTTTTATGCCTTATTAATGATTTACCTCAGTTATTTTCAATTGTGCTGTATAGACACAGCTCACACGTGAGAACCATTTGATTTTCATCCTCAGCTACCGGTTTGTGCCTGCTTCATAAACTAGGCTATGGTGCAGTTTGTTAAATTATTGAACCTGTGTTTAACTGGCTTTCCTGAAGAAGACCCTACATACTAAAACAGTTTTTCTGTGAGAATGCTTTAAGAGAGAATTATAATGATCGAAGGGTTACAGATGGGTAACAGACTGGGTAAAAGTCTTGAACCACGTCAATTTCTTTATTTGGTTTCCAAGAAACCAGAATTTCTTGTATTTTTTTTAAATAATTAATTCGTTCTCAAGATCAGAGTTTTTCTCTGGAAATCTTCTGTTTTTATTTCATCATCAGTCTGATCCTTGTACCTCACACTTTTCAGAGACTTAAATAGTCTCTGAAAAGTCCTGGCAAGTTAGCTCTTCTGTGTTGTGCCATCTGCTTAGCCAGAGGTTGTTTGGTTTCCCAAATCAGGATTTGTATAAATCCTGTCAATCCTCCTGGCACTTAACAGCTTACAGTACTTTACTCTGTTTGTGTTGGGGAACCCCATCCTTCGGATGGATCAATTTTTGTTGCAGCGTGTTTTGGGGGTTTAAAAACCACAGAGACACTGTTTTAGAAAAAATGTCTCACAACTGTTCCCGATACTCCTGACACATAAGGGATCACTAAGGGTTTTTGCCAAGGCAGCTTCCTTCTCTCCTGGATCACCTGGAGCTTTCTTTAGGTGCCTACCCAGCTTTGACAAATGTCCAGGTGGGAAAACCACATTTACAGGTCCTTCTTGATGTTCTTCTGCTTCTCTGGCTGCTGTGGGGAGGGTGTTCCCTTTGTGTTGTAGCGTCCTGATGGCACCGAGTTTGTGCTCAAGTGGATGATGAGAGTCAAACCCTACATACTGATCTGTATGCGTAGGTTTACGTCAACTTTTAAATGATGGAAATCTCACAGTCTAAGAAGGCTAACCTGCCACTTTTCATATCCTCCCTGGTGAGTTCGATGTGTTGGTCCTGTTCTGACTGTTGTCAAATTTGTACATGTTTGATTTGTTTGGTTAGTGCACTGGCCCTTTAAGAGAAAGGCATGGTCCGTGTGCAGACGGGGGAAGTGTAAGAAAGAATCAGACAATCGACTGAATGTGATCTATGCTGTGAAAGGCTGATAAAAAGGCATTCCCTGTGAGTATGCATTATTGTTTGGCACTTTTATGTTGATTAATAGCAGTTAATTAGATGCTGTTTTACGCGTGCTAATTTATGGTTCGTAGACAGTTGTTTGGTGTTAGCATTAGCACTTGGTCACGCAGCTCCTCAAGTAATTATTTAATTTGTCACTCATATATACTGTATTTTGTTGTTACAGTTTCACACCTGCCATATAAAGCAAAGTCTAAACCCACTCTGGCGTCAGTGACTTTTGTGTGGAGGTGTTTAACTCCTGGATAGTAGAAAGTGGTTCTACGAGGCCAGTACAGGTCCACTAAGTTAATGGTCGTATCCAAATTCATGGGCTGCATCCTCCTGAGGACCCGGCCTTCGCGGTCTACGTGGGCCGGGTCCTCAGAAGGTCGGGTAGGCCAGAAGTAAACGGCTGGGGAAATTGGACAGTCTAGCCTTCTAATTAGCGTCACCGCTGTCTCGGTGGAGTTTAATAAACTCAGCCGTCTGTTCCTTGCTATCTAAAATATAACAGGACACTGGCATAAATTCTCGACCGTCTCACATTTCTGTTTAATCAGTTTTCTGTTTGACGTTTAGTCAGCTGTGTAAAAATCCCGGAGGAACCCACCCGGGGGATTAATAACATTTTATTTTATCTAATCTAATAACTTTAATCTCAGCCAAACCGATTGACTCACGAACAAATAAAACACTGAAAAAAGCCCAACAATAAAATGTTTAGGTTGTCTAAGTGACTTATATATTACGTTTAACCAGTGTAGCGAAAGTCCGCGGTGATCTGAAAATGATGTGCCGGGAGTTGTGCCGTTCTCGGCGGCTTCAGTGACCCTCGAGCTCCCGGCTTGCTATCGAGCTGGTGGGTAGCAGATGCTCCGAAAACATCGAAGCACTTTTGCAAATATGCAGTACCTTGATAAACCGAGCAGATGTTTGATGTTTACACAGCTACTTTCTCACCTGAAAATATGTTAAAAGTTTATTTTGTGACCCAGAAAGATTAGTAAGAGTAATTTTAAAACTTAGTAGCGGCCGCCATTATTGGAAATTGGAGTTTGGCTGGGCCGCGCTATGAATTCTGGGATATGGTAGGCCACGAAGGACATACCCGACCGATCCTTCAAATTCGGGGAAAAGGAGGACGCATTTGTCGGCTGCATTCGGAGTTTACGAATTTGGACAGCCTTCGGCGCGTCGCTGTGACGTAATCAGTCTACAAATGCGCCCTCAGGAGGATGCAGCCCATGAATTTGGACAAGACCAATGTGATCCTTAAATTGTGGTACATCCTGAGATTTGATTTTCACCCAGGTGTCATCCACATACCAGAACCAATGACTTGGTGGTGTTCCAGAGAAAGATAACAAACCCTTTTCCCCACTTCTTCCATGTACAAGTTGGCCACAATGGGTGAAACTGGGGAACCCATGTTTCTGCCTGTAAAACTAGCCCTTGTTGTGAAATAGCTGGAATGAAGACAGTTCCAAGAGCACACTTGGATAGGAAAACAGAGTGGAATACTATTTGTCATGGATTGGCCTCCCCAGAACCTGAACTTCAACCTTACTGAAGCAGTTTGGGATCATTTTAACAAGTAATGGAAGATGCCTTGAGAACCATTCCTGAAGACTCCTCAAAGAAATTATGTGGAAGAAAAAATTTGGTTGTTCCAAATATTGCCTTTCATGTTTGTTAGATTTGTAAAAACCTTTTTGCCTGCTGTGCTGTAGTTCCTTTTATGCTTGGGAATATTTCAACTGCTGCATCTACTTTCCATTTTTGTCAAAAAAATCTAAAGAAATGAGGGGTGGCTTGAGACTTTTGCACAGTACTGCATTCTTTTGCCTGTGAGTGTGTATACCTGGCATTTAATCAAATGTCAGATATTTGGTCATTAAGCATAGCACAAGCCATGGTGATGCCACATGAAAAGCTAAAGGATTACCCAGGAGATTGTTGTTCATCTTGAGGGCAAATTTACATGTCTGCCAAATGACAGCCCATATAATAGTTAGCAAAGAATATCAAGCAAAAACAAAATGGTAGCAACAGGATCATCGAGTAATTAGGAAACATCAGTAACAAATTTCATAGCAATTATGCCAGTATTTTCAAAGGGATTTAGGTTCGTCCAGAGCTGCATACTATCTACCATACTGACAGTGCCATCCCTGGAGCCATGTTGTTACTGTAGCTAATGATGCACAAAAGGACTAAAAAGTAATGTCACAGCAAGTTTGTTAATTTTCGCTTTGTAAGTTCTTGTTCTTCAGTTTTGTCATATTCCTCACAGGAAATAATGTTTGATAGTCTTAGGCTTTGATGCCAGTACCCCAGACAATATCGTATTTAATCTATTGATCTGTAACTCTATGAGCTACCATAGTGAGACACAGGTGGCCAAGCTGTCTTTTTCACACTGTGGCACAGATATTACCCACCTATTACTCTCTTTGAAAACCTCTACTCTTGTCCAACTAACTAGAATATTATAGCTGTCTGACTATTAGATGATTTTAACCCTTTAAAGCCGGTCGGAGCGGACACGCTCCATTTTGCGTAACTATTTTTAAATCCCGGTAGCACTGCAACCACGTAAGCTAGCGCAATAATTTTTTTTGCATATGAAACCGGAGGAGTTGTACTTGCATCTTATGCCATCAGCTTGTCCTAGGTCACAGTTTCCTTCCACATATAGCTTTGCAAAAACTGCATAAAAAGTACTTGCAGCAACAAAAACATAATATTCCAGAAACACGCTTTGCCGATCCGATCAGCTGTTTGTAACACTTCCTACGTCCATCAGCGCGAACTATCGCATGTCCGGCATGACCTGCCCGGAACCGGAAGTGACGTCATTTTGCGGAAATGTAGTTTTTTACCATCATGGCCTTATGAGCCTATACTTGTGTTTTTAAAAGTTATGTTTGACTTTATGACTTTCTGTATCGATTCTGGGATGCTGAGGACTCATATTGCACTGCTGGAAATAGTTTATTTTGATGCATATGCTGTTATTTTGCAAATTTGCACTATAATATATTTTTTCATTTTTCCTGCAGTATATGAAAATTGGTGTATCTCAAAAATAAAACTATGAAGACACTTAAAATAAATTTCCTTTGGTGGGAAACTAGTTTGTGCAACTTTTTTGTATTTACAGTTTTGAGGGATAAGCCTCTTAAATTTCTCTAACTAGAAATTTATGTTAAAAAATCAAAAACGATTTTCTATTTTTTTGTAGTTTATTGCACTTTTTTGCAATTTATGTAATTACTATGCACTTAATGCAGACATATTATTAAAATTTGGGCTATAATGTTTGTATTGATGTATAGCAACTTGAAATGCTCCAAAAAATGGCTCCACAGCATGTAAAAATATACTATAAGCTCTGGCGGACTTGGTTCTATGGTAGGTCTTAAAGGGTTAAGCAGCTAAAATGGGCGCTTTTCTGACAATCATAAGAAATTCTGAAGGCCTTGTGTTTAAAACATTTATCACAGATTAACTTAAAACACATGGCATAAAAAGTAACACAATACTGCATGGAATTTGGTTATGACTTATTTCACAATAAAGTCATGAATAAATATAAACCTCTCTATTCGAATATTTTCCCTCACCTAAATCAGAGCTATGGACTGGGGATGTTACATAGAGCTAGAAGCTGGGATCATTACACACTATCATGGGAAAGCACCGTCTGAATATCTCTACTCTTACTAATGGCTATGATGATAAATAGATATAAAAGCTTCAGGCCCTGAAAAAAATATAGCGGGATGGCTGAAGTGCTGCATTACAGATGTCTTAATCTGCTATCAACTTTGTCTAGCACAGGGGGAAAAATAGTGGTTCCATAGATTTTTATAAAGAGAGAAGCTTGAGAGCAAGGGGAAATATATAGAAATTGTCAATGTTGAGGGTTAAAGAGCTTTAAATGGCCCTCTTTTTAACGAGAAAAATAATTACAGGAGTTTCTTTCACTGCAGCTTTTTTTTCTTTCATCATCCCTTCTTCACGTCACATTTCCACCATCACCTTCTTTATTCCCCTGTTGGTCCCTAATTGAGTGTGTGTACCTTGCACAACTCACCCCTGATTGATGGACAGCAGACCTCCTACTGTCATGCATGTTAAGCCCATTAAGGCAGGTAATCACCCGCTGCTCCTCAGGTGCTGAGCTGTCTGCACACACTAGGCTAAGAAGGTCTGTTTCTTGCTCTTAAATGCATGTGCACACGTGCATTATTTACTCGGACCCTCATCATTCTTTTCTGACTCTTACAGTGACATGTCACAGTACTTGCCCTATGAAAAATATGTAAGATATGAAAGAAATTTTCTGCCAGCTACAATTTATGTAAAAAAAAAAAAGAAAAAAAAAAGATTCCAGTAATACAGTATACTGTGCGATTGAAATTTGGGTTATATGAACAGTAAGATAAAAGATACTTGTTTTACTTTAAAAAAGAAAGAAAAAAACCACCAAAATTGAGTGTGTTAAAACTGTATGAGGAGTCTTCATCATTTCACAGTGTGAGGTTTGTCAGTCACCTTTGCTGTCTCTTACTATTACTTTTTAAAAACTCCAAACTAGCTTAGGGATAAGCTGGTTAACATTAGCAAAAATGCATATCATTTAACTTTAAAGACTAGCTGCATCACTTAAATATCTTCCAATGGTTGCCAAAATGTAGAAAAAAAGAGACGGATCCTACATTTATTGCAGTACAGTAGCTATTTCAAGTATGATATGGGTATGAATAAGCTTCCACTATTTTTTATCTTAGATTAGCTTAGCACAGACCCTCAAAACAGCAACAAACATAAAGGTTTTTAGAATAGAATAGAATAGCCTTTATTGTCATTGTACAGAGTACAACGAAATTGGAGTGCCACTCCCTTGGTGCAAGTTTCAATAATAAATATAAATGTAAAATATAAAAAGTACAAAAAAACAATCGTAAGTACTCAAACAATAGTATGTACAATATATACAGGATAGCAGCATTAATATAATGACAGTATGAATAGCAGCATAATATAATGACAGTGACGGTATGGAATAGGTTCAGTTGTTTTTGTGCTTATTTACTACGGTGATAGCTCTAGGAAAGAAGCTATCCCTGAATCTGTTTGTCCTGGTTTTATGTGACCTGTACCGCCGGCCTGACGGTAATAGTTCAAACAGTTGGTTGCTGGGGTGAGAGTGGTCCTTGATGATATTGCCAGCTCTGCTGAGGTACCGAGAGTTTGCAGTGACCTCCAGGCTGGGCAGAGAGCAGCCAGTGATCTTCTGGGCTGTGTTGATGACCCTCTGCAGTACTTTCCTGTCCGCAGCTGATCACCCTGCATACCATGTTGTTATGCCGTACGTTAGAACCACCACCGTAATATTTGCAGTCCAGGAGAGGTCATCAGAGATCTGCACGCCCAGAAACCTCATGGAGCGTACCCTCTCCACACAGTTCCCGTGAATGTAAAGTGGGGCCGGGTCTGCTCTGCCCTTCCTGAAGTCCAAGATAAGTTCTTTAGTTTTCATGGTGTTCAGTTGGAGGTTGTTAACTGAACACCACTCAGTCAGTCTGTTGGCCTCATCTCTGTAGTCCGACTCATCCCCCCTTGAGATGAGTCCAACCACTGTGGTGTCATCCGCAAACTTTATGATGGTGTTTGAGAGGGATGATCTGATATCCTCGTGTTGGTGTTGTTCCCAGACCATCATGAAAATGTTGTTCCAGGTTCAACATTGCAAATGACCAATCACTTTGTTGTGACGTTATTCCTTTGCGCGCCAAGCCATTCGTGCATTTATGAAATTCCAATGTTGCAAGGACAATATCAATTCTGCTTACTGTTTATTAAAGGGTTACGGTTAGGGTTAGGGTCAGGGTCCATTGATCGGCGGACAGAGGCGGTTTCACGCAGCTTAAGTACAGTTTTTTGTTTTACGCCGGTTTTTCCCGAAGTCGCAAAAGTATGATGTCACAACATTCTGATTGGTCACTTGCAATGTTGATCCTGGAACAACATTTAGTATGATGATCTGGGAACAACACCAACACGAGGATATCAGATCAACCGTTTGAGAGATGGGTAGGGGAGCAGTGTAGAGCGTAAACAGGAGGGGACTCAAAACACATCCTTGTGGAGACCCGGTGCTGAGTGTGATGGTGCTGGACCGGTGGGGGCCGAGTCTGACAGACTGTTGTCTATTTGTCAGGAAGTCCTTGATCCAGAGGCAGATGGGGGTGGAGAGTCCCAGGTGAGAGTTTCTGGACCAGGATCTCTGGAATGATATGATTGAATGCTGAGCTGAAGTCCAGAAAGAGCATTCTCACATAGCTTCCTCGGTGCTCCAGGTGACTCAGCGCAGTGTGGAGCGCTATGGTGATAGCGTCCTCGGTGGAACGATTTGTCCTGTAGGCAAATTGGTGGGGGTCCAGACTGGGAGGCAGACCGGCCCTGATGTGCTGACAGACCAGTCTCTTAAAGCACTTCATCACTACAGGCGTAAGTGCAACAGGCCTGTAGTCATTTGGGCTGGCCACAGCTGTCTTCTTGGCGATGGGGATGATGGTGGAGGTTTTGAGGCAGGGCGGGATGGTGTTTGATGACAAGGAAAGGTTGAAGATTTTAGTGAAGACTCCGGTCAGTTCGTCAGCATGCTCTGAGAACCTTTCCATGTATTCCATCAGGACCTGCCGCCTTCCTGGGATTCACTGACCTTAGAACACACCTCACTTGATGCTCTCTGAGTGTTAGTGTTAGTTATTAAAAAAGATTAAACTCAAAGAGACAAGTTTAATTATAATAATGTCTACTTTATCCCGTAGTAAATTCATTAGTCCTCTGTATTTAACCCATTCACTCATTAGAGCAGTGGGTAACTACCAATCCAGCGCCTAGGGAGCAGAGACAGTACCTTGCTCAAGGGTACCTAGGTAGCCTTTCGGTGGACTTGAACACCCAACCTTCCAATCATCATCATGTGGCAAACACTACCTTCTGAGCTATCCTAGCTAGCCTAGCATGCAACTTCTGCTGTCAGGGGATACCTGCTACTTACTAGCAGTGCAAAGAAAACACCAAGCTTAGCTAACACAAGCAGAATTTGCCACGTAAGCTCTAGCGTATTGATGGAGCTTATACTTATACTGCTGAGTGCCTGATTGTTGAACGCATACAGCTGTCCACTCAGGACAGATGGGCAGCAGCTGAGCTACTAAATGAGAAAAGACACACCAACACAACACACAGACCTGCTAGAGCTGTAACACCACCTCTCATAAAAACAAACAGAAGTTTGTTAATGTTACAAAAAAGAAACAAACAACTAAACCAGTGTACCGTAAGTCAAGATGAACTAGAATCCACTTATCATACACCATAGCAATAATTCTGAGAGCCTCTAGGAAATTTCCAATATCTTTTCCATAGTTCCAGCTCATTGAAATTGTGATCTAAGAGTGTGGAAGAAGTGTTTCATGTGGGCTTTATTAAGTCTTGGCGTTGTAACGGCAGTCTGGTGAGAAAGGAGCGGCTAGCAGGCGCCAGCCCGTTACAATGGACGGTCTCTCTCTAAATAGATGCACGGAGAGCAGCATGCTCGGCTGTAATGGCTGCCACTGCACTCACACTACAACACTCTCCAGCTACTACAACAACAGGATGACAGCCCCTAGCGGTGCTATAACCTAATAAGGGTTGTTACAGCGTCAACACATGTGTTTGACACCATAGAACACTTGTAGGCCTAGCTGGGTCTCGCCTGTGGCTTCTTTGGTCTATTATGGGGCTGGCAATTGTTTGTGAGTATCACTAAATCTATGACGTGGATCAGACTGGAGGAGAGATGATATGCTGCAACATTTATACTGTGAGCCAAGAGATTTCAACTGCCAACGTGGTAGTCTGCTGGAAGATAGGGCATAACAAATCTCCCGAGCTTGACCTGTCAACTTTAACAGTAGCATTATACCACAAACATGCTGTGGCCAATGTAGCAAACTAGCTATATACTCGAACATGACAAAGTGAGTATCAACATTGGTATCTGAAAATACAGGAACCAATCAATTGTTTTTATTGAAGTCAAATAGTGAAACAGTAACTGGTGCTTCAGTAGTTACTATAACAACTGAAGCACTACACTGTAAAATGTAATATTGTTTAATTAAAAATATTAAATAGGCTGAACTCAGTTTTTATCACTTTGTTATTAGAACTCGATTTAAATAAGTTACTAGTACATTTTATGCAAAAATGCTGATAAACTCAATTTATTTGAGTTGTCTTAACTTAGAAAAACTAAGTAAGCTGGAAGTTTTGCTTCTCAGTATGGAAGGATGAAAGATGTGTTTTGAAAATGCCACATCACTACCGTCCTCCTCCCTCTCGGATCAGTCCGCATGTTGATGGTGCCAGCATTTGTTATGGAATATGTTGAGCAAACCTGGAAAGGCGTCAGCTCAAGAGATTATTGTCATTGCTGTGGATCTTTACTTGATACACTGACTTGGTGAGTAAATGTTTACTCTTATTCAAACTGATTTTGTGGCTTCTCTTAGTTTAGCACCAGGTTTATAATCTTGCTAGCTAGTTAGTGTTAGCCTAGCATTGCTGCTGTCGCTGGGCTCATGTTACTTAAAAATTAACACCACAGCCTTTAAAACCTTACATAAAAATATGTCTGTGAAATTTTCTGTTGATTGTTTGAAATAAAAAAGTGAGATAAGAGCACAGACAAAATTCTTCGGGAGGTGCAGCCATTAGGGGTGGGGCGTGGGGGGTATTTTCAATCCATAGCCATAACTAACTAATTATATAAAAATAAAAAAATAAAAAAAAACACCCAGCACGCCCCTGCGGGCGGTTTATCCTTCAGGCTCGGGTCCTCTACCAGAGGCCTGGGAGCTTGAGGGTCCTGCGCAGTATCTTAGCTGTTCCCAGGACTGCGCTCTTCTGGACAGAGATCTCTGATGTTATTCCCGGGATCTGCTGGAGCCACTCGCCTAGCTTGGGAGTCACCGCACCTAGTGCTCCGATTACCACTGGGACCACCGTTACCTTCACCCTCCACATCCTCTCCAGCTCTTTTCTGAGCCCTTGGTATTTCTCCAGCTTCTCGTGTTCCTTCTTCCTGATGTTGCTGTCATTCGGAACCGCTACATCGATCACTACGGCCGTCTTCTTTCTTCTGTTTGTCTACCACCATTATGTCCGTCTGTATCTGGAAGTCCCTCAGGATCTTAGCAGAGGATCAGGATCTTATATATATATATATATATATATATATATATATATATATATATATATGTATATATTAGGGGTACAACGATACTCGTATCAATATTGAACCGTTCGATACAGTGCTTTCGGTTCAGTACGCATATGTATTGAACAATGCAAAATTTTTAATTTATTTTATCAACTTTCCTTCTGACGATGCTGTCTGTGTTGAGCGCTCAGTGGATCTGCGCTCGACAGTGCAGCCTAGGCGTAGCCTAGAGTAGTCAAACGCAGATTCACTGAGCGCAGGGCAAGCTAGCGAGACAGAAGTTAAGCTCTCCTTGCAACATGGCAAATTGAACCTCCCCCACCCTCATTCAGATCTGGCGTTTGGAACTATTTTGGTTTTCATGTGACGTATGACCCTGAAGGTAAGCGCTTCATGGACTAAAGTAAAACAGTATGTTGGATGTGCCACGCAATGCTCAATTACATGGGTGGGAGCTAGTGTGTTAGCGCAGTTTGCTCGTTAACGTGTTGCCGTCCAGCCCTACGCACGGGGCGATCCGCGGTAGCTCGTTAACGGAGATTTGCCGTGTTGTGGCGTTAACGTCATTTCAACGAGATGTACGCTGACAGCACTAGTGGGAACACAACGAATATGACTGCACATTTACGCGGACATCATCCTAGTGCAAAGACAAGTGGAAGCAGACAAAAACAACAAGCATGCTACTAACTTTAGCCGAGTCATTTAGACAGCTGTTAGCACATGATTCTCCTTATGGGGACCTGATATGTTTAATATGCTGCTGAGAATATAGCCCAGAAGAAGCGTATAGTATAGCTTTTATTTTGGAAAGAGCCATTTCTCTGTAATAAACTCTCTTTTCCAAAGATGAGTGATTCCTCAATCAGATACAGGGCTCGCAAAATCGCTAGCCCGACGTCCCGGGGCTAGCGATTTTTCCAGTCGTGCTACCAAAATCTATCTCTGCCCTGCCCGTCGGGCTATTGTAGGAAGGAAAAATATATGTCAATGCTTTTGCATTCTTTCAGAAATGTAGCTGGGTAATTATGTCATTGGCTTCGGTGAGCCACTGTCAATATGTGACATATTGAAATCGCGTTTGAATTTGTGCTTGTTTTTTGCTTTCACTTTGCAATCTCGCGAACTGTGTATAGAGAGCGACAGCACTGATTGGTGAGTGATGATAATTTGCGCACCAATTCCTCTGACATCGTCTTATCAATCGTTAGCTTACTACGCAAACATGACAAGTGAAATCTCCCGCAGCAAGCTTAAACATGTGAGAGGTTGATCGCGCAGAGAATCGCTGAGCGTTATGTGAGTGCGTGTGTAAAAGCAGCAGGATATATATTTTAGTTCTGCTGAGCCAAATAAGACAGGTCAGGGTGAAGAAGTGACAGCCAAAGAAAAGCTTACCACAAAATGGAAAAGTTATGACAAATCAGACTATAAGGCAAAACGAAAGTGCAGCTTTATGGTTTCATGGACAAAATAATTTCTGTGGCTGCAATATGACGAGCTAAATAATCAGGGCTGCACATAAGTGGTCCGCAGGTGCGCATTCGCTGTCAAAATAAAAAACGCGCACAAGATAAGAAGTTGCAACGCGTGTTTGCGTACATAAGATTTTCAGGAGGACAGACATTTGTTTAGAACTCTTCAAGATGTCGAAGAAGCAAGCTCCTTTAAGCAATTACTGTGATGTTCCTCCACCTCCAAAGAAATGTCAGGAGTCCGAACCACAAAAGAAGCACGTATTCTCGGAAAAGTAGTTGCAGGAGGTGAGCTGGCTTCAAACAAATGATGAACGCACAGAGATGTGGTGCGGAATGTGCCGTGAAAATTTAATAAATGACAAATTAAAAAGGAATGAACATTTTTTTTTTGTATCGAAAAAATATCGAACCGTGACACCAAAGTATCGAACCGAACCGTGAATTTTGTGTATCATTGCACCCCTAATATATAGATATATATATAGATATATATATAGATATATATATATATATATAGATATATATATATATATATATAGATATATATATCTCATGTTTAACCTGAGTAGCAAAAGACCACAGGGGGTTGAAAACAATAAGCCAGGAGTTAGCTGTGCTTCTTTATCTTTATTTAACAACATAAGCAAACTCTATGCTACAATAATTGCACAGCCATTAAGGATCAAATCAGTTTCTGAAAAATGTTCTGCTTTTTCTCCCTCTGCTTGCTTCTTACTGTCTTTGAGGCCCCGGACCAGCACTCCTGTTGTTGGACAGAAAGACATCAGTAAGTATTTTGGTTTTCCAATATATTAGCAACTGTCAGTGACATTTATATTAATCAGGCTGAACTTTAATCATACTTTAGATCAGCCTGTTTTACTTATTGTTTTATTTGTGCTTTGGTTTGGGGAAGTTGTTTCTTCACTGATCTTTTCCTGTCTTCTGTTATTAGACTTGAGATATGACTGCACTATGCTGTTGCTGGTGACTCCAGTTAATTCTACAAGACATGCTGTGTAAGTAAACAAACAACAACAGTTTGGTCTGCATTTCTTGAAAGATCACATCCCTTAAACTTAGTTTAGAGGGTCTACACTGTAAATAGTGAAGTCTGCAAGTTTTCTTTTGTTTTGTGCCCAAATCATTTTGCACATCATTAGAATGAAAGTTATTGGCCATGTTTGCACAGCCCTTTTTAAAATGATGCTTTCATGACATTATTGTATGTTGGGTGGTGGTCACGGCTATCCAGACTGACAATTGGGACATTGAATGTCACCTCTCCGGTGGGGAGGGAGCCTGAGATTGTGTAAATTGGAGTCTATTTTATACCAAATGCAGAAAAAAATGTTTTAAGAAAGCAATTAAGTTCATGTTCCAAAAAATGTGATTGTTTGCTTGCACGACACCAGGAGAGATGAGTCCTCCGTCACAGATGGTGTGGTCAGTGAAGATGGTCGCCTGCAGGTTCAAGCTCATTGAATCTCCAACCCACATCCACTGCCACTGTACTTAAGGGAAGTTAAAGACTTTCTTCTGCACCTACATTTGGATCACCCGATCCATGATAGTCATTCAGGCAGTAATGCCTGGACTGGAAACAAGCCATCCTTAAAGTAATACAACATTTCAGCTCATGTGTTGGAATGAAAAACAAATGTGTTGTTTAAATCAGAGACTGCACTTGTGACAGAACAACAACTATTTTATTTTGATTATATAAGTAAGTACAAAACAAACTTCTGGTAGGCCTAAACTTATTTTCAGAATAATTACATCTGAGACTTTGTTTCATTGTAAGATTATAACAGTGATGGCAATATAATTGTTTGTTGTTCAGCAGAACAGTGTCCAGTATGTTGGCTTTTATACTTTGTTGTGTTTGAAAATAAAAGTTGGGCTCATTTTAACATCATTAAAAAAATTGTTGTTAATTATTTTTAATCATATTCAGGTTACCACAAATTGTTTTTTCATTTAGTTGAACTTGAAATGTTTGTCAGTAAGTAAACAATTAGTATTGTACAGTCAGAAATATCAAGTTATTCT
This sequence comes from Maylandia zebra, assembly GCF_041146795.1. NCBI lineage: Eukaryota > Metazoa > Chordata > Actinopteri > Cichliformes > Cichlidae > Maylandia > Maylandia zebra. The sequence continues at coordinate 23,392,162 of NC_135187.1, forward strand.
TAATACTGCAGACTTGCAATGATGGCTGTTGTCCTAACAGTCATCTTAAGTAAGCTTTACTTAGCATCTAATAAGCATTCTTTAAAATCTCATACAAGCCCCTAAATTTTTACATCCCCCAAATGGAAGTCCTATTGACACAAAGAAACGACAACACTGTTATATCAATATTAAAAGAAAAATCACAACAAATATTCAATTATCTAAAGTAATGAAAATCATAGCCACCAACTAAAATGCGCTTCAGTGGCCCACAGGCTCACACTACTCAATGACTACACACAAAGACCTGCTACAGCTAAAACAGTGCTTTATACTGTAAGGTAAAGATCCTACAGTATTTGGGGAAAAAAAGAAAAACAGCAATCTAGCAACCCCCTATAGCAAGCGGTCTGTAACTGTGGGACATAAAAGGTTAATGAAATTGTGCTTCAAAATCAGTTACAAAGAGATTATTTCTCGGTCACTTAAATACAGTGTGGTGATAAGTACGAGGACATTGAAAAGATGGTGGAGAAAGCTTCATCTTGTCAAAGTTGGAAGAGTTGGCCGGATTTGTGCAAAATCAAATGACTATCAATGGTCACATGCAAAGATACCGATGGTTACACCTTCATGCAATACAGAAGATTTGTTGTAATCATAAGACACAATAAGATAGACAATTAATTTGTTTCACTAACTGCACAGAATATTTTGCAGAGATAATAGGAGCCATGGCAGTTGTTTGGCATGAAACTACAACTGTAATCTCATATTTTGACTTTTTTACTCAAAATAGCGTTTCAAGTTTTTTCTTGAAATAATACTTTTACTTTTTTTCTCAAAATACTATTTCGAGTTTGAGTTTAAAATTTCTACTTTATTCTCTAAACGGACACTTTTTTTCTTAATGTGCCCCTAATAAATCACAGACTAAGGGAGACAAAAATGCCAGGTTGCAACTGTAAATAAACATGAAGTGAGTGAAAAGAAGGGAGTGGAGAAGACATGCCTCTTGGAGTCTTGCAGCAGTCCGAGCCGAAATGAGGAGTAAAACTAAGGGATAGTTCAGGGTCACCTCATCCAGCACTAACTATATATATATATTTTTTCAAAATGGAAAATTTTGTGTCTACTCTACACAGTAGAGAGGGTGTCTGTCTCCCAAATCCAAACTGCTAGGCCTGATTATGCAATACCCTGTATGTGTATTGTAACAGCAGTCTGGCGAGGAAGGAGCGGCTAGCAGGTCCAGAGGGCATGAGGTGTGGAGGTTAGCCGGATAACTCGAAGCCAGTCAGTTAAATTAAACAACAGACCTTTATTCATTGTCAGCAACATAAGACCATACAAGCCAGGTCTCCACGGCTCTACTCTGTCCATACATACATGTGCGGGGATCGGTAGTCGCCGGCGCCAGGCCGTTACAATGGTGAGGTCTGTCCTGAGAACAGAACACGAGCAGCATGTAATGGCTGCCACGCTATACTCACACACCCACTAGGAGACTCCCCCAACTACTACAATAGTAGGGCAATCCCCCCTAGTGGTGCTATAACACAATAAGGGTTGTTACAGTATGTGAATTCTGCATTTCAAGAATTTTAGAAATAAGAGGAAAGGTGAAGACTAGTCTACTATCCACTAAGATTACTGTGTGAAGTAAAAGGTTTCTTTAAAGATCAGCTTTAATTACAATCATCCTTGAAAGGTGTTGGTAGGCAGATTTGTTTTTCAGTCTTTGGATAGCGGCAGTTTATCTTTTTCTCCCTTCTTGTGCAAAGCTGACAATATACTGGCTGCACCTTTAAGTTCAATTAAGTCCTCCTACCTATCATTAGGTTACCTAGTAATCAATATGCTAGTCATATCGTGTAAAATGCCAATGGGAGCTGATGTTTCAGCTGACAACTGAGAGTGGTAGTTTAAACGGGCTCTTTTTCTCTCTCTTTCTCTATTAAAAAATGAATAAATTCCCCCCTCGCCCCTGCGGGCGGTTTATCCTTCAAGCTCGGGTCCTCTACCAGAGGCCTGGGAGCTTGAGGGTCCAGCGCAGTATCTTAGCTGTTCCTAGGACTGCGTTCTTCTGAACAGAGATCTCCAATGTTGTTCCCGGGATCTGCTGGAGCCACTCGCCTAGCTTGGGAGTCACCGCACCTAGTGCTCCGATTACCACTGGGACCACCGTTACCTTCACCCTCCACATCCTCTCCAGCTCTTTTCTGAGCCCTTGGTATTTCTCCAGCTTCTCGTGTTCCTTCTTTCTGATGTTGCTGTCATTTGGAACTGCTACATCTATCACTAGCCGTCTTCTTCTGTTTGTCCAGTTGGTTAGCCACCAACATTTTGTCCGTCTTTACCTGGAAGTCCCACAGGATCTTAGCTCGGTCATTCTCCACCACCCTAGGGGGCGTCTCCCATTTTGACCATGTTTCAGTATACTATGCCGGCGAGAGAGAGAGAGAGAGAGAGAGAGAGAGAGAGGGAGAGAGAGAGAAATTAATGGTGCATTTTTAAACACCGCTAACAGCATATCAGTGTAAAGCAGACAAGAAGGAACCTCTCTCTTTGCTTTCTCTTTGCTTGTGTTTTGATCATTCCTTGGGAGTTAGAGGGCTCCTCATCTGAACAACCCCACAGTAGATTTATCCTTGTTTTGTTGTTCAATCATAAAAGTGATGGGGATTTTTTTCCCTCCCAATTCCCTTAACCCTATGGTTTAATTAGAAATTGTGCTGTGAACATTCTTGACTCTTGTGCATTGTTGCTCCTTGTCTGTAATTGCCCATACAGGTGTTTCCAACGTCCTCAGAAAGTAAAGGCGGTCTTTTGGGGACCTTCCATTATCCCAGCACACTTTGCGACTGTTATAATGGCTTGCCTGCACCTGTGCTGTTACTTAGTGATAAGTGACTCAAAAGCATTAGCTGTAATAATGAGCTGTTTCCTTATTTTACTGTCTGTGCTTTCTCTTTTCTTTTTCCTCTTTTCTTTGCCTCTGTGTTATTTACTTTTACCTAAAGGGAGAGGGCTGGGATAGTGTATAGTTAAAATAATAATGTGTTTCCATGATAAGTGGAAAAACATTAACAAGATTCAAAAAACTGAAGCCACCATTTATCACAAATGCATAGTAAGGCCTTAATTAGAGCTCATTTAAACACAATGTGTGTTTTAATGCAATGGGGAATGAGCTTCAGATTAAATCACCTAATTTTCAAAGAGTTCCAGTTGACTGCCAAGAGCAGAGAGGAAAAGGCATTTCATCAGTTCCATATGTATACAGATTTTCTGTTTTCTGTGGAGCTAACACGGAAAACTATTAGCCAATCTATTATGCAGTATTTATAATAATACTAGTAGTACTATAAACCTAAACTCTAAATGAAAGATATGTTAACTCTGCTTTACTTTCAGCTACATTATTTACTCTAAACATTCAAATGGCTCTTTGATATTTAAATAAATTTAAAAAAAATACGAAGACTTCAGAAAGTGTAAATGTAGCTGCAAACACTCAGTGGACTCAGTGTAAATGTGTTCCTGTGTATTTCAACTTAAATCATAACTGAAAGATCAGAAATCATGGAGACTGTGAACGCACCTCGTCAAAGAAGTGGCTAAAGCATGTGGTGTGAGATGAGAAACAGGGGCTTTGATTTAATCAAAGGAAGGAGAAAAAGAAAGAAAGAAAAAAAAGCACCTTAAGGAAATCAAACCAATTTAAGAAAAACAGGAACTGATAAAGAGAGAGCAAATGGAAGGTCAGAGCTTCATTTAGGCTTCAAACTGCTACATAGAAAAGGTTGTAGGTGCTGCAATTACCTGGCATGCAGATTGGATTCCAAAATGTTGATATCCTCGATACAGCTACTTTTTTTAAGTACTACTATTTACAGCTTTAAGAAATGTATTAGACCACCTGTAATGAAAATAAGAAAACACAAATATTCTATAAAACTGTCAAAAATGTGTTTGAAACTAAAATTTACTGAATTAATGTTTTTATATCCAAATTTGAGATGGTGAACTGGACTTCTCTGAGAGGTCAGAAAATAATCAAGCATAACATTTAACCACTGAAACCATTATTCGGGAATGCAAGTAAATAACTGTAATTTGGCAAAATAAAGTGTTATACTATTTTTTCAGCTTTTTTTCTAAAACAGCAAATTTGAAAGTTTGTGGTTAGTAATTATATTCTAGCATTAAAAACATTTTGATTAAAGACCTTGCACATAAAGAACTAATGGAACAGGTATTGGTACTAACCAAATGGGTGGTAGTCAATTAAATTTGTTAAGCAGTGTAGTACTGAAGAGAGCAATTGCAATTTTAATGGTAATTATTCAGTATTTTTGGGTATGTATTCTGCCCAATTACAGTGTCCAAGCTCCTGATTTCTGTGTATTTCTATGTCATTCTAAAGGATAATAATTGTCTATCCAGGAAGTTGAAAACTATCTTCTTCTCGTGTACAAATCAGCATTTCAATCTTTGTTTTCCAAAGAATATGGGACTATTAAGTTTACTCAAGTTTGCTTTACAATATCAGGGTGTAGAGTTTATACTTTACAGTATCTTTTGTTCTGTCAACTACGATAAGGGCGATCGTGGCTCAAGAGTTGGGAGTTCGCCTTGTAATCGGAAGGTTGCCGGTTCGAGCCCTGGCTTGGACAGTCTCGGTCGTTGTGTTCTTGGGCAAGACACTTCACCTGTTGCCTACTGGTGGTGGTCAGAGGGCCCGGTGGCGCCAGTGTCCGGCAGCCTCGCCTCTGTCAGTGCGCCCCAGGGTGGCTGTGGCTACAATGTAGCTTGCCATCACCAATGGGTGGATGACTGGATATGTAAAGCGCTTTGGGGTCCTTAGGGACTAGTAAAGCGCTATATAAATACAGGCCATTTTACCAGGCCAATACTGATGTGATTTTTTTACTTCAGACACCTTTATTGACTAAACTGTGTTTGATTGAGAATGGGTGACATCCTAAAACATTAAGTCTGATGGAGCCTCCCAGCCCTACAGAACAGTCTGCAATCCATTCAAAAGGATAAATCTCCCACTCAGGTATTCTCTTCGGCAAAATTCTATGTTTTGGAAGCTGCTTATGGATTTGGCTTTTATAAAATTGGCTTTCAATTGGTAGACTACACAGATAAGCTGCTTACAGCTGCCTACCTTAGATACATATATGCAGTGTGCAGATCAGGGCTTCTCAAAGTCTTGAATTAGGTCAGGACTGTTTGTAAATGTAAGACAGACCCTGTGCCTGTAATAAGGTTATTTTGAGATACATTTTCTTGTGTTTGCGTTACAGCAGTGTGATTGAATGCCCTCATAAAGAGTACTGGTACTGAGCTATTTCAGGTACCCCTGGTTCCCAAAGACCTTATAGTTCTTTTAGCATGCAAAAGCTAAGTGCAGTCTTGATAACTGATGCTACATTCTTCAGCTTAAACGAAGTCTGTTTTGGTCTGTGATGTGGAGTCATCTTCCATGCAAAAGCAACAGAAAAATCATGGTTTGCCATAAGCAAAACTCAAATTCAGCAGGTTTCGCTAAATGCTTATAGTTTAAAATACATTTTTATTATGGGAATGTTTATGGTTTAAAGTTACTGATTTAGGAAAAATAGTTCATTCTCCGAAGGTTAACCACAAGAAAATAGTCAAGGAATTTTTTACAAAGGTCTAAGTTTCCTGAGGGAAATCGAAATATACATTATTCAAATTTAGGTCCTACTTTGTTTCACTATAAAGTGAAACAAAGTAGGACCTAAACTATAAAGAATAAGTTCCCACTATTCTAGAATTTTACCAGCCAAGAGCCAATATCATTGTAATCACTCCCATACATAATGCTATAAGATCTACTCCTGTACCTTGCAGTTCTTCTTAAATAAGCAGAAAATCTGAATCAGAATCTGTGTATGACATTATGAAGTTTTTTATTTTAACTCAAATATGATCTTTCACAAACCCTATTCAAGCAGCTTAGGTGCCTTAAATCTAACCACTCGCTATGTAAAAATGAAACAAAAATGTGAAAACTAAAGTTAAGAGCAAGTAAATAACAAAGTTTTACACTCAAATCTCCAAGGATAAAACCATCTGATGTATGCCTCTTTCACACCTCCCGAATCTCAATGAGACGTTTAAAGTGGAAATACGTCGCCTATATGTCTTTTCAGTAATGCTGCTGAACCACCATCATTAAACAAGGTGATAACAGCCTACTGAGCTGACATTCAGTGGTGTGGTAACACTCAAAACAGCTGCACTGAATATTATATCTTCCCCAAAGCACACAGCAAAAGAAAAAAAAAATCAAGCATCTGAAGTAACAGAAAAGGCAAGCAGCTGGCAATTGCAAACAATTAAATCCAACCTTGACAGTGATTTATCATGGACATCGCTCAAATATGACTCAAGATACTCATATAAACAATGCATTACAAGCCTCTAACTGGACTGGTTCACAGTGCCTAGGATTGCCAAAGTAATTATAAACTTGCTCAGTTTTAAATTGTAAAAATATAATTAATAATCTTAAGTGTTGGAGACAACAAACAAATTGATCCTGCCCAATGCCGTGGATGAACTTGAATGAGGAAAAAGTAAACACAGCAGTAGTTCACACTCATTAAATACTTTGATTTAGAGGACCTATTGATTGAAAAAAAAAAAACACCTACACATTTTAGGATTTTCTCAAACACTTCTGTGCAGCTGTTCTCACACTCTCTTCTTTGCAGCTGCCCTCTTGAGGACTATAAAACACTAAACATGAAACGTGCAGGATTTTTCTTTCCTTTTTTTTTAAAAAAATCTCTGGCTTGTGCTCCATTGTGTTTTTATATTTCATACACTCAAGTGCATACACTCCAAACTTTCTCACTGAAATTAAACAGAACTTCCATATGTTGATACTCGCACAGCAATTCAGGCTTAAAAGACTTGTAAAAAATGTCTTGATGCTTCCTCTCATTTGAATCAATCACGGGTGACCTAATACTGTTACTGAGGAGTAAGCAAAGCCTTGATTAGGGGTGCCTATGCTTGTTATCCACAATGTCTGTCTGCTATTCAGCATCCCACACATCTTAATCAAACACACATACAAACCTTCCGTGGATGATTATCATTATGCTCAGCAACCTCCACACCTTAACAATCAATGTGAAACTATCCTATTTTGATGTTTACTGTCAATATTAGCCATTAATGAGTTTCTTCTATCTTCATTTCTGTAAACAAAATTAATAGGATAGCAAGATGCGTATAGTCATGTTCCTGCAAAGGATTGTGATCAACAATAAATTCTCAAACTTGAAGGTGTTGCCATGGGATTATAGAATTTATCCTTAATTAAAGAATAAATAAATCTTGGACAAATGTAAAATGTAGATCCACAGGTTGGTAGAGCACAAATTAAAAAAACAAATTTAAACAGCACAATTCTTTAAATGGTCTTCTTTGATCTTCCACAGCATACTTACTATGTAACAAAGTACTTGTGGTCTTGACTTTTTATAAATGTAGTTTGGACTTAAAGTACTACTAGATTTTGAATGTTAATATCACACTTAATTACCATTTGGTATAATAAGATATAAGTAATTAACAAAGAAAAGGGTTATACTCCTTAATTATTGGCAGCTGGTCAGCATGTGACGATTTATGTTGCAAAAAGTTTAAACGCAGCTTGGGGATTTAGTTGCCACAAAGAACCCAATAACTGAGGTTCTTCCAGTGACTTGACAAAAACGACACAGATTTGTAAGGAACATAGTAAATAGTCTATGTAGCATTCCTCCTTTCCTCTTTCACTTAAAAACCCAGAACATTTTTCTTTCCCTCTTTCTTTCTCCCTTTTCTTTCCCCCAATCATGTCTGTCCCGTGTGTAGCAAGTGAAAATAAAATAAAATAAACAATAAAAGCAAAGGTGAATCAAATAGACCAATACGGCAAGGCCGGGATGGTCCATTTGATAAAGTAAATCCGTTGGGCATCTTTCTTTGCCTTTAGACAATAATTCTGATGGCAAAAGAACCAAATGGGACAGGCGGGAAAAACAAAAAAACAAAACCCAGAACATTTTAACAAAAAGAAAAAAAAAGAATGCATAGCAACACACATATATTTAAGAGTAGTTGAAAAAATTATTTGTAGTATAATTTTTAAGTATAAGAGGCTGGAGATTTTATCGTTTTAAAGAAAAATAAACAAAAATAGAAAAAAACTGAAAGAACAGAGAAACAGCATCAAATTGATGTCGTTACAGTTTTTCTATGAACAGAAAGTAAGTCTACAAGATGAAAGTAAAAGACAAAAAAGAAAAAACAAAAATGTCTCACATGTCTACTTCCTTGGTAACTGTGGACTGTTTCTTTTCTGTACATGAAAGTCCTGTATACATCAGATTTTACAACAGGATGAGTGAAATCTCATACTGAGTACGATGTATTGTCGACAAAGACAACTGGGAAGATAAAGACAGACAGCCACGTGCTCTGTACAGACAGAAAGCCTTCACCCACTGTTAAACTGAACCACTACTGCTTTGAACTGACTGGACTGACATTTTTTATGCCTGTCCTGAGAAAGTGAAAACGTCCTGTATTCCAAAGAGATATAAAAGCTGTTGTGTTTATGTTTGAGTGTGAAAATACCGGACTGGTCGATCACTGTAGGCCAAAAGGAAATGTCTCCTTTCTTTTAACTTTTCGTAAGACTGCCACAGTGCAGAAATCCATGGTTCACCATTCATGAATTGATTGGTGATGTCTTAGGGGCTGGCTTCTTTTTATCTCAAACCTAAGAACCTTTGTTGAAAAAAGAAGTGTACAGGCAATCGCTGAATAGACTGTTGTGAATTTTGATTCAGACAATGAAGTACTTCTCAGGATTAATTTTCCTATCTTTGAAAATTCCCTGACCTGTTATCACCATCTTAAAATTATATCACTAATATATCCAGTGTCAAACCAATACACTTGCCACCAATGTCAATTGTAGAGACTACTGGAAAATATTAAGTAGATGTTAGCATGCTAACACAAAAAACTAATATTCGTCTCAAATCACGTGCTTCCACAGTGCAGAACCTGAAGTGCACTGTGCATTTTTATATACTGAACTTCAGCAATTACATAATGGACTATATTTAAAAGTTGAAACAAAGAAATGTCAATAGCTATTAACCACTGGTTAAAGAAGTTCCAGCCTCTAGCTGAGAATTTCTGTCATCTGTTTAGGCCTCAGTCTCACAGGCTTAGAGACCTGTCGGCAACCACCGTTCATGACGAACGGTGAAAGGTGTTGCTTGCAGCAGGAGGGCACAACCTTTTCTTTGAAGGCAAATGTTTTTTAGAGTCAAACGGTACATCTGTCTTTTACTTCTTGATTATAGTTTTTTTTTTTAATCAGCTGAAAACGTTGCACTAAAGAGTATTTCATTTACTTTTACTATGCAAATACTTCAAGTATTTTATTTTATTTTTTTCATTCTCTGTTACTTATAGGAGTTCAAAGTGTGGCACACAGGGAGATCAACAGAAGAGCTCACTCAAAGTAAAATGACAACACTGGGACCAAGAAAGCAATGGAAATTGTGAGAGGGGTAAGGGGAGAAGAAAGCTAAGAAATAACATTTCGATGTCCCTTTATTGCCGACTCTGATAGTGGCTTGGGAGAATACGTTTCTATTTCTAAAGAAATAAATAAATATGCTTTGGCTGGAGCTGTCTATTTGATACCTCTTTGGTCAAAAACAAAGCAAGGTGCAGATTGATGTATGAGGCAGAGGAAAATGAAAGTCTGGCGTCTGAGTAAAAGATTGCCCAGGGTTCTTCTATCAACTCTCAAAATCATATAAACACAATGACGATAAGAGCTGAGAGACGAGGGGAGAGGGGAAACATACAGCAAAAGGACAGCAGGAGAATGAGGAAAGGGGGTTAAAAAAAGGAGAATAAAAGAGAAAAAAGAGACTGACTTTAAAGACGGGGAGATTCAGAAACAGATCAGGGAATTCAAGCACCAACTGTTTGTGGCAGAAACAAAAGGCAAACCTAAACAACACGGCAATAAAAGCGTCATAATTCGGGAGGTGAGGCATGGGAGGAAGGTGGCTGAATTGGAGGGGAAAAAATGTTCAAAAATGGAAAGGAAAGATTAAAGGAGGCCCTTGCAAGCTTTTATCTCTCAGCAGAGCCTCAACCCTCTTACCTGCACAGGGAGGTGTGGTGGGTACGCGCTAACCAGAAGAGCTGAGGGGCACACACAGAGGAGAGGGTAAAGATGAAGGGATGAAGAGATGGTGCTGGAAACTGCTGACTTTAATACAGGGCTTTGCTTCTTTGGCATCTCACATGTTTGTTGCTGATGTTCCTACCTTACTCATTTTTTAAAACTTTTTGGGGGCTTTAAGCTTCACCAAAGAACCAGTAATATTATGTATATTAATCTCCTCCCTTTATATTAACAACCAAAAAGAAAGCAAAGACAAAGGAAATAAATGGTTTACAAAAGTGAACTTCACATTAGCAGAATGAAGTTAAGTTCAGAGTCTCAAAAATTACCATTTTCATAAATACCTTGTACCTGACCTGCCCTGATTCTTTTTTGAGTAAACCTACTTCCACTAGCCCTAAAAATTTGCAGCATCCCAATCAAAATTAATTATATATTGCAATGAGATTACTGCTATATCTGTAAATTATAATTTGAAGATGTTATCTTTTGGAGGAATATACAGATATCTCTGAATTTTTTACCGTGTAATTTTTTTTTGATAATTATTTATTCTTGTTAAATCTCTCGTTTAGTCTTTGTTTATACCACTATACACATTTTTTTGCAATATTATTCCTGTTGCATATTCATGGTTAAAATAAATATTAACTTATTTTATCATTCCTTGTTTCACTTAGTTCCTTTTGTTCTGTACTGAGTACAATCCACCAAAGGAGTCCGGTTTCAGCCTTGAAGTTTGGTGTGACCCCTGTATTTGCAGGTCCCTGTAGAGTTGGGTTTTCTGAGATTGCTCAATGAACTGTGAGACCGAGTTGCTCTCTGGTCCTCCCAGGCTAAACAAACAGATGTTGTTAAGTTGGTTTCATCTATATTGGGCTGCCAGTCTGTTCTGAGATATTTTCTGGATTTGAAGGAAGGCTTTTTTTCAGTGTTCAAACTTTTTTTCTACTGCTATCTCGTTTCACTCATAGAGTTTGGCTTGATAGCTCGTTTGTTGCTTCAGGTTTTAATAATCCTCAAGTTCTTCCCTCATATCTACATTTTAATTTGTTCTTTAATTTTTTTTAAGTTCTTAAATCCCTGAATAATATCTAGCAAACCCCTTTTAGTACAAATGATATGTTAGCTTTAGTTTGTTTATCCTCTTTGCTACCATGTTCATTTGACACGTCTCTGCCCTCTTAGTCACTGTGTGTTATTTTGCCACCACTGCTGCAGATTCTTGAGATTATATGTGGATTTTGTGTTGCTCAGAAACTAGCCTTGACTTAAAACTAATGCTAACCACTTAGCTCATTTAGCATCATAAAAAACATAAATACTTAGAAATGACATATGAACAAACCTGGCGCTGTATGATGTATGTAGAGAAATCTTCCACAGCACATAATATTCTGGGTTATATTGTGCTCCATTGACCACCTTTCATAAAAACAAGAATGTTTAGCAATTAACCTTGTATTGTGTGGTATTCAAATATGTTGCATTGGAAATGCGTAAACTGGCATCTATAATATCCATAAAGCTTGGGTTAAAAGCATTTATGTCAGATTTCAACACTATTAAAATACTAAATATAAAAACATATTTATTTAATCTACTTTTTTTTGTAAGTGAGGCACACATTTGTAGTATCATTGGCACCTGGATCTGCCTATCATGAATGTGGTACCTCAGTTCATGGAAAATGAGCCTTACTGTATCCAAAAAACAAAATAATTTATTTTAAAAACTGACAAAAAGGAAAAAAAACTTAAAAGTCACAACACGGGGAGAAAGCTCATGATTCAATATCATTGTAGGGGTGTGATTTGACATATTTGATTAAAAGTGATTTCAAAAACGCCACTATAGTCTTACAGAAGTATATGTGTGCAAAGGGCTTCATCAGTCATAGCAAGACAATGATGAAGACAGCAGGCTCCTTAATTGTCCATCTTGGTATTTTGGTGTGTGCATTCTTTTGTTTCTGCCCAATTGGTCTGTGCTTGTGTTCGCATAGTGAGTGACAGAAAAGGCAGCTCCTGCCTCAGAGACTGAAAAAGCGCAGGCTTGTGTGTCAGATGCTTCACTGATCCGGGTCGAAGCTTTCATTTCTGTATACCCTCAATGGACAGCCACTCTGTCTGTCAGGTCAGCTTTGGCACCGCTGACCCTACATGGCAATCGGCACCTGAACTAGCAAAGCATGGCTCACTGCATTGTTCCCTATAATTTATGGAGGGAAAACACATCATATCCCTGCCTTAATCAAAGTTTCAGTTTTTCATGTTCTTTTTGTGTTATGGAATATATAATAATGTTATATATTCCATATATAATTTAATGTTGAATCTCATGATCCAGTTAATTGGTTAAAAGACATCGGAAAGCATGAATCATATGCTGAATATTAGATCAAGCTGCCACCGCAACTCACTGCGCCTATTTCACTTGAGCAAAGATAGTCTTAGACACCCGTCAGAGCTGTGAGTTAAATTTTGCAAAGCAAGTAGCTCCAGAATAGCATTCATTTCATGGAGTTGCTGTCCAAAAGAATTTGCAACTGGTTGACCTCTCAACATACAGTTATCACATTTTACTACTAGGTCGTCAACTAAATTCCATTTTAACATAATTGCTTCTCTGTTTCGGTTAAAGCTAGTTATATGGATAACAACTTACATTCTCCTTTAACCTTAAAGTTCAGGGCTTTTTTTAATCTCCAGGAAGTACAATTATACAATCTTTTTTTAGTATATATTTCAGACACTTGAGAAATATTCTTGGGTTAAATGTGTTTCTGATGCCCTTCTGTGATTCAGTGACTGCACATAACAACCAGCCCACTTCGAATCATTTGCCTTCTCTGTTAGATGGCTCATCAATAGCTGGCTGTGACACAGACGTTATTGTTTGACAACTCGCAAATCATTAATTCATCACATCATTGATATTCTGACAGAGAGGCCTTTGTCATGGTGAGCATCAAAGATGTGATGCTTAATCTTGATATCTGCACTCAATTCTGAAAGTATTTTACTGGCAGTTTAACTAAAAACCTTTATTTTCGTTTGAATGATGACCAATACAATATTCATCTGTCTTAGGGTGTCTATTTGTAGCAAATTGACTCTTAGCCTGGGTCATTCAAAGGTCTCCTTCTCTTGCCACTGAATTCTCTAATGTGGACTCTATTGTATGTGTACAAAGTCCATGTACACAACAAATACTATATATGTTTTAGTGCTGTCAGCGTTAACCCTTTAAGACCTACAATAGAACCAATCCACCAGAGCTTATATTATATTTTGTACATGCTGTAGAGCCATTTTTTGGGAGCATTTCAAGTTGCTATACATCAATACAACGATTGTAGCCCAAATTTTAATAATATGTATGCATTAAGTGCATAGTAATTACATAAATTGCAACAAAGTGCAATAAACTACAAAAAAAAATGAAAATCGTTTTTGGTTTTTTAACAAAAATTTCTAGTTACAGAAATTTAAGAGGCGTATCCCTCAAAACTGTAAATACAAAAAAGTTGCACAAAATAGTTTCCCACCACAGGAAATTTATTTTGAGTGTCTTCATAGTTTTATTTTTGAAATACACCAATTTTTATATACTGATGGTAAAAACTACATTTCCGCGAAAATGACGTCACTTCCAGTTTGGGGCAGGTAATGGCGGACATGTGATAGTTCGCGCTGACTCTATTCAGGAAGTGTTATGAACAGCTGAGCGTGTTTCTGGAATATTATGTTTTTGTTGCTGCAAGTGCTTTTTATGCAATTTTTGCAAAGCAATATGTGGAAGAAAACCGTGACCTAGGACAAGCTGATGGCATAAGATGTAAGTACAACTCATCCGGTTTCATATGCAAAAAAAATTATTGCGTTAGCTTACGTGGTTGCAGTGCTACCGGGATTTAAAAATAGTTAGGGAAAATGGAGCGTGCCCGCTCCCACCGGCTTTAAAGGGTTAATCTCGTTAAAATGACGTTAACGCCATAGCTGCATTAATGTAGCAAATCTCTGTTAGCCAGTTAGCGCCATGCAGCCCCATGCAGCCCCACACACGTGGCGATCCGGGCTAACTCGCTAGAGGAGATTTGCCGCGTTAATGTGGCTATGGCGTTAACGTCATTTTAACGTGATTAATGTTGACAGCACTAATATGTTTATGTTTAATTGCGTTGTACAAATGCAGAGTTTCAGTTGCAGATAGATCAGCTAACACCAAAAGTTCTTAAAAAGATGGTCAAATTAAAAACTTGTCATATTTTGTTAGTTGCTTTGATAATTTGAGAGGTTACAGTGTTAGTTTTACCATCTCTGGCTTTGAATCCTGCCCCTAATTAAACTAACCAGAAAACGCTGTTCATTAAAATATGTGCAAAGCAATCAAGACTTACTAAGAGTACAATAAAATGTTCCGACAGCTGTGTAGCAGAGGGAATGATTTAACTGCATACTTTAATAATTCAGACAGATAAGCTGTCACACACAGAGTCAGATTGTGATTTACTGTTAGTTAGAAATGATTGATTATGAATAATTAAGGAAGTTACCACTGATGTGCAGTGTGTGAAAACGTGCCCAAACTTTGCATTTTCAGAATGAACATATGGATTCTGCAGTTTTGTGTAACTCTGTGAAATTGTGGATATTTAATAAACTCAGATTGATGGGTGCTTCCAAGTCTGTGTAGGTGTCTTTCTTCTGTGAGTCTTGCTAAGCTTGGATGGGTGTGTGCCTCTGGCAACTCAAAAGAAGAAAACTGCCCTTTTCTTTCTCTGGTGTTTACTACTAGTGTCCGTGCTGAAATATGTTTAGACTTTGTTCTGCCCTTACCCAAGGAGAAAAAAAAAGGTTTAATCTAAATGTTGATATGATAGTGGTTAAAAGAGTCATTGAGGCTATTATAAAACCATTTACATACATCTGTAATTTATCATTTCAAACTGGTCGATTTCCAGACAGAATGAAAATAGCAAAAGTTATACCTCTATACAAATCTGGAAACAAACACCATTTCACAAACTACAGGCCTGTCTCTTTACTACCTCAATTCTCAAAAGTTCTTGAAAAACTGTTTAAAAACAGACTGGAAAAATTTATAGATAAACATAAACTACTCACTGAGAGTCAGTACGGATTCAGATCAAGCAGATCAACATCATCGGCACTATTAGATTCAATAGAATACATCACAAATTCCATAGACAAAAAGCAATATGTGGCTGGGTTATTCATAGACTTGACAAAGGCATTTGACACTATAGATCATGATATATTAATAAGAAAACTGGAACGTTATGGTGTCAGAGGGGTAGTTTTAGATTGGGTCCGGAGTTATTTAAGTGACAGAAAGCAGTTTGTGAAAATAAATGGTGGTTGCTCCTTATGTATGGACATTGCTTGTGGTGTACCCCAAGGGTCAGTTTTGGGTCCAAAATTCTTCAACTTGTACATTAACGACATCTGTAAAGTGTCCAAAGTATTAAAAATGGTTCTCTTTGCTGACGATACAAACATTTTTTGCTCTGGTGATGATCTGCAGAATTTATTGGAGGATATGACTAATGAAATAAGTAAAGTGAAGTTCTGGCTTGATAAAAACAAATTATCATTAAATTTGAATAAATCTAAACTTATGTTATTTGGAAATAGTAGTTTAAATACAAATGCAAAGATTCAAATAAATGGTGTTGATATTGAAAGAGTCAGTGAAAATAAATTTCTGGGGGTAATAATAGATGAAAAACTTAACTGGAGAGCTCACGTAAGATATATTCATTCCAAAGTATCACGAAGCATTGCAGTACTAAACAAGGCAAAACAGGTATTCGACAGAACATCACTTCATATTCTCTACTGTTCACTGGTTTCACCATACTTAAGCTATTGTGCAGAGGTCTGGGGCAATAACTATAAAACCACATTACATTCACTTTTTACTCTTCAAAAAAAAGCAATTCGAATCATCCACAATGCAGGATATAGGGAACATACAAACTCACTATTTTTGCAGTCTGAAATATTGAAAATTGACGATATAGTGAAATTCCAAACAGCACAAATTCTATTCAAAGCAAAAAATAAAGAACTGCCAGGTAATATTCAGAGTATGTTTTTTTTGAAAGAAGGAAGTTATAATTTAAGGGGTTTTTGTAACTTCAAAACAATGAAGGTACGTACTACAAGAAAAGGCTTTTGTGTTTCTGTTCAAGGAGTGAAACTATGGAACAAACTGAATATGGAATTAAAGCAATGTCCAAACATAAAACTGTTCAAAAAGAGTTATAAAAATATGATCTTCTCGATCTATAAAGAAAAGGAAAATATTTAAATTAAGTGAATGTCTCTATTTAAAAACAAACAAACAAAAAATTCATGATGTGATATTATAGTATATAGTATATCAGAAATCTGTTCACTATTTTTATTACAAATTATATCAGTAAGGAAGCTGACTAAATATTCACTGATAATTTATGGGACAGGGGTGGGATTAAATAAGTGTATACTTCTTCCCACTCCCTTTCAACATGTAAATTAATCAGAATGTTTTTTTGTATGTAATTTGTATAGTATATTTTTTTTTCTCTCATTTCTTTTCTAAATGTACTTGTATATTGTTCACATGTTGAAATAAATTACCAATCAATCAATCAATCAATCAAATGTTTTCCACCAAAACACAAAAAAAAGTTTTTCTGACTTTCATAATTGTTCTTTTCATCACTCTAAGGGCATTTTTACACCTATAGTTTGTTTACTCTACTTGAGGAGTTTGTAAAATTGTAGCTTTTTCCTTTTCGGTTTGTTTTCACTCCAAGTGAACTCCAAGCAAATTAAAATGTCTCACTACAAACCACATGACAATGTTCAGTCCGCTCATTGGCAGGAGATGTTTGGGGTGGGAGCAACAAAGGAAAATACAGGAAGAAGGTGCTGTGTTCTGAACTACTGGAGAACAGAGACTTTACATTCATTTCAGAGCTACTTGCTAGCCCGTAGAGGCCCTTTGCACATCTATAGTACCCTCCTGCAGTAAGAATTCAAAGCATACGTAACTGTGGTACATACACCTGGAAGTTGGTTCGGATCAGGGTCAGATCACACTCACACCATCAACGAACCGCTCTGGAGTTTGTTTGGAACTGTACCAAGACTGCCTCGTCCAAAGGGTCTTGGTGCAGTTGTTTTGGTCACACCTGCACAAGGAGGAAAATGAACTGACGTTCCATTTAAACAGACTAAACACTCCAGGTGTGTAAACACCTTAAATAAGAAGCTGCCCCTTTTTCCATTAGTCCAGACACAAGGCTGGGTTGCATCTGTTTATTAAACAGTATTATGTTTAAACCTATGGAAAGCATTCTAACAGCCAGTATCTTTATATTTGTATACATGACTGTATGTGTACAATCTGCACATTGAACATGTGTATGATCCCATGTGTGCAATAGCATTTATTATGTGAGCTATTACAGCCTTACTTACACAACATTATTTATAGCTTGTGACTGTTTTACAGCCTGCTTTGATGCCACAGTAAAGCCTCGCATGTGATATCACTTTACGTCTCTTTAATGTCCAGTAGCTGTGGGCTGTGCAGGATTTGGGCTTCTCTCCCTTGTCTCTCTTCCCACTGTATTAACCCACTCTGACCCCCATCGCCCTTATGCATTCACCACTCCTGTTTGACCTTCCATCTCTACAACCTCTCCTCCTCCTGTCCCTGGGCTTTGGCTGTGAAGAGGCGTCCTTATCTCTGATGACAGTGGACTCATTGCCAGCCAGGCCACCACTTTGCCCCCAGCTAACGCAGCTCTCATTAGAGACAGAGGATCAGAGGTCTGGGGAGGTGTCACAGGCTGACCCACTCCGCCAAAACAACAATCAGCAGAAACATTTTTCAGCAATGTCTACTGTGTGGATAAGAATTCCAAGTTCAATACCACTCTGTCACCAGCTCACTGTTTTCCATTTTTACTTTATAGTAGCCTCTGGTAACGTGGCCCAAAAAACCATGAAGCAAATATGGACATTCTCCTTCACAATGCACATTATGTCCTGCTTGTATTTTCCCAGAAGGGATACAGATTGGAATAAAAGGGGGAAAAAATGCCTACCGGGTAATAATCACAGCTTTGAGGGCACACAGGGGCTATGCAAGTTTCAATTTCACACTCTACTCTCTACTCTTTCTCACCCATTTGCTCTCTCTCTCGCTCCCTCTCTATCACTCTTTCTCTCCCCTCTTTCTTTTTTCTTTCTTTCTCCATAATCCTCTGAGGCAGTGCTGACAGCAGAGGTATGATAGAGGAGGGCCTGTTGGAGCGAAGAGGGAAATGATCTGCTAATGGTACACTCTCTCCCGTAGGACACCTGCTTACACTGCACAGTCCTGCTGCTCCTGCAGTTTCTGTCTATGTGTGTGTGTGTGTGTGTGTGTGTGTGTGTGTGTGAGTATTTACCAGATCCTCATCCACGTATGCTTTTCTCAATCAGTGTACCCCTCTTTGATTTTGCTTTCCCCACATCTTTCTGTTTCTTCCTGCAACTTTCTATCTTCAGTTTGAACTTTTTCCAGCATTCGCATTTTGATTCATTATGATTCTTGGAAAGTTCTCATTTTAATTGTTCTATCTCTCTCTCGTTCTCTCAAAGGGCTAATTCTTACAGAAATCTATCAGTGTGTAACACCAACTTTTCAGAGCTCATCTGATCATGCCAAGCCTGATTAAAACAGTCCACACTTGATCATTACACCCGTGGCGGCAACAAAGCTCACTGCAATTAATAACTGCTCTTCACAGTGGCTTTGCTGGGCAATTTCAGTTTCCTCTCACTTGGATAATAAACAATCAGCAAATTTTACATCCCAGTAAAACTTTATGAACATGGTTCTATATGTCTCCTAGGCTTCCTCTCTATCTAATGTCTCAGTTTTGCTCCCTGACTCCCACAGCCATTGCTTGCTATCCCTCCTGTCCCAGTACACCAAGCGTGTTAGTTATCCATTCAAGCCAGCTCGATGCACGCCTGTATTCAAATCAACTGAAATAAAGTGATCGCAAGCACATTCCAGTTAACTCCCATAGCAACAGCCTATGCATTCATTTTCGTACATATATGAAGTCATCTACATACATATGGAAAAAGTATCTGAGAACTAGACCATGCACACTCAAGGGATTATCTAATATTGGTTGTTGTAATTTTGGAAATTAAACTAATATATATTGTAATAAAATGATATAACCATATTACATATGGCTTGGGGGGAAATTAGCATATTTCACATAGTGGCAAAATGTAACATGACAGATTCAATGCCACAAACAGCCCCTTAAGAGCCATCTAAAAGATGGGAGCTTGTATTTGTGAGTCTGTTTGTTTGTGTGCAGTTCCAGTCCAGCCTGACAGTCGTGGGTGTACCTGGACACCCAGTGAGAGGGACGTGTCCTCCACAGGGATCTGATCTGGGATTTGGCTTAGCCCTAGACAGCCAGGAAGGGGGTATCACAAGTCTCTCTTCCTGGTGAAGGGGTTCCATATGTGGAGAGCAGAGTGAGATGTCTCCCAAATCAACCACCATCTGGGAAAGAGGACATAATGCCAGGAATAGCATGCAGAGAGAGAAAGAGAACCAAAAAAATAGATGGCTTGCGAGACTGACAGAGTGACGGATTGAGAACAGGACAGGAGTAAGAATTCATGTGGGGAAAAAAGGAAGGCTGACAGAAAGAAACACGACTGATTTAGAGAGATGTTGTTTTCATCAGGTCTCTTGGGCCAGTAACGAGCATTTAAGCTTTTCCTCTGAAGTCCGAGTCTCAGTCCCTCGTGTTTTACCAGTGACACATCAGTGAAGGGTGTGTGTGTGTGAGTGAGTGAGAAAGAGAAAGGGGGCCCATGTGTATAGGGGTTACAATGGTCAAACCAATCTACTGCACTAAAATGCACTTTACCCTCTCCCCCCTTTTCTCAACCCCAATCACAGTACTTTCCCTCAACCCTACATGTACGATCCATGACAAGGATCTGCACATACTAATTTTGTTTAGGCATGTCTGTACCTATTTTTTTGGTTGCTTTTTTTTTTTCTTTTTTTTCTCTTTCAAAGGGTTTGTTCAAGGCAAAAAAAACCATCAAAACCTATTCTGATTTCCCCAATTTCGATACAAACTCACTTTCATTTGACCAGGCTGTGAAATATCTGCAGACCTCAAATCAAAAGGTTTATACTTTATACATAACAATGTGGACCATAGTTTAAATCAGTTTTGGTAGAAGAGGAATTTTGCCATAATTTGGCGTCATCCTAAATGTTAATCTTGCACTAGGAGTTTATTCTGGTGCTGTTAGTTAACACTGTTTTAAAGAACCTAATGCCAGAGCCAAAGAAAAAAACAACAACAAAAAAAATGGTACAATGCGCCATCTTTTGAAGATTTTTACCCCCTTTTTTAACCCATTGAATTTTACCATTTACCGAAAACCTGTACTGACTCAAAATTTCCAAGATATTTTCTCTTTTTTTTATCCCACACAGATAAGGAGGACAAGAAGCCAGAGACAGAATAAGCACAGAGAAGTAAAGAGTAAAAGAAACTGTTTTTATAATAATAATAATAATAATAATAATACATTTTATTTATAGGCACCTTTTAGACCCTCAAGGTCACCTTACAGTAACGCGTTTTTAAAAGTTCTAGTTGTGACTTGAAGCCTTTTGAACGACAGACCACATCTGAATCTGAGACACAGCCTCACAGACCCACATGTATTTCTTCCAGCAGAATGTAAATACAAGAGTGGTACTATTTAAACAAAAGTTGCACAGTTGTTAGAATTCACACTTTATTTCACACTCGAAGAAGCACTGATTCTCCTTTGATTGCTATGCCAGGCAATGTAATCAAGCTTACACGATCTTTGGACAAATGAACATGAAGACCTGAGACCTGTTGAATTACAGCAGGCCTTACATCAACCAGATCAGCCTGAGCATAATTTGGATGTAGATAATTTTTACCAGGAAGTAAGTTTTGGTATTGATCAAGTAAATACGGGGCCAGTATTTCAAATACCTGATCATTTCAACCTATAAAGGCAGATTATATTTGGGGGAACAGTCTGTCATGGACCTGGACCTGAAATCTAAAAGTGCCTGTACCTAAAGCACTTTGGCTCAGCTTTTGTTATTTAAATGTGCTATAGACAAGAAATAATATAGACATGAAAGTCAGCACAAGAAGGCTCTGACAGTTTCTATTGTGCATGTTTGAGATATTTTTTTCATTGCCAAAAGAAAAATAATTATATTTACCACAAGTCAGTGGGCTACATACTGAACTTAGAGGAAAAAAAAAAGTATTGAGCCCATCTCACACTATCGATCTGAAACCAATAACAGTGATGGCATTCATACTATCGATATTTAGACACCCCTTGCATCTCTACACTGTAAAAACTGTGACTAGAGGTTACTTAAAAAAGTTATGGCAACAAAGTGACACTTGAAATAATTAAGTAGATTTTAATTTCAAAAGATTTATGTAAAATGTAGAGAAAATGTTAATTAAATTCAAATAGAAAACAAAAGTAGATATTAATAGAATTAAACTGTAAATATGTGTTGGATTTAGGGTCAAAATCTCAAACTGAAGGTTGAAATTGCCCAACTTTACCAAAAAAAATAATTGATATGAAATAAGTCTCTGAGAAAAATTACTTTGAATTTACTAACTATCTGGCAAAGGTTTAGTAAAAACTTCCTAAAATATCCATTACAAAGAAATGAAATCTTCTTGTTTTTTCAGTAAAACTCAAATTGGATTCAATAATTTTCCAAATAAACCTTAAAAATAATGACTGAATAATAAGAGAAAATGAAATGAATTTTACTTATTTTCTGAGTAAAATGAATCAATTTCACAAAGAAAACATCAAAACAGTAATTTGTTTTATTGTGGAGAATAAAACACAGTAATTTATAATATAACATTTTTCTGCTCGTATACACTGAATTCTCATCAACAATCTCCTGATCTCCTAAATACATTCCTCTGCTGTAAATTTGTTTTAGTGTCATAAACAGTTTATCACACAGCTTTGTGTACAGAGAAACAGCAACATAAACTGCATGAATGTAAACCAGTTTTGTAAAAAAGAAATTAATCTTTAGACTGTAATATCAACATGAACCTGAAATTTGAATATCCTTTACCGTTTCCTTTATCTCTGTTACTTATTTATGATTGACAAACAAAAACTTTAGTTTGTCAATCTTTTGTTAAATTGAATCACTCAATATAACTGTAGAACAAAGGTTTTTCACTCATGTACATGGAATATCAATAATGTAAATCAACCTTTTATCCCAATTTGGATGTTTAACCTGAGAAAATCTAAGACACATGTAAGAGGAAGTAACATTTCTACAGCTACAGGACTGCACTTCTGTTAAATTTTAAAGTTGTTTTAAACCAATGTTTTATAGTAACATACACTATAAACAAAGAAAAGCTTCACTAGTGATTCCTCCAATTTGCTGCCTTTCAAACAGAATATTCCTAAGAAACTTGTAGGTAATAAAAAACAAAATTAAAATGAAGAGCACAAATACAGCCTGACACATTGCAGGTCATTTGGGTAAGATATGAATAAGATGAAATTAACTTGAAAACTGAAAAGATAGCTGCATCTAACAAAGACAAAGGTTTTCAGTGAGCTTACTTCCCTTTCATTCTTTCAGAGTCCTCGTTTAAGCCAATAACTTGTTCTTGAGGCTGTTCACTTTTGGTGAGAGCTTAGCACAATCCAGTTCAAGGAAAAGTTTCTGGAATACTTCCAAGGTGTATTTTAGCTCTTTGGGATAGGCAAGATCGACTGCATATGTCAATCCAACCAGCATTGCGCATGCTCTTGGAAAATTGCCCAGAGCAGGCATAACTCTCACACCCTCCAGCACAATGCCAATGTCATCCTCCTCAGATCCAACAGCCTTGATTTTGTAGATTTTCATCCTCTGTTCAGAAAGATCTTGTGACACACCATCCTCATCAGCATCCTGAAACAACAAACACATGGGTTTTCTGACTGTAGTTGCACACATGAAATATTTCCTGGACACATCCTGTAGCTGAATGACAAATAAAACATGATAATGCCTCAAATTATTTGAAACTTGACAAACACATATGAATAACAAAAACAGAATAATGTTTCTACTTCAACACTTACACTGTACTCTTTGATCAGTTGATCAATGGACTCCCCAAGGTACACCATCAAGCACTGAATAACCAGATTTCTGGTTATGTTATTGCTAGGATTGCTTGGTGACTGAAAATGAGCAAGAATTCCAAAAATTACCATCAGATAAGTGACCATTTATTAAGACAAAACTGTGAGAATTGGCAGTATTAAAAAAAACTGTTAAATATCAAATTATCATCACATGGAGCATTATGTGCGATAATTAGCTGATGTTAATGCACATGCCTGGGTGCTGACAGTCAACACAAAGGTATTGTCAACATGCTTGACAGGTTCAATGTGTCGTTACCAAAAAATGTGTCGTTTTAGTAAATTACATTAATTTAGTCATTTAGTTTTTTATCTAATTTAGTTTATGTTCGTCAGAAAGGGTTTTTCCTTCTTGGGACAAAACAAAAACCCAGCAATACCTGTACTTGTGTTTTTTTGTTTGTTTTTTGTTTGTTTTTTTTTACTAAGAATAGACATGTATTTAAAATACAATTAAAACATGAAACCCATAATTGTGTTGTTAATTATATCAGTGACGTCCTGGCGTCCTCTTGCACTGACAAAAACATGCAAACAAATTAGTGGAGCTGTGCACCATGCAAATGAAATTTGACAAAAAAATTCTTTAAATAAAATTCCAAGCTGAAATGTCTGTGGAAAATACCTTGGCTATGATAGCCTGCAACTTCAATCCCATGCTGATCAGGTGAATTTAAGTTGAGGGATCTTCCATTACCTGAAAGGAAAGCAACATTATCATTTTTGACGTTTAGTCAGCTGTGTAAAAACCAAGGAGGAACCCACCCGGGGGATTAATAAAGTTTTATTTTATCTAATCTAATCTAATAACTTTAATCTCAGCCAAACCGATTTACTCACGAACAAATAAAACACTGAAAAAAACCAAACAATAACATTTTTAGGTTGTCTAAGTGACTTATACATTACGTTTAAACTGAGTAGCGAAACCCCGCGGTGATCTGAAAATGATGTGCCGGGAGTTGTGCCGTTCTCAGCGGCTTCAGTGACCCTCGAGCTCCCGGCTTGCTATCGAGCTGGTGGGTAGCAGATGCTCCGAAAACGTCGAAGCACTTTTGCAAACATGCGATATCTTGATAAACCGAGCAGATATTTGATGTTTACACAGCTACTTTCGCGCCTGAAAATATGTTAAAAGTTTATTTTGTGACCCAGAAAGATTACTAAGAGTAATTTTAAAATTTAGTAGCGGCCGCCATTATTGGAAACTGGAGTTCGAAAAACTGACTGTGGCTGACAAAATCACTCACAACTGACCGCAAAACCTTTTCATGAACTTTTAAACGTGGATGAAAGACGTTAAAACTCATCGGAATATACCGTTGATATTTTTTAATACGGTAAAACATGTGGTTAGTTAAAGCTGTTCAGTAACACAGTCGTGAAGGCTTGGAAAGTGACCTTGTGCTAGCAGTCCACTAACTGCCATTTGTGTAAAAATACGATACTATCATTACAGTGATGATTATTAATAAAATTTCGACGTATCATACTGTTTAAAACCTTTACTCAAAACCGATATACGTTATTGTTTAAACCGTGTCTTATATTTGAACAAATTAAGAAGTCTTACCTCTGACAAAATGGAGACGTCCACTCATGAAGCGCGTGTGTCCTGCACGTGGCACAAAGGATTATGGGCGGAAGTGTACAATGATTAAAATGAAAATGCTTTCATCAGTTAAATCTATTAGATTTCTTAAATTTTTTTAGTACTCAAACATTTTTTTTTAAATCTACTCAACAAACCATTGCTGAATTTACCCCAAACAAAACTGTGTAAATTTAAATAACTGAACATCTCAAAATTGTTGAATTTTGCTTAGATTTGATTAAAACTACTCATACACGTTTTTACTGAGTAATAATTACTATTACTCTCCTATTAGATTCTAATTAACCCCAATCACAGTTTTTACAGTGTACTACATTATTATTATTATCAATAATATGATACTACTCCTTAGTAGTAAATTAGCCATAGTAATACTCCTGATGCCACTGTTTTGCTTGCTCCTCATGGGAGAAGGGGGCGATGGTAATTTTCTGGGTTAGTTTTGTTTCTACTCTTAGAGTGTCCCTTATTGTGGTTCACCCAGAACCACCTTGGCTCCTGTTTGCAGTGACAAACTAATCAAAATATTGCACTGTAATTGGTGGGTAGTGATGTGTAGCCCGTAATTACTGCTGACAAGGTTGCCTTTATTCTCCAGCGCAATCCTTGAGGGATGTGGGAGAGGGTCGGCATTCATGTCACGGAAGTTACAATTTGTCAGCTACTAAAACTCTGCAAGGTACAGTAGACTGTCATCTCTTTAGCATAAGTGTCACATTCCTCTTCTGTTATCAGAACAGTGGAACCTTGTGTGGGCGCAGAATGTGCAAATATTAACGTTGCGCTTTTCTGTGTAAAGGATTTGGATCAATTTGTGCCGATTTGTCTTTACTTTGAAATTTAAGTCTTTTTTTTTTTACCCCACTGTTGATCTGTGTCAAAAAAAAAAAAAAAGCCTGATTGATCTACACTAATTTAGTACATTTTTTTAGGCACAGTGTGATCTTTTACCAAACAACTGTGACAGAGAAAATCAAGAGCGTAAGGATGTTCTCTATTGACTGCACTAATTGCAAGTAAGGATTAGGATGGAAGCAGAGAACAAAGACGTGTGGACTTGAAAGGTATTCACAGAAAAGACTAAAAACAGAGGACAATGAAGAAGAAGTGCAGTGAAAGAACAACGTTGGGTAAAAATAAACTAAGTCAGCTTTTCATCTTTGAAAACTGAAGGTTTGTTGCCTTGTGGAGAAGAGCATGTGTCAGAAAACTGAAAAGAGGATTAGGAACTCGTATATGGTATAAGACGTTCCCCTCAGATAGTGAGTTATTTGATATTGTTAAAGCCAAGATCAGCAATTATGACTTTTGTGTTACTTCAAATGTCTCTCCTCAATGAAACCCTTTAATGCCAAACTCGCTGTGCTCGGAGAGGGATCAGAGCTCAGCATAATAACACCAGCGAACGATGAAGCTGCTTTATAAACATGAAAAGCGTAGGGTGGTGAGGGATGTCACGTTTTCCAAGCTCCTGCCTGCGACCAGACATTGTTGCTCTAACCTCTTGAGCAGATCTCAACATATATAAGTTTCTCCTGGAGGCAGCAGACTGATTCCTGAGCGTGGAAGCTGTATCAGTATGTCTATATAAGCCACCTAATTCTTATTTTTCTGCCATATTCATGATTAAATATCATGACTTGGATAACATGCATAACATTTAATCTCGAATAACATAATAAAGTTTGAGTCTCCTGTGAGGCATAGTAGATATGAAGTGCCTTCTCTCCCCCAGCCAGTGTCTGGACAATTTCAGATCTCTAAATTTAAAAAAAGATGCTCTTCCATTAGGTACACTATGAGAACTCTCCTGTAGCTCAGATGTCCCCGCTGAATTTAACATTGTGACTATGGACCACTTCTCGCTTTTGTTTGCTCCACCAAGGGTCCCCGCTTGTTATTTTTGGGTAATTAATTTAGAGCCTGTGTGCCTCGTTTGTTGCAACACCAAAGCATCGATTCATGTTTACACCTAAGCGCCACAATTAACGGATCAATACGAAGTGGAGAAACCGGGAGCTCTTCAGTCAGCCTTTGTTGGACGTAAATGAAAGCAGATCCACACGCATACAGTGCAAATGCAAACACACAAAACACACACGCGCAGCAAAACCAGCTTGGACTCCTAAAGCAAATCTGCCTCAGTATTGGCTACAGGCTAGACAGGGAACGAGAATGAAGACAAAGTGACTCAAAGTGTTTATTTACCAAACTATGGAATAAGAAAATGTAATTTGCCTATGGACACTGACTCCTTTGACTATTCAATATGACCTTTACATAATGTGTGAGAACATTCAAACTAATTGCTTACATTTGCTACCGCATTCCTACAGCTTTCACCTGCACCGATTACGTGTATCAGATGTAAAAGATATTAAACTGGATTCAATTACAGCAAGGCGTACTAGTCAGTGTCATCATGCTGTTTCTCTCAAGTGCGGCCCTCCACAGGAGGGAGGAAAAGAGCGTACATCAATTTTAAGCGTACACTGGGGAGTAGCGTGAGCCATTTTGTGTCAGGGTGGTCACCAGCTGTGAGTGGCAATGTCTGCAAGCACACAAACCCCCCCACACACACACACAAAAATTCAGGGCACAAATACAAAATGCCTTAATAGACGGTGCAGGAGGTAGTGTACTCTGAGAGGTGGGCGGATAGGGGGGTGGAAGTCACACCAACACATTGTGTGGTTGTGTGTGTTGTGTAACTACCACTCAATGCCAGTGAGGTATGATGGATGAGCAGCAGGCAGAGAGCTGATTGCTCCCCCCCGGGGAGAGATGAGGTTGAAGCTCTCACAGCCCTGATCCTCAGGTGGAAGACGTATATGGTAAAATATAAATAAATAAATTATATATATATACATATTGTTTTTTAATGACATGTCTTAAAGGTTAGCACATGCAAATGTGTAGATATATATAGCTAACATGGAGAAGAGTTTTTTTGAGTCCACTTAAATATTTTCCACACTCTATGTTCCAGCAGAACAATCTGAGGAATAATACATGTTTTGTTCCCTTGGCACACATCCAGGAAACTGTAATATCTGTGTGTGTGTGTGTGTGTGTGCGTGTGTGTGTTGGAAGTCTTCCACAAACTACAGCAGCTGGTTGAAATCATCTCCATACCATAGAACAGACAGCCAGGCCACCGTCCAAAAGAGAAGGATTTGGAGGATTTAAACTCTGTGAAGGTGAGGCACTCAAACACACATTCTCACTCATCCACACATAAGCTCACACACACACACACACACACATTAAACTGCACATACTCAAAAGAGAGAGCCCAAAAAAGAGGGGAGAGAGAGGGTGGGACTGGCAAAGCAACTGAGGTGCAGGAAGAGGATTTTGCTTCCGTCCTCTTACCTCCTTTAAAGTGCTCTATCTCGGCAAACCACATTTGTTTTATTAATTTAATGTCACATCAGGAGGAGTCTGTCAGGCGGCTGACTCAGAAACTCACTTCCCAGAAGTTTTATTCTCTGTGTGCAAAGTACTAGTAGAACAAAGCATCACCGTGTAATGACAAAGCAGCGAGAGGAAAGGAGAGATGAGAAGAGGTGGTGGTGGTGGGGGGATAAAAGTAGCTTCCCTCCTCCGATTAAATTGCCCTTTAGATAAAAGTAAATCTAGTAAAAGGCACTGCAAAAAAAAAAAAAGTTAAAGATATTAATGATTCTCTCTTCTAATGTGATTTTATGCTTTAATATCACAGATAAATAATAAGGGAATTGGGGAGGAATGTGTGTTTCCTAGTGTATTGGGAACTTAATCCCTTTAAAACAGCTCTACATCTTATTGGACCATGAACCACCCTCAGGATAAAAATATCTTGATGCTGCTTTGTAATATAAGAAAGCCACTATATAAATTCTAGCACTCAAATATCATTAATGTATAATTATCCGGTCAACAGGAGAAAGCAAATACATTCTGATGGACAGTGGCTTAGCTGCACAAAGCACCAAACTGCATGGCCATTCATGAAAAGTAACACATCCATAGTGCACATTGTTTTTTAATCACAGGGCCAGCTAATGCTAAAGAATGACTCCTTTTGAATCTGCATTTCGGTTTAAAATAATACGAGAAAAGAACGTATATGTAAGTTTACCAAAGAAACAAAGCAAACGTGCAAGTTCAAACTTTTTAAAAATCATCTGTCACAGAGAAATTCTAGAAGCAGCGACATTTTCTCTTACTTGTAAAACATTACACCTACTTAAGATTAACATACCGACCACGTAACTGAACACAAATACTCTCAATCTAGTGCTTTCCACAATAATTAATAAACAATCAGCACCAATTAAGAACAAAATGATTCTGTAACTATTCTTGCAGCCATACATTAATAGCAAAAACAAATCACTAATGAAAATCAGTTTACCCTGTACTCATTCAAGCACAGGCAAGAAAGGTGCAGCTGAGGGAACGTGTGGAGCATGTGGAGGTTGTACTTCTGCTATTTATATGTGGCAAAACTGTCAGATTGTCACAATAGGGAAAACAAAAGCGCTGACGCTGTTTTAGTTTAGGCGTGTAACGGCACACGTATTTGTACTTTGGACTTTTCAGGTTTAATGACTTTTTTCCCCAAACGATTACTGTCAGAAGTGTAATTATGATGACTCGAGAGCTCGAGTTCCTCCCAGAACATTTTGGCAAGTACCACAGTATGCTAAGATGGTTACTCTTTAAGATGTACTGACACTATGCAGTTTACATTAATCCTGTACAGTGTAGAAAACCACATAATACACTTTAATCTGGCTTACTTCACAGGGGGAACTTGAGACCTCCTGGCTGACAATCATTCAGTATATGACTAGCCAGTGTCAGGACTTCATACTGAACACAAACACCAGGAACCCCACTTGTGAAATTAAGTGGCAAAAGATTATAATATAAGTATTTTCTATTGTTTTCTCTGCTACAATAAAACATGCTTAAACTAGAGTACTACTGAACCATGGATTTTTTGTGTTCTTCCACCTCTATCATACTCTAATAGCCAGTATGACCAGCTGCATCAGAGATGAGAGGACGCTATGCGTTCAGCCTCCCTTTCTCTGATTCTGTGTGACCTCTCCAATCAAATGAAGCCATCATTTTTCATCAGCACTGATTGTTGCTTTTCCTTCCACATACAGTTGATTGCCCACTTTTGCTTGTTCATCAGCATATAAATATTACATGTTTAGCCTCATCACTCTCAACCTACAGAGCATCCCCCACATTTACCCTTATAAAGGAGGGCATAATAGTCCTATACGACTGTTTTCTACAATGGTTGATTAAACAGAACATTTCAGTAACTTATTTTGTCACTGCTCTGACATTATACCTGTCTGGTGGTATACAAAAATCAACAGTTTCAATCTTTTATATGTTTAAAAAATAAAAAGGCATAATAAAAATAATACTAATGTTTTATTATTGTTTTATTTCATTTTTACAATGAAAATGACCAGTGTGAAATGTTCATTTTTTAGTAGCCCAACAGCTTCCTTTCTTCTCTAGTGTTATGTTGTTTTTTCCACTATTATCCCTCCACTGCTGTTGTTGAGCCTGTGAGAACACTGCTTGATGTCAGAATTGGTATCTTGCCACAGAGGTGGGAAAGAGGGAATGAGATTTGTGGCCTCTCTAAGGGATCGGCCTGATTGTGGCAGAAAGTAAGCTTCAATTTTGCTCTACATTCTTGACACTGGCTGGTACTTTTAATATCAATATTCCCTCATCTAATTCTAGGCTTCAGAAACTTAAAGTCTACCCTATACAAGCCCCAAAACCAGCAGAGACCAAAGATATTACATAAACCCCAGCTAAGCTCTGGTGAAATTTAAAACAGGAGGCTTGGTTAAAATTTTGAGGTACCTTTTGCAAAAAAGTGTAAAAATGCCAGTAAACAGGCTGTCAGATTGCATATATTGGTACAAACACAAGCTCACAAAAAAGGAAAAAAGGTCAAATGCACGTTTCATTAACATCATGAAAAGGTCTATTTTAACCCAAAACATGTTATTTTTCTTGACTAACCAAATAGCTAATATTGTAAGAACTAGGGATGGGTACCGGTATCGTCAAGCAAAAGCGAGACGCCGAAAGAGAGGGAAGCGAGCCGGCGCACTCGTGCGTTTGAGGAGACGCGGACTGCGAACTGCTCTTCCTGGGATCTTCCTTTCTAATGTACGCTCACTCGGGAATAAGATTGACGAACTGGCCCTGATGAGAAGCATGAACAGAGACTTTGCCTCCTCCTGTGTCTTATGTTTTACGGAGTCGTGGCTCAGTGAGAACATCCCAGACTGCGCGCTCAAGCTGGAGGGCTTCCATCTGCTGCGCGCGGACCGGCAGGCCGCTCTCTCCGGTAAGTCCAAAGGTGGAGGTCTCTGCTTCTACATCAATAGTGGCTGGTGCACAGATGTGACAGTGATTGCTCAGCACTGCTCTTCCTCTCTGGAATATCTTTTTATCCACTGCAAACCGTTTTATTCTCCGCGGGAGTTTGCTTCATTCATCCTGGCCGCTGTTTACATCCCGCCAGACGCAGATGCGCAGGCAGCTCAGTGCGCACTCGCGGAGCAGATTCTCCACACGGAGCGGACATTCCCGGACTCTCTCATCATTGCTCTTGGGGACTTTAACAAAGCCAATCTGAGCCATGAGCTTCCAAAATATAAGCAGTATATTAAATGCCCGACCAGAGAGGAGAGGACATTGGACCACTGTTACAGCACGATCAGCGGGGCCTATCGCGCGGTGCCCCGCGCTTCACTCGGACTTTCTGACCACGTCATGATCCACCTAATCCCCGCGTACAGACAGAGGATGAAGCTCTCCAAACCTGTCGTGAGGACTAAAAAAACTGTGGAGCAACGAGGCTGTGGAGGAGCTTCGCACGTGTTTGGAGACCACAGACTGGGACACATTGAAGGCTGCTTCTAACAGCTTGGACGAGTTTACGGACACTGTCACCTCCTATA
Source organism: Maylandia zebra (assembly GCF_041146795.1). NCBI lineage: Eukaryota > Metazoa > Chordata > Actinopteri > Cichliformes > Cichlidae > Maylandia > Maylandia zebra. The sequence continues at coordinate 23,424,325 of NC_135187.1, forward strand.
TCCACTTCTGTGAGGACAGCATTGTGCCATCACGCACCAGGGTGAGTTATAACAATGACAAACCCTGGTTTACTCCTAAACTCAAAAAGCTGTGGCTGGAAAAGAGAAAGGCGTTCAGAAGCGGAGACAGGGACTGCTACAGAGAGGCCAAGTACAGGTTCACTGAAGAAGTGGACATTGCTAAACATCAGCACTCTGAGAAGATGCAGCAGCAGATCTCAGAGAATGACTCGGCCTCTGTGTGGAAAGGTTTTAGGAATATCACAAACTACAAGCCTAAAACCCCCCACTCCACTGATGACTTGCTCTTAGCCAACACCCTAAACGACTTCTACTGCCGTTTTGACGAGCCATCAGGCAGCCTTCACACCTCCAACGGCCCCAACAATAGAGACACTTTGGACACTAATTCCCCCACCTCTCCCCCCTCCATAGAGCCATCACCACCTTCAAACCGTTCACCTACAACACCCCCCTCCTCACCCCACACAAAAGAGGATTTCACACCACCTCCTCCCACCACAACTCTTCATATTCATGAAGCAGATGTGAGGAAGCAGTTTAAGAGTCTGAATGCTCGAAAAGCTCCCGGCCCAGACGGTGTGTCTCCTGCCACCCTCAGACACTGTGCAAACGAGCTGGCCCCAGTGTTTTCTGGCATTTTCAACTCCTCACTGCAGGCATGTCATGTGCCTGCCTGCTTCAAGTCCTCCACCATAATCCCTGTCCCCAAGAAACCTAGGATCACTGGACTAAATGACTACAGACCCGTGGCTCTGACATCTGTGGTCATGAAGTCTTTTGAGCGCCTAGTTCTCTCCCATCTCAGAACCCTCACGGCCCCCCTCCTGGACCCCCTGCAGTTTGCATATAGAGCCAACAGGTCTGTAGACGACGCCATCAACATGGCCCTACACTTCATCCTGCAGCATCTGGACTCCCCAGGAACCTACGCCAGGATCCTGTTTGTGGACTTCAGCTCTGCCTTCAACACCATCCTTCCAGACCATCTCCGAGACAAGCTTTCCCAGATGAATGTGCCTGATCCCATCTGCCGGTGGATCACTGACTTCCTGACGGACAGGAAGCAGCACGTGAGGCTGGGAAAGAATGTCTCGGACTCCCGGACCATCAGCACCGGCTCCCCTCAGGGCTGTGTTCTTTCTCCTCTGCTCTTCTCCCTGTATACCAACTGCTGCACCTCCACCCACCAGTCTGTCAAGCTAATCAAGTTTGCAGATGACACCACCGTTATTGGGCTCATCTCGGACGGGGATGAGTCTGCCTACAGGAGGGAGGTTGAACGTCTGGTGTCCTGGTGCAGCCACAACAACCTGGTGCTGAATGCCCAGAAGACAGTGGAGATTATTGTGGACTTCAGGAAGCACACAGCCCCACTCCCCCCCATCATCCTGACTGACACCCCCATCACCTCTGTGGACTCATTCCGCTTCCTGGGTACCACCATCACCCAGGACCTGAAGTGGGAGCCCACCATCACCTCCGTCATCAAGAAAGCCCAGCAGAGGATGTACTTCCTGAGGCAGCTGAAGAAATTCAACCTGCCAACACGGACGATGATGCAGTTCTACACTGCAATCATCGAGTCCATCCTCACCTCCTCCATCACCGTGTGGTACGCTGGAGCCACTATCAGGGACAAACAGAGACTGCAGCGTGTTGTGCGCTCTGCTGAGAAGGTGATTGGCTGCAGACTCCCATCTTTGCAGGACCTGTACACCTCCAGGACATTGCGGCGTGCAGCTCGGATCTCAGCTGACCCTTCTCACCCTGGACACAGTCTGTTTGACCTGCTCCCCTCAGGCAGGAGGCTCCGGTCCATTCGCACCAGAACCTCTCGCCATAAGAACAGTTTCTTCCCCTCTGCTGTTGGACACATGAACAATAACCATATGACTGTTCCCACCACTAACACATGACCCTACGCTGTGTCACTGCATCATTCCATGTTTGGCACTGATCACCACCTGCACTCATGTATATATCTTTCAACGTAGCACTCTTAATTCTTATTCTCATGTATATATCTCATGTATATCTCATGCACATATCTTCCCACGTAGCACTTTTAATTCTTATCCCTACTTTTATTTTTTTCCATGTCTATTTAAGTGCTATTTATGACACTATGTTTGCACTGAAGCACCGCAGCAATTTCCTAATGTTGTAAACCTGCTCAACATTTGGCAATAAACCCCATTCTGATTCTGATTCTGATTCTGACATAAACGGTAGTAACCAGACTGAAAAGCAGTGCACATTTCGGTGTTTTATTGTCCTAAGATGTCATACACTTTGGATTCCAGCCAATCATTTTACCTTTGTGAGCGTAGTAGGCGGGCCCAGCTCTTTTAGAGCAGAGCTACAGATTAAAAATGCCCAAAGTGAAGTGGTCAAAAGTCTGGCTGTACTTCACAGCAAAAGATGCAAACTCAGCAGCCTGCAACAAGTGCTTTAAGGTGATTCCATAATACTGTGCAAAGAAGGTAACACCTCGAATCTGATGAAACACCTGGCGACGTATAGCATTTTGTTAAAAGCCGAGAAATGTGCCGTATTTGATAGCTTGCTGCGAGACCTCACACCGTGCACATCTACTGCGCGTGGGTTGCCTGTTATCTGACCCGGAGTTAGCAACATCCCCCAAAAACCCGAAGAGGAGAGTCCTGGCCCCTAGCCCTGCCAGTGTAGCAGAAATGATGACGGGTGATGATGGCAGCAGCAGCCGTTCTTCTCTGCGTGAGTAGGTTATTGTTGTTCGTGTGTAATTTACGTTGAGTAGGCTAACCATGTTATTAAATTAATGCATGTAAGGTGAACTAGCTAACAACATCGTAGTTACATGCAGCTGTCTTCTTGTTTGATGGCAGATACTCCCTTCACCCTGGCCAAAAAGGCTAAAATGACCAAAGAAAAAGTGGGAAACAGTTAAACATGAGAGGTTTTTGGACAAAGTTTGTTTTTTCCATTGTTTAAGCACTGCTTCCAGCCAAGAGTGATGCCATATATGCCCTAAAGCTGCACAAAAGGCTAACATTGTTATCTTTTTACAAAAAAACAGCTGAACATGAGAGGTTTTTGGACAAAGTTTGTGTTCTCCATTCTTTAAGCACCGGTTCGAGCACCGTTTAAGCACCGGCACCATTTCAAAAGTACCTGTTTGGTACTGGTATCGGATAAAACCTAAACGATACCCATCCCTAGTAAGAACAGCAAATTACACACAGAGCAATATAAAATAACTAATAGAACAATAAGAAGCAAAGTAAGTAAATTTTAAAAAACAACAGGAAAAAATGCAGCATATAAAGAAAAAGAGCTGAAAAAATATTAAATGTGGGAGTGAAACCTGTACTTGTGTTCTATATTCAACACGAAAGCATATTGTGCAACAAAAGGATTCAAAGTAAGTAAAGTTTAACATAACGCTTCAAATGGAATTATCTAGTAGTGTTACCAGTAGTATTCTTCAGTTTTTCTAATATATCTCTAATTCACTTTTTCCTTCCTGTCCCTTGTACGGCTGTAATAATTGAATTTCCCCACTGTTGGATTATTAAAGTCTATACTATATCCATGCCCATGTCAGTGACATTAATCTGCAGCATTTGAGCCAGAATATATATATATATATATATATATATATATATATATATATATATTAGGGGTGCAACGATACACAAAATTCACGGTTCGGTTCGGTTCGATACTTTGGTGTCACGGTTCGATATTTTTTCGATACAAAAAAATGTTCATGCCTTTTTAATTTGTCATTTATTAAAATTATAAATATATATTTTAACTCAAAAGTACAGTTTTTAAATTTAACCCTAACCCTTGTGCGCGTTTTTTATTTTGACAGCGAATGCGCACCTGCGGACCACTTATGTGCACCCCTGGTTATTTAGCTCATCATATTGCCGATCGCCCCGTGCATGGGGCTAGACGGCCAACACGTTAACGAGCTAACTGCGCTAACACACTAGTTCACACCAATGTAATTAAGCATTGCATGGCACATCCAACATACTGTTTTACTTTAGTCCATGACTCGCTTACCTTCAGGGTCATACGTCACATGAAAACCAAAATAATTCCAAACGCCAGATCTGAATGAGGGTGGGGGAGGTCCATCTTGCAAGGAGAGCTTAACTTCTGTCTCGCTAGCTTGCCCTGCGCTCTTCCTCCTGACTATGCTGTCTGTGTTGAGCGCTCAGTGGATCTGCGCTCGACAGTGCAGCCTTGGCGGAGTAGTCGAACGCAGATTCACTGAGCGCTCAACACAGACAGCATCGTCAGAAGGAAAGTTGATAAAATAAATTACAAATGTTGTATTGTTCGATACATATGCGTACCGAACCGAAAGCACTGTATCGAACGGTTCAATATCGATACGAATATCGTTGCACCCCTAAAATATATATATATATATATATATATATATATATATATATATATATATATATATATATATATATATATATATATATAGAGAGAGAGAGAGAGAGAGAGAGAGAGAGAGAGAGAGAGAGAGAGAGAGACGCTATTGCCTGGGTATCTACCCAGGCAATAGCGTCACCAGTATAAGCAGATGCTTATACTGGTGAAAAAAAAAAGATGTTTTTAAAGGACATGAGCACATAAATGCCACTTGTGCGTTGCTCTCACACATGGTGTATTCATTTACACTGATTACAGTGAAAGTGCAATGTAGCAGCATCTGGTCTGAAAGCATCCACACAGATCTTCATTGTAGACAAACTGTGTATTAAAAACAGGATGTAGCAGTTCTCACATTATCATATTATTTAAACTCTTGATTTCTTTTAATATAGAAAAACAGGCATTTTTCAACACATGGAAACTTTGAATTTGAGGCCAGCTGGAATTATCCTTGACTTACACCAACACAAGTCAATTTACATTTGTCATGAATGCCTTTATAGAAGAAACCAGTGAGTTTTAATTTCAATTTGCATGAAAGTTATCTTGATTTTTTTCTGATTCACTTTATCCTTTCTTTTAGTGTCTCATTTTCTGCATTGCACATAAGGTGGAAGCAGAGAAAGCACAGCTAACAATAGCAATAACAGGAATAACAATATTCCTCCCTGCAACTCATTTCCAAAGAAGGTTTTAAGCAGATCACATTGCTAAACCTCCTGCTCTTCGATACCAGCTTCGTGACTGATCTCCAGCGTAGCTAATACGTAGCCTACAATTAATGACTGTTTCCCAATTAAAAACCCATACGGGCAACACAATTAAAATAACTTCAAAGAAAAATGTTAACTCTGAAAACATTAAACATTGCAGTAACCTGTTTTTGCAACAGAAAAACACAAAAATCTATACAGTTTTTAGGAAAAGTATTTTAATATTTCAATTTTGTATTTATGATCCCATATCCACCAAAGAGTCAGCAAAAAGTGAAGCATAACAAAGTTTATCAGCTTGTTTGTCCATTCAGATTCCATATTGTGTAATCAACATCTATAAGACACCAACTAACAGGCTGCATTATATGCAGCCAACAACACAACACATGTGCAATCCAGCTCATTATGATTCATCTCTACAAGTCAGTTGAAAGTTATTGCGGGGGAAAATTATAAACAAGTCTCCTTCTCTCTGCATCACATCAGTCTAGGCCATTGCCTGATTGCTTTGTGGGTACTGTTTAATTGCCAATTAGGGGAAGACCAGGACAGCAATCACAATAGGTGATATGTGTTGTTTATGCCTATTTCAATATGTGTAGGAGATAGCAGGCAAGACAAGGTAAATTGGTGGTCCTTGAAGCTACGTGAGATATGCACGTTGTTCACTCTGTAACATTCAACAAATACCAGCATTCCCAGTTATAGATGAACAAAAGCAGCAAGTGGTTTTGAGGTCTTGCAGAAGCAGTGACACAGGTGCATCTTTGCGTGCCTTTTTCCTCCAGACAATATATTTACAGATGTTAGAGTTGTAAAAAGTAAATTGCTTTCTTCTCACTGAAAATCTCATTATTTCATTTGGCTGTGTGACACGCAAAAAAAGACAAACAGTCCAGCTTCCTTGATGAAAATCTAAATATCAGTTTCCTTGCCAGGCAGGCACAGTATATCATTGTTTTTATCATGCAAATATATGATAAGAGCTTGCAAACTTTATAGTAAAATAATCGACATTTTTAGTCTGTCAGTGTAAAATGAATGGCCGTTGATACAAAATGCAAATACTAATGGGAAGAATTAGGTGACATAATCACCATATCATTAAAATAGTCAGGAATGTGATTCTGTGTTTAACCAGTCTGAGCTTTACTCACCAAAAAGAAGAAAATAGCTCACACAAACATTGTGATTTTTAACTAGTAGAAAACACCAGTAACATATAAACTGTCGTATCTTATGAGACAAATATAGCTACTGTGCAGTTAGTACTTGCATAGCAAAAATAAATAAATACACTGACACTTTTCTGTAGCTTTACATCTTCCTGCAGTTTAAAAATACCAGTGCTGTGGTTGACCTTTTCCAAGATTTTTTTTCCTCTCTCATCCTTACTCTGCCTTCTGTGCCTTTGCAGTAAAACCATAGTCTTAGATAATGTTAGTTGACTTTCAAAGCCTTGTCGTTCTCTTCACTAATGGTGGGATTTGATATGCCCTGAATCTTGTTATAGACCTCTAACCACCTGCTGGCCTGTTGGTTTAGCAGAGACGAGAAAGGATTGTGGTACCCAGGGTATGCAGGGTGCTAGAACGGGATCAAGGTGTGTATTGGACTAAGGGGGACTTCAGCTTACATTGACATTGACCCAGAAATATCAATTACCCTTTGCCCTATTGCAACCAATTAACGCTGAACTCTTAGTACACGTTAGAGCTTCTCTATTAATGAAATAAGCTCTCTCCCTCTGACACTTTATAGTCCTTTGTTTTAGAAATTTGCATTACTTTTTGTTTGTTTTTGCAGCTGACTGAGCATCCCATAGGAAATGTTCATTAAGGGATTATAAGATGAACAGTTAATTCAAAATGGCATCAGCAAAGTCCTTTCAGGCATGTCTTCCCAGTCAGCCGCTATCTTGTTAACACAGGTATAATGAGTTTTGGAGAAAATTGTGAGTTGTGAATGTGGACAAAGCACCTCCATGGTCCTCTTGGTTTTTACTTTTCTATTTTTTCCTACTTCTTCTGCCTTAGATATTCCTCTATCTTTGTCATCCTCTTCATGCACTGAGTAAGTATAAACGTCTTTGATATTGATTTGGTCAGTTAAGTAGCAGAGGGAGGCTGTTAATCAGTTTCAGCTGCTTAGGTTTTAATGAAATTAACAACAGGTGCTGTTTTGTGACCAAACAATCAAAAACAGACTTCATGAATATGGGCTGAGGGCCCAACCTTCTCTAGTAAGCCCTGTGCTCACTGCCTTGGAGCCCAACTGGCTTTTGCCATTTGCTACCGATACCAGAAGTCCACCACTTGTGCTTTATACTGGTCACCAGAGCAACTCCCTGACTATCCCTTTTTTTATCCCTTTTTTTTTCTAGCCTCCTGCTTTGAATACATCCTCATTGCACCACCAAATATCTTTGTCCTCTTTCTTCTGTCCAGAGCATCCATCAGACACCTACCTGGAAGCTGCCCTCAGCACTTCAGCTGTACTTTCCCAGTCATCTGGTAGCTCTTCACTACCACCCAGAACCCCTCCCTAAACTAGAAACAATTTTCACTTTTCATCTTCCACCTTTGTAATCTTTGTCTTTGTTTTTACTTTATCCATCTTCTTGGTTTCCAAAGTCATTGTACAGAATACCACCCAATATTGGCTAGCTGCACTCTCCCCTGTTATCACTCTGCCGTCTCCTATCTCTTTCAGATTGTCTACTCCTGTGTCCACCTTAAGCCACTCTTATACGTTATTCTATATTCCTCCCTCTTCTTAAACTATGGTTTCACCATAGCTATTTCTCTCCATTTTGCAAAATCAACTTTTGTCTGTCCTGAGAACATGTTGATTTCTCTCCTTAGCACCATACCTACCCCAAACTCTTCATCACCTGTGTTTCCTTCATGTACATACCCACTGAAGTCCGCATCAGTTACCACTCTCTTGGAATCCACCAAGCTGTAAAACTCTAAACTAGAGCTTACAGTTTTTCATGTTTAATGCAGTATATGAAGAAAGACAACGAGTTTCTTTCTTCATGTTTTAATTACTCAAATATTTATGTTGAGCTCAACAATGGGATCGAAAAACAAGAAACAACAACACTGTGTCACTGTTTGTGAGCAAAATGTTAATGTGGCTCTATTCAGTGTTTAATTTGGTTTGTATAAGCACAAATCTTCTGAGGTTGTGTCCAAATGCTTGTTCCCACACCACAAATTAATTACAACGCGCTCACAAATTCCTCCCAACGTGCAGTCATTAAATATTCTTTGAAAAGTAAACAACTATTAAACCAACTTCCCAGAGCTCTGATGCTTGGTAAAGAAAACGGTTAAATGCACCAGGCTTTTTATGACACGTTTTAATATTAAAATGCAGTTTACAAAGATAAAACCCACAATCACTTACTCAGCAAAGTAGTTTGGAAAGAGTCAACAAATTTTTCATTGCTAAATGCAAACATCACAACGCGCTCTGTTTAGACCCAGACCAAACAGTATTGTTTGACTGATGATCGGATATGGGTCGCATAGGGTCAAGAAAGTTGGATTTGAAGCGCTTTTGCCTGCAGTGTGAACGCAGCCTTAGTGAAATTGTACTTCAGAATCGGTTTTAGTAAGAAGGAAGGAAATGATTTCTCTTTCAGCACAAACATATTGTGGTGAGAAGTATAAGGACGTCGAAAAGATGGTGCACAAAGCTGCATCTGGCCACACAGAAAAACACACGAACTCAGAAGAGTGGATTTGTACAAAATCAAATGGCTGGCAGTAGACAAAGTTACACTGTCGTGCAATAAAGAGGATGCATGTTATTTCACAAAATGGCCGGTCTGTCTCTAGCTGAGACTAGACTAGCAGCGTTTAATTGCTATCATCTACTCCACTCACTGCTGCCTTGCTTTTTTCTATCTTCCTCATTTTTTTCTTCTCTCTTTTTCACCCTAACACAGATAACTGCTCTTCATTTTTGTTGAGTGTATTTTCTTGTTATCATTAGGTTTGTTTGAACAGAGTCGTGAAAGAAGCTAAAAGGGTGAGTGGAGTCAGGTGGAGTCCCATTAAAGAGGTCAGATGTCTTCAACTCTCACACATCGCCACTGCTGTAGTTCAAAGTGGCTCAGCCTTTGGGTCCCTCCAAAAGCTTTTCATCCAGAAAACAACAAAAACCTTTTGAAAAGACAATTTTACGTCATTTCTAAACAAAGTTGACATTTGGTTAAGAAGTGAAAATTGAAGCCACTGAAAACATGTCTAGAAAAAGGCTGCTTCCTCCTCAAGTTCTGTAGAGGCTCCTCACACATCCATTGACACTCAAACTAACCTTTTTACATGTAATTTTACACAGCTTTCAATTGCAGTCTGTGACCATTATTACCAAAGTAACAATAAGTACTATATTTTAACATGCTACCATCCTTAACCTCACTTTAATTAAAAGAAAGTATGTTTTTTACAGAAGCTTGAATTTCTTTTCCTTTGCAACTATTGCTTTTTTCCTCCTCTTTTCTAGTTCTAAATTGGTCATAGTCACCTTAAGCACCAACTCAAAAATTTAACAGTTCTTTTCTTTTTTTAATCCCATCAATGTTGTCATGCACATCCTTGACTAAGAGTGATAATTATCCTTGCTTTTTGGAAACGACTCCTGATGGCCTGACAGCTTCTTTGATTATTTTTCTATTGCCAAAATTTTTTGAATTGAAAACTTGAGAGAGGAGGGCAGTCAAGGTGGTTGCATACTCAACAAAATGTGGGTTATTTCCGAGTGGACTTTGCTTTTTCATATTCTTGTCTAAAGCTAATTTTCTATCCTTTAGATAATAAAAAAAAGATTTTCAATTAAAAGAAAATTAAAAAACAGATCACCCTTTCATCACCGTGAAGGGGTGATGATCTGGCTTGTTTTGCAGCCACAGGACCTGGATACTTTGCAGTCACTGAGTTGACTATGAACTCCTCGGTATATCGGTATCCTAGAGTGATATTTGAGGCCATCTGTCCAAGAGCTAAAGACCAAAACTGGGTTATGCAGCACAGTGAGCAAATTTACAGCTCGTCATACAGAACAGTTATGATATATAGATGCATTTATATTTACTTTTATATAGTCAAGACGAGCAGACTACCGCATATCATTGCTGGGACTGTTGTTCCTCATATTCCCCATATCTCACTTGGTCCCCGTGACCACAGGAGGTAAAAAAAAAAATCTAATAAAAAATCAAATAAACTCCTGTAGCACCTTTACCATAATATTTTTTTTTGTTTTTGTTGTTGTTGTTTTTAATCCATCCAGTATAGTGTATAGTGCTCTTCAGTAGTTCAGCTTTATTCCTCATTCCTAGCTGAATAAAGAAATGCCTAGATGTGCATTTCAAAGGCTTCAACATCATAAAAGGGAGCGGCAGTCTTGGATGAAAGCTTCACTGTTCATTCAGGGATCCAGCACGATCCCTTCCCCTATCCAAGTGCTCCTCCGATGATGACATATGTTCTAATCATTGGGTCACGTCACATCTAATGCTCTCACTAACATCAAAAGTCTCACGTGGAGTTGCAGAAATTCTCAAAGAAGAAGAGGAAGGAGAAAGGAGACCGACTTCCTGGATTGGTTATGTTGGGGAGGAGAAGAAATCGCTTGACACTTCCTTCTCTGCTCTCCCATTTTTGAACCCCTCCGAGACATAAGGAGGGCGGTTGTAGCTGATCTCTGCCATTACTGACATCCACTGGGAGCTAAATGTTTGCAGAAATGGGTTTCATCCATATATTTGCATCCATCCAGAGGTCACAAGAGAGACAAGGCACAGCGTGAAAAGCACAGGTCTTTGGCTAGTAATGTGCTTTTTCTCATGACTGCACTAAGCAACATGACCCATTTAACACCATTTGAATGGGCTTTGCTACTATATTGTGCTAGGTGGGTTAAACTTAGGCCCTTTGTTTGAATGGACAAAAACAGCTGTCTGCTTATTTTTTAAAGAGGTCAAGTTAGCTCTGTTTATTGTATTCTTTCTGATTTGAGTTTAGGTTTAATTACACTTTTCACTGTCATAACATATGTTATCTATAGTTATCTTAGTGGAGAAATGTTAAATGAAAAGCATTAATAACATTAATTTAATTTACTTATATGGTATTCTTTTGTGTTTTTCTTTAAAGATCACCTTTATTTTTTTCAAAATACTATGATTTTGTGCCAGTATATATTTGACTTGCTGATGAAATGGCCGTACTGCTGCATCTCAATATCCAGAGGCGCACTAAAGGAATCAAACTGCATAAATAGCACACATTTCCCCCCCCCCCCCTAGATAGGCCGTTTGCATGAACAGGCACTTGTTATGCACAATGTTTATCTATCTAGTGTTACCAACGAATGATTTTCTTTATTCATATCCAGGAATTTGAGTTCTTGGCCCATAATGTTTTCTTTTTTTCTATACTGAGACATTAATGGATGTGGCAATGCTGAGCCACAGCTGCAGCATACTGACACTGAGGGCATCTGTGAGAAAGACAATCATGTCTATGCTTGTAAAATCAGCTCAGATACTGTAAATGGCTGGCTGTTGCTGCAGTAACTGATCAATTTAAAATAAGTATGAAATGACATTATCATTTATAGACTTTGACGACTTTGCTAATCAGAAAATACACAGTCTTCATTGAACTAATCCAGATGGAAGCAATTCAAATAGGAAAAGTTGTGTATATATATATATATATAACAAACACCCAGCACGCCCCTGCGGGCGATTTATCCTTCAAGCTCGGGTCCTCTGCCAGAGGCCTGGGAGATTGAGGGCGCCCACCGATGCCTTCTTGTTCCAGTAGCCCACTTTTCGTCAGGGTGCCCTGGTTCCTCAACACCTGACGCGGACCTTGTTGATCTGGGCGACGTCCGGCTTGCTTAGCATAGGGGAGTCTAGCCTTAGTCTAGCCTATATATATATATATATATATATATATATATATATATATAGATAGATAGATAGATAGATAGATAGATAGATAGATATAGATATATATAGGTCAAATATATATCTATATAGATATATATAGGTCAAATATATATCTATATATATATATATATATATAGGTCAAATATATATATCTATATATATATATATATATCTATATATCTATATATATATATATATATATATAGATATATAGATATAGATATATCTATATATATGTATATGTGTGTGTGTGTGTGTGTGTGTGTGTGTGTACCCTACTGTACAGTACATATGTGTGATCAGTTATAGCTCAATAAATGTTCAATTCTTGCTGGCAAGTACATTCCATGATTCAGTAGTTTGTGGAACCACCTTTAGCAGCAATTGCTAGAATTAATACTTTTCTGTATGACTTTATCCGTCTTTGTATCGTTGTGGAGAAATTTTGGCCCTCTCTTGTTTGCAGTGCTTCAGTTCATTGAGGTTTGTGAACATTAATTTATGCACGAGTCTCTAGCCAAAGCATTTCGTTGGGGTTGAGATCTGGACCATTACAAAACCTTTTTCAGCTATTCTGTTCATAGTGCTGTTTCATAGTCCAGTGTTGGCCAAGCTTTTGCTGTCAGACAGATATTTGACTCTCGAATACTTTGATATACAGAGGAGTTCATGGTTGACTAAATGACTACAAGTTGTCCAAATCCTGTGGCTGTAAAACGAGCGAAAATCATCACTCCTCCACTACCATGGCATGAGGTGTTTGTGCTGATATGCTGTGTTTGGTTTTTGCCAAATGTGGTATTGTGCAGTACGGCCAAACATGTTCTAAGGAACATTGTTTCAGAAGTCTTTTGGTTTGTTTGCCTGACAACTCTTTCATCCAAAACAGTTCTTTTTTAAATTTTACTGTTTGGAACTTTGACATCTAAAGTCCTATCAAAGCTGTGCAAAGTCTGCAATGTAGGTGATGAGTTTGTTACAGTTTTGCATATTTTCATTTTGGGGTGAATTTGAAAGATTCCTGGGAAGATTATAGCAAATGCTTCAGAATAGCAAACTGACAGGAAGTTCTGCTTTTATAGAGTCTTACCTAATACTGTTCATCAGGCAGAGACTTTCTCATGATCAGTTAATCAAGTACATTTGATGAGCAGCACCTGGCAGTGAGGGTGTACTTGGCTTTTCACAGGACTGCATACTGTCCTGTAGTATGTACTCATCCAGCTTCTTCTAATTATACATTAACTCTAAGTAAATTTACTTTATATTTCAAACCTCAGGCTCCTGTACTGAGCAATGAAGTGGAGTTGCCATAAACTGGAATTACTGCTTGGGGCTAGCTGCAAGAGCAATTAAATCCCAAAACATTTCAGTGTTAAAATGCCCAACTTTAAAATATTGCAAACTTCCTTTTTTGTGACAACCGCCCTGAGTGGTATATTTATTTTTAAGTATATGTAAGTAATTCTTAACTGCATTAAAGACTTAAGTTTACATCGCTTGAGGGCCAGCCAGGTGAAAACTAGCTTTCTGCTAGTGCAAAGTAGCTTTTGCCTTAACTAATTCAAATTGACCCTCCCCCATCCCAAGATGTTTTAGAGATAAACTGTAATAAGTCTATCCAATAAAACTGTGCTTCAGTTCTTGTGAAGTATCTGTGTCTGTGCGAAGCAGCCACACATATTGTTTGTCTGTGAAGGTTCTCAGTCATCCAGGTCATCGTAGTCTAAGGAGCTTGGAAAGAAAAGCATCTGGACTTTTTAAAGTTTTCTTGAAGATGTTTCACCTCTCCCCCGAGAAGCTTCTTCAGTTATGGTTCAGTTATGTAGCTGTTAACTCAGCAGCTACATTGCAGACTTTGCACAGCTTAGATAGGACGTTGAATGCTAAAGTTCCAAACAGTAAAATTAGAAAAGGACTGTTTTAGATGGAAGACTTCTGAAACAACGTCGCTTAGACAGACGTTTGGCCGTAATGTACAACACCACATTTGGCAAAACCAAACACAGCATATCAGCACAAACACCTCATGCCATGGTAGAGGAGGAGTGATGATTTGAGCTTGTTTTACAGCCACGGGATCTGGACAACTTGCACTCATTGAGTCAACCACGAAGAGGAAGCTTCTCGGATGAGAGGTGAAACGTCTTCAACAAAACTTAAAGAAGTCCAGACGCTTTTCTTTCACACATATTGATGTTGCACTTGCTAACCACGCTAAACTTAGCTGATAACTTAACACCCTGTTGTCCTGATGTTGTCACTTTTGACTCCAAAAAAACAACACAATGACTTCAACACAACATAGAAAGAGCAAGTACATCATAGTGGATGAATCTATTATATAGTCTGTGCTATCCCAATATTTGTATGCTATTAACTTTTTGTTGTTGGAATATTTTCTTATTTTATTCATAACAGATTTATAGTCTTTTTTCTGGCTCTTTTTGCTATATCTATATAATTTGTGTGATGACTGGATGCAGTAAAATCTGGCACCAATATCCAAAAGTGAGAAGGAGAACGACAGATTGATCTCTGATCTTCTGACACACACGCACACACACGCACACGCACACACAGTGAAACCCACCTGTTAAAGTTACTGCCAGCAAGCACAACAGGAACATCAACACATAAACACACACACACAGAGACACACACGCACACCATCTTGGCTGCAGTGCACCTGATCACAGCCCACACATAGAGAAAACATACACATAGCTCCACTTGCCAAAAGAATCACAGCATGTGTTGTGAGTGCGGTGGATGAGTAAGGCAGGGGAAAAAAAGAAAAAGCAAGCCTTTTAGTGAGCAGAAAGGAAAAGAGGAACCCTGTACTGGTTCTTTGTTGTCTGAAGAGCACAGCAGAGTAAACTACATTGTGGTTGTTCCTTTCTTATATTTTTACACATTACAACAGCTCTGCCTCCCAGTAGGGCTTCCTCTTTTCTCTAAGTTTTTTTTTTTCACATCAGAATATTCAAAATGCCACAATGTGTTTTTGTTCCATGTAAGAAAATCCATATATATATATGTAGTGCACCTTTGAAACCTCGTCTTTCTGACCTCTCTGTACAACCTGACTAACCCACACATTGACACGCCTGAGAGAGCCAGTAATAACTCTCTGCTCCCCATTCACCTTTTCACCTCTCATAAGGTTCAAGTATTGTGTGCTCAGTGCTGGGTACAACTCAGCTGCATACCCTGTGACCTTACACACACAAGTACACGGTCTGTGCAAATGCACACTTAAACACTCATAATCTCGCATGTGTGCGCACGCATTTCATGGCCTTCCTGTGGGCATTGCTCCAGACATAATGGGATAAGCTCAACCTTCAGAAGGAAAATGACATCAAGGCTGTACACCAACACTCGCGCACACATATGTGCCATACTGTGGAGAAATCACAGTGGGCTTTCTTGGCTCACAGCGATTTGTCTCTGAGGGAGAACACTCCCTCTGTCACGACAAGGCAATAGTGAACATCGCCTTAACAGTATGTTACGGTTACAATCGCAGACACAGCGTGTGCCCAATTTTCAAACCAGTGTGACAGTTGGTATTGTGCTAAATCCTGATAATTAGCCACCCCTATTTTCAAGGGGTTCCAACATTTTTACCAATAGCGAAAAATAAGTGACAGTTTAAATAAAGATAAAAGCTAATGCAGCAACATGCAAAAAACAAAAGAAAAAGAAAAAAGAAGCAGCCAATACTAGATGAACAGGAGAGTGTGATGGATCACCAAATGCAGTCGAGTATCATCAAGCATAGACACAAAGCAGATAAATAGAATATGTCAGAATTGGGGGGAAAAGACAGAAAAAAAGACCTTACGGTGGGATTTATTTTTTAAATGTGCAAAGTTGCAAAACTTTCTGTTCACGCCTGAAAACATTTAAATATATATTGAAACTAGATTGCATTGTGTAAACATTTGTATTCCAAGTGCAAATGACTGTTAGAAAAGTCTTGATTTTATGATGAAGTGTTGAGGAAAAACAGAAACATACCCAAAAGTCTGAGTGACTTCAAACAGTTTAGTTTGCTTTCAGTTAAAATGCAGCATTTGGAACGTACCCCCTAATTCTCGACAAGCTCATTTATCTGTAATGCAGTAGTAACTGTGCGTGTATCTGTGGGTCATTTAAATAAACAAAAATGCAAGCTTTCCAGATTTTCTCCTTTCATGTCTACATCTGCATATTTACACGTTACTCTGCAAAAAGTATTAATTCACATATTTTATTTTGTTGTTTTTTACACATATATATATATATACACACACCTGGGAGTATTGAAGGAGGAAAGTTAATTATATAGCATTGCCATGGTGACAGCAAACCAGTTATTTATCTCTTGATTCACTGCCAGCTCGTTTTGAGTGCTCCCTGGGAAATGTCTGCAGGTTGTGAGTTACAGTGGCGTTAAATACACTTCCTGGCCAATAACAACCTAAATTTTAACTCACATAATGAGACTGAGTTTATTTAGGTATCCGGAGTAGAACAGTCAAGGGAAATAAATAAAATGAAAACCAGAGAAAAGTGCAGAGGCCGCTCAAAGTAGGGTACATTCATCACAAGAGTCTGACCCAATACTGTTCGTCAGGCAGACCCGCAAAAGGGCTTAGGACGAATAACCTCGTGTCACACAACAAAGATTTACAAGGACCGCAGGGCCAAGTTGTGGAAAAATTATGCAAATTCTGCACATTATCTTGCCTTTCCTGTCTTCTCCATCACCAAAAACTGTCACTAATGTGCTCCTCCTGCTGTGTGGGCTACAAACCGACAAGAAAGAGACAAACAAATGCAAGCTAAAAGGCAGACATGAGTAACTTGGTGTTTTTTTGCTCTCTATCTGTCTCTTTCTCTCTCTTTCCATTTGTCTTACTGGGTCTTTCATCCTCACACACACAGACACTTTGTCTTTTTGTTTATGCTCTGCATTCATGTGAATATGCATCAGCCTGACAGAGAGCAAACAGAGAGAAAACTGAAAGACGCCCCTTCCGTTTTTCATGCAGTCACATCTGTGTACGCAGATATGCACATGTGAGCCCGTAAGTATCTACAAAAAGCCACATAGGCACACTCATATAGCAGTGAGTAATCAGGTCTGTCTGCAGTCCTAATTACAATCGCATCTGGCTTTTAGTCACTCATGAGTAGCCAAGCACAGTGTGATCAACAAGCCCGTTGGTGTCACATCTTTGCAGTCACAAGGGTGACACTGGGTTATGGACAAAGGGCAAGCTGACAATGTGAGAAGGAACTGCAGAAAATATCAAGAACAATGTAGAATCATTTGGAATAAAATCTGGCTTCTCACTATGCAAAATGACTATAATATTTGCATCAGAAAAAGTTAGAATAGGATGCTAATGACTCGACAATTACTTTCAAATTTCCTCCAAACTGACCCCCAGGGGACATCAATGAAATCAATCTCTGCCTCATACCCAGCTACGCCTCATTGATGGAGGAATGAACAAAAGGTTGCTCAACAGAAATGCCTCCATTTTTCAAATAAGCAGTCTAAAACACCTTCTTGTACTTCAAATGCAGTCGTGATGGACTGAGAGGTACTCTTTCATTGAAGACGTTTTTTCTTTTCTTTCATTAGCCAACTCGGTTGGCTCGGTTGTGACTTTATTGGTTGTAACAGTTCAGTGAGGCAGAAGTAGGCAGCCAGGGCGGTAGGCTGAAGCAGTGCCAGAGACTTGGGTCGGATGAGTGGAGTCTCCCTGGCATTGCTGCATTTGCCAGTGATCACTGGTAAGGGTCAGGAGGTCACGCATCACAGATAAAATTCACAAAAAAAATATTTTTTTTAAATAATAAAAAATAATAATACACGGTTCAAAAGCAGTTTTAGAATATTTTGGATTAAAGTTTTAGTCTAAAATTACCTATGTGTAAAATTTGAAGTGTTTTGTTTTTCTTTGCTGAAAATTAAACAATTTCTGATTTTGCAATATTGCTTTACCTTGCAGGTTTAACATTAATGTAGCCAGTTAGATGTCTTGGCCTATTAGTAAAATACCAATGAAAGCTGGGCTATTAAAGTCTACTGTGTATAGGTCATATCATATCATTCTTTACACAGGGCAAATGCTGGTATCCCACTTTTATAATTTCCACCATCCACTGTGACTCAGGTTGGAGCCTGAGATTTTTATTTATTTTTATTTTTATTTTTATTTTTTTTTGGGGGGGGGGGTGTCTACGGGGGGGAGCAAGCTGAATTGGAAACCGAAGGTTGAAGCCACTCTTTAGAGGACAGGCAAATGAAGGTTTAAATTTGGTTTTATATATATATAGAAGCTTGGCTTGTGGCTAGACTGAATTTCCAATTTTGGCCTGTAGCACAACCTGGAACTTTATTTTGCAACCACAAGATGAAAATAGGGCAAAGTAGTGAACTTTAGTAGCAATTTGGTCACTCTGAACAAGAATTAGTGGCACAATTTCATTTCATAAACCATCACTCTGATGACGACAGTCATATAAACCAGGGAGAAGGAAAATTAATACGAGAGACTGTCGGGCCATTTTTAATGCAGAAAACTATGCATGGATTCAGATGAGAGACCTTCTTGGATTTGGCCTCTTTTGAGCAGTGATTTAATTAATTCATTTAGCAGAAACTTCTAACATTTAAGCAGTCTGCATCATTAATGACCAATATTCCTCTAATATATACCTCTGGTGCTTGTGCTTGGTTTGTGAATCTCAAGCGAACTAAAAGACCGAACAAGGTGCAGGAAAAAACAGATAAACTAATATAGTACCAGGAGTATGTAAGTTTATAAAGTATAATGCATCAGCTTGACATGGCAGCAGGGTGTACCAGCCATCTGGACGAGTGGAAGTTGGTTGACTGTTTGGTCATTCTGCGGTGGACCGGCTGGCCAGCCTCTCTGTGTGTCTGGTGGCTGCTCTTTCCCCAGAAATCCTTCTTACCTGTCCAACTTTACTTTGGCCCCATTTTACCTGTTAATGTGCTTGCTTAACAGCGATGGACTGATTATGTAGTGCATAAATTGTGATCAGTTAATTATGACAAATTACAATTAATGCTGCCTTCAGGTAGTTGTTGAAAATTTTAGTTGCGACTCAGGCACACACAAACAAAATAGACAAGAAGGAAAACTTTACCAGTAATGTTTAGTTTTCATTAGCCCCTGGTATCTGTTCATGCTGATATCTCATTAACACATGCAGTGTGGCCATCAAAATACTTATGGCACATAACATCAGCGGTGCTTTATTTGCGTTGAGTGATATTTTTCATGTGAGCTGTATTCTCTAATGGTCTGACTGCCCTAAAGCTTACCTGTTTTTTTTGTTTTTGTTTTTTTTGTGATGGTACCATTATGCTGCCAACACTGCTCTCTTCAGTTCCTGCCCTGCATGAATTTCCCTTTGCTCTCACCACCATCCCAGTATCCACCTGTGAGCAGAGTCCCTGTTGGAGGTGTGCAGTTTTTCCTGTGCTCAAATTTCCTGCCCACTATGTTTAGACAGACTGACAAAATCCACAGCTTTAAAACTAAAACAAAGGCAGCTTGCATACTTTAAACTAAATAAATAATTTCAACATTTTTCTATATCAATTTAAAAATGTTATAGGAATATACATGTGACTCGGCCTTCATGTGAAAGAGACATATTTTGACTTTGGTTCCACACAAAAAGGCTACAAAAATCATCTTTAGCTGCCAGAATGAAGCATTTACAGAAACTGGGCAGACAAAAGTGCCTATAAAAGCATCAATGCCAAGTAAGTCATTGTTGTGATGAAGTTCATCATTATTGCATACCTGATGATGGCAGCACCTTAACTGTCACCATGGATACAACAGAAGGTGAACAGACACAAAAAATTAAAAGTGGAGAGCTTATTAAATTGCAACAGAGAGTGAGAATTATTCTAACATGAACATTTTGACCTAGTAATAATTCCCTCAGCTCACTTTGCTGTCTTTGGATCTTCAGATGCTTGTTGCAAATTTGGGAGTTATTTCTTGAAGACATTTAGGACAAGTTGTTAACAGTGACCCTAGTTGTTAACATGAACGCATTTTAATCAACAAATATTACTATTTCCATGTGTTATTGACGTAATTGTGTCATTTTAAATGCAATATTGGTTAAATAAAGCTAAGTTAAATAGGGGAGACCGGGGATAGTTGTAACATTTTTGACATTTCTGTCTGTAAATTGGAGCTCTTTTAAGGTAGTGGATTCAAAATGTAATGCAAAGTATTTACATGTCTCTGCTATTACAGTTTTTTACAGATGCTAGGACACATGTCTCAATACTTAGGTCACTTTTGCAAAACTCTTCACACAATTCTCCTAACTGACCCTCAGCTTGGCAAAGCAGTTCATTCTTCCAGAACACTAGCAAAGGTTGACAGCCGACAAACACACTTTGTCACCCACAAAACAATGACCTAAAAAACACTAACAACATGTAGCATTACACAGTGTTTTCTTGTGTAAAACAAGGACACATCTCTGTTTATAATTTCAATATATGTTACTGGAATGAATCAGACATCATGCAGAATTCGTTAATATTTGTTTATGTATTTTTTATTTTTTTGCACTAAGTAATCCCAAAATACAAGAATTTGTATACACACCATCCACTGATACACATACAATAGTAATGCTAATCTACTCGGTCTTCTCCATTTGGCCACAGGTTCTCATCCACATCACATCTCATGTCATCTAGGGCAATACACCTAGGAAAGAATCTTCTGGCATGCCAGAATTGAAGGAGTTGAAAAATTGAAGGAGTAACACTTGTGTAGATGTTCATCTACAATGAGAATCAGCTGTGGCTGGTTAAACTGCATTTTTAGATTTAAAATATGTTTCAATAAAATATTGCTGTTGGATTTTGCTGTCTTTTCAAGTTTTGCATTGTGTTATTGTTTTGGCCATATGTTTAACAGTTTTGAAAACAGTATGTAAGCACATGCAAAATGTCCTGTCCGTACAAAGATTTTTGGCAGTTGTTGTGTCTGAGTGAGAAGATAATTCATGAAATTTGAGAGATGTAGTCATTGAATGCATTTTGTGCCAAAACAATGATAACTGATCCTCAGTTTAGCCCACATAGACTTCTGTTGTGCTCACTGTGTGAGGAGTTTTGCAAAAGTGACCTAAGTATTGAGACATGTGTCCTAGCGTCTGTAAAAAACTGTAACCCTTGTATGGTGTTCGGGTCTGTGAGACCCGTTTTCAGTTTTTCTCAAAAGAAAAATTAAACAATTAATTATTTTTTCAACCTGAAATTCATTGGCTTTGGCTTATTTTCTGTGAAGAACATAAATCCGAACTAATTTTCAGTGACCTCATACTGTACCTCCCCCCACGCATTTACATTACATACAAGGTGTTCGGGTCCACTGGACCCAGGTCTAATAAAAGTGTTGAAAGTGTAGGTCCTGTGTTCCCACACTCTGTCTTCCTCCTTTCTGGTGCTGCTGATAGTGTTTTCTTCCCCTCCTGCTCTCGCACAAAGTTGCAACATTGTTGAAAATTCAACTATCAACACCGTCTGCTCTGGCATTCCCGCACATTTTACCCTCTTTCTTGAGGTATCCAAATTTTATTTTCTCATACCCTGTCCCACCTGCAAATTAGGGGCAAAATACTATAAATAAGACTTTGCCAGTGTGGTTCTTTATCACAACTGATCAAGATGGCAAAAGATTATCTGCTGCGAGGGCCATCCAACTGATTTTGGAAGAGAGAGGGGCTTTGGATGATGATGTTGACAAAGAGGTTTCAGAATATTTCACATTTCTGAAAATTCAGAGTCTGACAGTGACTTTGAAGAAGAGGATGAGGTTGAGCACCATTTAGTAACAAAACGAAGACGAGTACCCCATCTGAAGCCAGCTCCAGGACCAGAACAAGCCCACCAGACAGCAAGTGAAGAAATATGGACGTCAATAACTGGTGAAATTGAATGGTCTTCTTGCCCAAGAAATGAGCCACCCTGCAGAGCTGTTACTGTGATAAGCCAGGGCCAACATGGCTGACAGTTACTCATGTGCAGGACATCAAGTCTTCATTTGAGCTTTTCATCCCAGATTCCATCCAGAAAATTATTCTGGATTGCAGTAATCTAGAAGGACGGTGTGTTTTTGGAGAGAGGTGGAAGGAGATGGACCAAATTCATCTAAGAACCCCAAAGGCCTACTTTGGGGTTCTTATCCTTGCAGGAGTTTTCAGGTCCAAAGGGGAATCCACAGAGTCCCTGTGGGATGCAGAAACCGGCACGAACCTTTCCGTGCATCAGTGTCTCTGGAAAACTTCCACAAAATTTCCAGGATTATCCGTTTTGATAACCGAGACAACAGACCAGCTCGACGGCAGAGAGACAAGCTAGCTGCCATTAGGACAGTGTGGGATAAGTGTGTGCACCACCTCCCCCTGTTTTACAACCCTGGGCCCAATGTCACCATTGATGAGCAGCTGATCCCATTTAGTTGTGAAACATGTTGCTTCACGTGTAAATGTGTTGTGTCTTTCCACTCACTCCAATGATTATAACTGATTTATTTTTTATAACATTTTATAAAAAAAAAACAAAAACAAGAAGCACATTAATTCATAAATGTGATCTAACAAAGGTAAAGGGAAAAAATTAACCATGTTTGCTGTTCATATGGCTTGTAATTGGGATGAAGTAAACATCTGTTGAGTAATTTAACATAAAATTGTTTGATAGTGTTAATTTGGAAAGCCAAAACTCTAGCGGGTCCACCAGACCCATGAACACTGGCTGAGTAACAAAAATATGAACACCACACAAGGGTTAAATAGTGCAACTATTTTCTCTGCAGCACAATTACCCATTGCATGGTATGGCCTCAAACACAAAGAGTGAAATGTTACAATTAACCCCATAGTCTGGGTTAGTTGTAACATATCCTGGGGTAAAATGTAACACAATGAAATAAGGGTACTAACAAAACATTAACATGTAATCTTTGTTTATTCAACACATGAATGCACTTAGAGCCATTTATGTAGCTGTGTGTGTGTGTGTGTGTGTGTGACAGAATGCAGAAATCTAGCTTTTGAACATATTCCAACCCCCCAAAAAAGACAAATTATGGAATTTTCTGCAACTGAATATTTCATTAATTTTGGTTGGTCTTCCTTGAGTTTGGCCTCATTGGCTCAGTGGGCATTATAATCTACAACTCTTGCATCAATTTTGAACATAACAATGAAGCTGAAAAAATGTAGTTGTTCACCAGCATCGCAATTCCATTACTTTTTATCATGGCTTACCTTGGTGTGGTTTGCAAAGTGCTTCAGAAAGATGAGGAAATCTGTTTCTCGCACCCATCCTGATTTATTTCCACTACCAGTACTTCCTACTGGTCCATCTCTGACACAGTGGTCTGCATAATGTATGTGTGGGAACACAAACAGTGGAGGCCAATGGAGGCCAGTGGAGTGGAGGCCAGTGTTGCCAATGGCATTAACCGCATATACAAATGCGACCAGTGAACCTCTCTCTGCTGATGTTGTTGCCCCAACTCGTTTAATATAAGTTAAAGTAATAGTGTGGTAAGTTCTAACATCTGCATTATTGTTACAACTAACCCAGACTGTTGCTGTTACAACTGACCCAGACTCCTATAGCCATGAACTCGCTAACATTACAGCCAACGGCTAAAACATTAGCACTAAAGACTTACACAGAATATATCCCCATAGACATACAAATAACATAATTTAAGTTTGATGAGTTTAACTGCAAAGCAGATAATGCTATTAGAAATTGAAATAAAGTAGAAAAACATACTTTTTGGGATACAAATTACTTTTTTTGGTGTTAAATTGTCTGTTTTTGACAAAATGTGCTGATTTTTCACATGTGATAGCAGAACTGAATTGGGCATGCACAGGATGAGTCACATCATTTGAAACTTAGCCCTGATTGGAGAAATTGGAAGTGTTACAACTGACCCACGTTACAACTATCCCCGGTCTCCCCTACATGATTCAGCTTTATTTTAAATATTACCTTCCACTCATCATATATTTGAAGATATGAGCCTCATATCTTAAAATGTCCTCAAAAATTGAATTTCCCATTCTGTGAAAATCACACAGAATAACCCACTGTATTAAGGATGAAATACATGTATTGTTAGTATTATCACCTCTTTGAAGTCAATGCCAATCCAGGAATAAACATTCCCATATGGAAAAGATATATATAAATCTTATAAAGTTTGTATCTCTTTTGTGTGAAACTTGTATGAAAAGCATATAAGAGTGAAAACAGATATAAGATCCCTTGAAAAATTATATAATGAAACTTGTATGTTTTGGATACTTACTAAAACAATGTATGAAAGTAATGAGAAAGTGGCCACTTTCATGAGTAATCACATATAAGTTTTTACTATTTCTTTTCCATATGGGTTATGTCAGCTAATTTGAGACACAGAGGTAAAAGACAGAACCTCATAGCTTGTAGTTTGATTAAATATCCAAGTTTGTGCTTCACTTTTGAAGACGGAAATTTTAGAATTTCATAGATTTTAGAAGATGTCTCTGCAATGCACATACTGTCTATGGATGCTGTTTGCTCATGCTTTTTAACATTTGCAGAGACCTTGGCACTTTACCCATTTATCTAATTATCTTCACAAGATGGGCAAAATGTTTGCTAATATTAAAACACTGACAGAAGGATTTGGGGGGTTTTGCAATTTAGACTAGCCATTAAAACTTAGTTGTATAACTCTTGGTTAATGTCAAATTGTCGTACCCAAAATGTTACACGTGAAAGAAGAATGGCCAGTTGAAACATGTATTTGTTTTAGGGATTTTAGACAACATGGTCAATGTCTTCTCTATTCAAGGCAGGGTTACTGTATCAGGGGGAAACATGGCAGTGTATAGAAAGCTCTGCAACCCACAATGAACTGCTGTAATGGATAAAAAGCCTATATCTAGTGGTTGGTAGCTTAAGATCAAAAGCAGTGAATGAGAGGCTGTTAGTCTTTGTCATACGTGTTAGTAAAAACACACTGAAGTCATATGAATAGAGGCCTCTTAAAGAAAAATAAGATGGTTTACTGCAGACCAGATATAGTATAATATAGGCTAACAGGAGTGTATTATACAATATAGAGAATATTGGCTGAATAATTCAAAAGATCAAAACACTGTATTAGAATTACAATAATATCATTTAAATGCATACACTAAAATGTTGCCTTCCAGGGACCAGCGTCTTACTTTGACAAGAGAATATTTGGTGCAGTTAACTGAGTTCAGATGCATGAAGCACTTCGAGTGCTGCAACACAATACAATACAATCGCAAAGCCACAACAAGAATATGACTGCCATTACAAAAAAGGAATTATGCCTAACTTAACAGCTCAACCAAGGCTCCACAGAGAGTTCTAGATACTTTTTTATAAAATTTAGTAATGCTGATCACTATATGGTCAGCATAATGTATAACATATGATACAGATTGTTGTTTTGTTTCGGTTTGGTTTGTGTTTCTTTCTTCTGAGATGCTGCAGATATGACAGCAACATTAATCTTGAAGTTCAATTTGCTTATCTATCTAAAATTTGCAAATTTCATAAGCCTGTGTTCAGGAAGAAAAATGACATGAAGAATTCTTTGAATGATTTCAAAGATTTGTCAAAGCTGTGCTAATAACACTGCAACATGTGGATACTGTTGTTGGCCTTCATATCAAGGTGTTTTGGGAAAAACGCTGATAAAGAAATGTAGAGCAGAAGCTCTATAAGCTTTGCTGATAGAAGGACTGAGTTGGCTAGGCTAGTGTGACCATGGAAGTATAAGTATGGGCATCTATTATTTAAGACATAATTATGCAGTGGGCAGCTTTGTCAGCCAGTCAATCAGAATCCAGCTTTTCATTAGGCTGCCTGTCACTGCACCTTGCTGCAGGCATGCCTCTCATGGACGTTACACATGCACGGACACATGACCCAGAAATGCACATGCCAGTGAATACAAAGAGACCCATATGCCAATATATCATTATAGAAATAAGAGGAGGTTTCAAGGAAGAAATAGGTGGAAAAATGACTGGAGCTCCCCCTCCTCTCACTTTCTGATTGTAACATCCAATAAGTCCCCAATGACACCCAATTTAAATGTCAAATTACATAGACCGATATTATAAATATAGATATAGTACTGTGCAGAAGTCTAGAGCCACTCTTTCAGTTTCTCCATATTTTGCTAGAGTTTGTACAATACTTACTTCTTGGTAACTTCATTCTTCAGTGCAGCATCAACTCACTTTTCTTGTAATTTCTTTTAGTAGTCTTTATCTATTCACTTGCCTTTTTTTTGCTCAAGTGTTTTCTTTTTAACTTTTACACACATTCACACTCCAATTTATGCATCGGAGAGCAACTTAAGCTACTGCGTAAAATGACCTGAAATGCATTGTCTCATAATTTCCATTTAACTGTCCGTAGTTACTCTCCAGGTAGTGATTTTGGATGTGCATTAGCAGGAAGTGCAGGATGCACTCATCTTGGGTGCGTGAACCAACATATGAACACTGGGGTCATCTTACAGTCAGTTTTAACATAATTACAATACTGTGTTACTGAAAAGTGTAATGTGATTACAGTAATGCATTACATCCAACAGAGAGACATTATTACTTTACAAATCTAATGATAATATTAATTTGCATTTCTGCTCACTCTTACTAGTTACATGATGAAATGTGTTCACAGGTTCCTTATTAGGTTCCATAGTTAAATGTTGTAAGTTAAGGAAAGATGATGCTATTAAGCTTTTTTTTTTCTTTTGTACTGCCAGTAGAAACCTTATTCCACACAGACTCCCATTGTCTCGCACATTAGCTGGATGAGATAACAGGGTAAGTGAATGAAGCTGTTCACATCAAGATGCCATAGTGCATTACCGTTTTCCCATAAATTTGCCTTAATGTCTGAAATAAATTAATCTCTGTGTGGAGCGCTAATATTGTTACTTTACTTTATTAGAACATTAGTAGGACTCTCAGAGAGCTACAAAATACTGGCACTTTGTGTTGCTTCAGTCCTGTTTTCATTGCTCTCGTCGTACTCGGATAGTTAACCCTGTGAAACCTGAACCATGAAGTAATTGCCAGATAATTCAATTGTGTTTGTTTGTTTTTAAAAGCTGCACAGTTTTTTGGACCTCAAGCATTAAAAAACTAAATTAAATATGAATTTGCACTGATATTTAAGTTTGAAATCTTTTATTCAGGAAGGAATAAAGCGGTCTCAAAAAGCCATTACAAGGTGAATTTAAAAATATACCAATACGTTTAAAAAGCTGATACTTACGATCTCAATTACAGAAGGAAAGTTGAATAAAAACATAATGCAATGACCAAATCTTGATAGAATACAGTGGCAACTCTCTCTACAAGAACCCATCTAAAATGACACAAAGACAAAATGTTCAGCGAGTCAAATAAAAAGAAGTCCAGAATAACAGTGAAAGGCTTAAATGGATTATTGGAGCTTGTCTTGATTTATAAAAAATGACAAACAAAGACAGCACAGAGGAAGCAGCTGCTCAGCGAAGGAACATCACAACTTTGACAAAGAGCATCTTAACAATCTATGAAAGTACTGGGAAAATCTTTTTGGAACTGAAGAAATGAAATATACACACACACTGTGTATGGTATTAAAGAAAAGCACTGCAAAGGTGAATTGTGCTATCATAGAGCATCGAGATTTGGGGCTGCCTTTGCTATCTGCTGTTGAGAACATCTAACATTGATCACAAAAAGAATTCTAAAGTTTATCATGTTATCAGAACAACATCAAGGTGGCTATTCACCAGCTGTTCAACAATCTGACGGTAACTGAAGTAATTCAGCGAGTGTGAAGAAAAACGTGCACGGGACTCGGAGATTGACTCTACAAACATGACAGCCAAGATTCTATTTTTTTTTTCTTTTTTTGCGTGTGTGTGCAGTTCATTCACACAGGAATGGAAGAAAGTGTTTGAAATGTTCTCAAACTACTATCATACAGGAAATAGCTCTAGTGTGGACTTGAAAAATAGCCCATATGGCTACTTTCCAAAACGTGATTGTTCTAGTGGAGAACGTTGTGTTCTTTCACTGGAGTTGATGGATTCTTTGTTTTCTTTTTCTCTTTTGGCAACTGGTGAGATACCACACAGGCCAATTTGACTGAAATATTGTGAAGACCTGAGATGCCTTGATATAAAGTATCACCTTGGAACGCGCTTGGATGGTTTTCTGTGGATTTGTCCCTTTAGGTTACATGAGAGTTATTGTCCCAACTGATGTAAGTGAAGTTCAAGTGTCTCGGGACTTTTTTTTTTTTTTTCAAAGAGAAGAAAGTAACAATTTCGATTTATCAGTGGGACCATGCTGTGGCCATCGCCTGCGGTTGTGAGCCATAGGTAGCAACGGGGATACAAGCAGCTGAAATGAATTTTCTCTGTAGGGTGGCAGGACACAGCATTTGAGAGAGGGTTAGAAGCTCAGACATCCACATAAAGCTTGGAAGAGTACCAGCTGAGATGGTTCAGGCATCTAATCAAGAAGCCTCTTGGGCACCTTCCTTTAGAGGTTTTCTGAGCATATCCAGCTGGTTTGGAGACCCCAGGATAGACCCAGAACTCACTGGAGGGATTATACATGTCAGCTGGCCTGAGAGCATCTCAGGATCTCCCAGGTGAAACTGGAAAATGATGCTGGCAAATAGGATGGTGAAATACACTGCTTAGCTTGTTACTGCTATGACTATACTGGAATAATTCAAAAGAAAAAAAACAATAAATAGAGCATTATGTCCCATTTCTATTTCAACATGTTTTTATTTTAACATAATAGATCACTAAATCACAGCTGTTACGTCTTAAGCTGTTAGATGGATTTGTTTGGATTTTTACTGCCATGTAATGCTGTCTGCTGCATAAACTAGGGGACCAAAAAAAGGAAAGAAAAGAACTGTCTCAGAGAGCTGCAATTGTCCTAAGCATTTTCCATCTACCCCCACCCCCAGCCATGTCTCTCTCTTCTGAAAATGCCAAGAGAACATGGTATGACTGAAAGGGCAAGCATGGAGAGGAGACAAAGGCAGGCGCAGGAGTCATCAGAGAGGGGGGACTGTGGGAAGCTAAAAGGCAGCCCAGCAAGCTAGAGATTTGTCAAAATCATAATAATAATAATGATGAAGCTGTGCAAAGAGAGAGAGGTTACAGAGGGGAAGACGGGTTGAAACAGAGTTGATGAGAGCAGAATGAAGGCAGAGAGCGTGACCTCATGCTGTAGAACCTGCAGTTTCTACTGTTTTGAGCCTAAGAGAGATCTCATCAATATGTATGACTTCATCTTGCACATGTGTGTATTTGCCCTCGTGAAAAGCGCAATGTTTACTCTCCTTTTGACCAAAACGTCTCATTACCAAATGTGACGAGTGGTGAGGATCGGAAGACGAGGGGCGGGGAGGGCGTCTACATACTATAGACCTTGGGATCAAAGCCACCAGTGTGCACTTAAAAAAAAAAAAATCAGCTCCACTCCACTCCAGAGAGGAGCAGTACGCAGTAATGATGTTGACTCAAGTCTGATCCATGTGTACATTTCCTCCTCAGTCGGCGTGCCCAGAGAGAGAGGTTTGCGTGTGTGGATGTTTCATTTTGAGAAGGAGTGTGCATAATAAGCAGAGTGACAGGGGACTGCAGCGAGAGCTAAAGTACACCAAGGCCCTCAGAAAATGTTTGAATAATGTTGCCTAATTGGTGCCCGATATGTTTGGTAGCAAACAAGAGCAAAGAGAGCAGTTAGCTATACTTAGCAACTGTTAAACCAGTCATGGAGCAGTTTGCGGTTCTGATTGACCCGCTGGGGAATGCGTCTGTATCTAAAACTTTTTTAAAAAGAAAGAAAAAAGGGGAAGCTCATGATTATTTTAATTTAAAATTTTCAGCTCCATATTTTATTATTGGTATCTGTTGCAGTAGCTTTTCATGATTCACAGTCCCAGAAAATCTGTATCTTGCCTCATCCCAGGCCTTTTTCTGAGCCCCCCCTTCACGTCAGTCGCTGTCTGAATCATCTCATTTAGCTACACTGCCTTTAGGCCAACTTTCTCCTCCCTGGCTGCACCTCATAAACAGGAGGTTCATTTGAAATGCTGTAAACTGGCTTCATTTTATATAAAATATGAAGCATCCTTCACTGTAGCACGGCATGAAGGAGTATCCACACAACCCTCACACAATGGTTCTCAGTATTCTAAGACAAGCAAACGAACTATGAATTGTAAACCTTTGGCTGTTAAACAGTTATTCAGATTGTCAACTAATTTATTCAATCAGAGAAAGACGGAGCCAGCAACACATGAGCTGTGCTGCCCACAAGTACGTGCCGATGCTAATCATGTAAGAGAAAAGCGACTTCATCAGCCAAAACAGTTCACAAACAGGGTTAGGGAAGAGGCGGGTACATGCTGGGTAATAAGCGGGAGGCACTGTGACAATGATGGTGTTAAGTGGGGGGAAAGGGAGAAAGCAAACGGAGAATAGATTATTTCATTATTTATAGATTTTCACAGATTTTGATGATAACAGTTTAAAATTGCCTACGGCAATATAGAGATTTGGCAGTTTCAGATTGAGATGAAAAAGGTCCTCACTGCAATTATTCTCTGATGTTTGCTTTAATATATTACAATTTTGATGATCAAAAGTATTTCAAGGTTTTATTCAGTGGGATCTGCAGTGATGTGGACACTTACTGGTCTGTTATCTTGAAGAGAGGTGAGCTTGAAGGCAAAACTGTCAATTTACTGGTCAGTCTATGTTATCTATACTGATACTGATGACAGGCTGTGGTTAGTGGCAGAATAAGATCGTGGACCCAAGTGCCAAATACTGGCTTCCTCCTAAGGGTGTATGTGCTAACTCTTAAAGACAGGGTGATCATCTCAGCTGGGACGAACTCAGAGTAGAGCTTTGCACTGAAAATAGATGGTTTGGATGTCAGGCTAGGAAGTTTCCAGAACAGGTGTTTTAGGCATGTCCAACTGGGTAAAGACCCTGGAGGAGATCAAGGAGATGCCCTAAAGATTATGTATCTTGGCTGGTTTGGGAATGCCTCAATATCCCAGGGCAGCCTGGAAGAGTTGATAGCTGCGGCACAGAAGTCTGCTTGGACTGCTTAGGGAGCTCCCCTCGTGACCTGGACCCAGACAAGCGGAAAAATGAATAAATGGATGGATGGAGGAGTTTTGCATTTAATTACTGAATTCCAAATGGATAGTTTATTGCATTTTTTAAAGACTGATTTATAAGACTAATTTGTTTTTTGCTAAATCTGCAGCCACCTGTCTTGTATCTAATTAAAGCTATGATCCCTCACGTGTATTATGCAGCAATTTCTTTTCCCTCCTCAGTCAAGGAAATGTCAAACAACTGTGTTCTTTGCCCTTGGTTTGGATTAACAGGAGGATTTGGTTTGCCTGGAAGCTTTAACTTCCAAGGAACAATCCCAATTTAAGACACAAAAGGTTTTGCGCCATGGATTATGCCACCTTTTATTTTCTTTGTGCGTTTGCCAAGTTTCCTCGACTGCATTGACACATCCAAAGGACTGGTATTTGTTTTCGTTTATTTATTTTATATTGTCATTGCTGCTGACCTGCTTTTCCACAGAGCAGAAATGTTTCCAACTGAGGGATTAATGCGAGAGAAGAAGCCATCAGTGGAACATGAATGAAAAAGAAACTTTAGTGAGTCAGCCGCAAGGACAAGGGCCTTGGCTGCCTCTTCACCTGATAATGCTTTTGATCTGATGTGTCACTAGACGATGCACAACTGACAATTACCTCTCTACAGCACTCAGGAAAAAAGCACTCTCACTACTT
Source organism: Maylandia zebra (assembly GCF_041146795.1). Taxonomy (NCBI): domain Eukaryota; kingdom Metazoa; phylum Chordata; class Actinopteri; order Cichliformes; family Cichlidae; genus Maylandia; species Maylandia zebra. The sequence continues at coordinate 23,456,456 of NC_135187.1, forward strand.
TCAACCCACAGACACTCAGGAACACACATAATACAAACAAACGCTGCCATTTGCCAAGACCACTTGGACCAGCCTCCAACCTGTTGAACACAAAGCCAAGATAAGGTGGATTTGGGCACCTGGTCTCCCTTTGTATTTCCCAAGCAAAATGTCAACAATACAATGTGCCCCGAGGAGTGGCTCAAACCAAATATCCCCCCTCTATCAGAGTGTCTGGCCTCTGAACCCCTTTGATGCCGTGTCATTCTATTAAAAGTCTGAAGGGATCTGGGCGTCTTATCTCTGTCTGCTTTACCTCCATCATGGAACCGCCACTGATAAACTATGCATAGCTTTTCTTGCCTTTAGTCGCCTATATGGGTGTGAAAAATGCCATCTTCAGCTGTGTGTGTGTCTGTGTGTGTGCAAATATATGACATATAGAGCAGGTAAGTGGCTGTTGATAGTCCTCCTGGTATTGTGTGGCGCGACTTGAGTGACGTGCGGTATTAAAAGTGTCAGTGTGGGGGTGACATGACTGTGATAAGGAGCCAGTGAGAATCATCCTCATTAAGCATCAATCCTGCTTGACTTTCAGGCTTGTTGCCCTGGGCAACATCCTGCATTGTGACACACGGAACAACAAGCCATGCAAATAAAGGAGACAGGAAAAAGTAAATGTGTGTGCCGGGACTATAATTTTTTCCTTTGCTGTCACCTGTGGAGGGGTAATCTGATATAAACCGAAGAATTTCATGTTTTTGACACTCCTGCAGTTAACATATGAGCAGATGAAGCCTAGTTAGAGGTGCACATGTTTGCACATTGTGAGTCCTAAATTAAAGTCTTGTCATCTGTTGAGTATTATAGGATTAAAATACTTTTGTTACCGACTGCAGATTGTTCTGAAAGGGATTTGTTTGTTTCTTGTCTCTCACTTGCTTCTATCAGAATCCACACATACACAAACACAGTGGTGCCACCGCTCAGGGAGAGTGGTGTATCGATGTTCAAACCATTCCAGTGTGTCTGTGTGCTTATCAGCTGTCCTTAGAGCACTTAATAAAAGCACTGTGACAGGGGATTTCAGACTGACAATGCTGACTGCAGACCATGTATTGTGCCATTTTATTGAAAACAGCTGCGTGGATTTAATGTAGCAGCTGGTGAGCAACTTATTGTGTGCGTGTACATATAGTGATGTTGTCAAAGAATATCACATCTTTGTCACTTAAGTGTGCTAGGGGTTCCTGCTTGCATACTGCTTAAGTGCTCTCACAGACACAGGCGCACAAAGCCTCGGGTTAGAATCATAATCCTGCTTTCCAGCAAGTATGCGTTTACAAGAGGTCGTCTAGATAAAAGAATTCACTCAACTCACAAGTGCATGTCGCATGCATGTTAAAGGGATTACAGAAAGTCACATTCTGAGATGCTGTATGATACATTAGTGTGGGTTACTTATGCACTTCACATTCATTATTATATTATGAGCATTCAGAAGCTAGCAGCTTGCTGTTGCAATAAATCTAAACCTAATACCTTTACCTTTCATGCGTTTTGCATGAAATATATCAAGATGCATTTGTGCAGTGTGAGCTGTGTAAATGCATTTCAGCAAAAGTAAATTGCAACGTGTGCTTGTGCTGCTAAAAAAGTTCATTTTTGCTTTGCTTTTCATATGTGTAGTATTCATAGGTTGGGCATTTGGAGGGAGAGCCTTCTCTAATTACTTCTGTATATTTTATGACACATACATAAAATATAGAAGTTGGGTATGTACCACCTGTTTCCATTCTCGACCCTGTAGAAGTGCTGTCTGATGAATGCTCATCATCATATAAAATATAAATGTAAAAAAATTTTGATTTTGGAAAGTCTTTTTTTATTCTTTCTATGTGATCACGTTCAAAAAAAGAAAAAAAATCAGTCAGTTTGCTGAGTGTGTGCTTCGCTTATTTGGCAGGCACTGTTAAATCTCATAGGAAGATAAAAGCTGGGGTCTGAAAAACCAGTCAGAAACACGCTGGTTTTCCCACTTCAAGTTCCCACTTTAAGTTATTTCTATTCATGGCTCATCTTCACAAATCCCGTGCATCTCTCTTAGCTACTGACACCTATCACTCATCCGTGAGACCTTTCCCCTGTGCCTTTCAGCAGGCAATCACATTATTCAGTAACCGGTGTCCGAATTATCATAAGCTCCAGAGTGCAACTGGCTCGGTTCAGAGGCCATAGAAGATCCAGTCTCGATGATGAGTCAGTGGCTAAATGCCTGGTACCAGTGTGGGTTATGTCCTGCGGTCGGATAATTTGCATAAGGAAACCAGCCGAGTTTGGCTTTAAAAAGATCAGGGTCAGTGGAAAAATAGACAGATTCACTTTTCTTTTTAATCAATGTGGTGTCCTGAGGCCTTGTGCGGGGCTGTTCTGAAAGAGTTATTGGGAACACTTTGCTTTATGTACTGTGCTCATGCTGAACATTTCGCTGACAATCAGCAGTATTGGATCAGTGCTGGATACACTCGACCCCATGGGCATATAATAGTACATACTGTGGCTTCTTCTCACATTGCTTATTGCCGCTAGTATTCTTTTTTTCTTCAGATCAGTGCCAACCCACCTCTTCTTGTCAGTGGACAGAATAATATAAATCACCAATCCACGACATAAGATCGGTTTGTCAAGCAGGTGGAAGGTATTTAAGCAGCTGGAGAAATAATTTCACCACAATGTCCATTTTATGAGTGATACAGGAAGTCTTTTGCAGCCGTCTCATCTTCTCTATTCTACAGGTGTGTGTCCTTCCATGTTAGCCCATGCCTGCAGCCATAACATGTCAAAGTCATGACAGCAGTGGTTATTAGCGCTGAACCTCCACTTGCGTGTGTGATCCAATCAATAGCCAGGACTGCAATAATGCTGCAGTGATGTATTAAGGTGTATGACAGCGCCACAACTCCCCAGGTTACAGACTCCTACATTAAATAACAAACCACTTGCAAAACACTAAATGTTATTTGACTGTTTTATGATCAGTTTACTACATTCCGTATCGTATTTATGGCTCCACCTTTCAAAGGACATGTTATTTCTTGCAATTAAAAAAAAAAAGAAAATATGTTAAAGCTAACTATTCCATATTACGTCACAGAGGATGTGATATTCACAGATTGTCCCATGTACTGTATACATATGTTTGCCTGTCTGTTTTCATTCCCTCATTTAGTATGTAATGCACATATGACCATATGCTATGAGGTCACAATGTATCTTGTATGGGAAATGTATATGTATGAGAATGGGGGGAAAAAGGGAGAATACAAAGTGAGGAGCAAAATCTGTTATGGTGGTCTGTATTGTGTAGAAAATACTGAAGAATCCTGTTAAAATAACTGTTGTGGTCCCGAATTGTGGTTCATCATTAATGGTTGCTGCACAACTTCTATAGCTACCTGTAGCTTCTTGATTTCATTCAACGATTGTGGTTGTAGTTGTAGACAATAGCCCAGTAGCTGAGACAATTGCGAAGGCACAGATCTGATTAAACATGCCTGAACATCTTTGCACCATGAAAAGCTCCTGTTTCACTGTCAAAATGATAAAGTTTTGAACAACCAAAAATCAACAACAATCAAACTGAGAAAGCAGACATGAGCTGCTTTGTTAGATAGGTCATGGTGTCTAAGAATGAGACAGAGTTATTTTTAAGGTCATGGTGAAACCTTACAGAAGGACAACCATCAGTGCATCACTCCACTTATCAAGGCTTTTATGGTAGTGTGGCTAAAATGCATGACCATTAGACTAGCTTCAAATCTAAACTCCTCTATTATGGTACTATAGTTGAACACGGTGGAAGCATGAGCATGCTGTGGGGATGTTGTTGTTGAGTTTGATATTTTTGTTTCTTTGTTTGTTTGTTGCTGATGACCACAAGGCTAATCAGGATAGAGGGAATGCTAAATGCAAAGAACAAAAAGCAATTCTGAATGAAAACTTTTACCAGTGGATGCTACTGAGAAAACATAGAAGTATAGCTTTGGAACCACATCAAAAGAGCAGAATAGTACAGCCATGCTCTCCTTCTAACCTGGTTGAGCTTTTGCTAAGAAAAATGGCAACATCAACAGGAGTGATATCAGCTGATAACTCCCTGCCAGTCTGCGGGTAACTAGAATATTGCTGGAATCAAATCAAAATGAGCATATTAAAAAACAAGTAGTTTTTACAGTTTTTGTACCATTTTTTATAGTATAGGGTACACAAAAATAGCATATGATGGAGAAGAGTGACATGAGCATTGGGGAAAAGTTAATTCCATGTTTTCCTGATGTGAGTTTGCATCGCACACACTTTCTCTCCCTGTTTGGTAGTCCCTAAAGTCTGCCACACTGAGACACGGTGGACTCAGGATTGATTTTAATCAGGGCTGTCACTGGATCAATGGAAGTTTATTACCCCCAGAAGGAGTACTGGCAATGAAGCTCTGCCCCCTGGGAGGTGTAGTTTCACCAGCCTTCATCATCCAAGCTGCTAACGCCCCTTAGGGAGCATCTGGTATGGGAATTGCAGTTTTTATTGTGTGCAGTAAATCTCATTGTTATTTCTCCAAAAAATGGGACTTTTTCTTCCAACATTGGTGTCATGAAGGAAAATTGAAAAGGACTGCCACATTAGAGAGCATGAGTATAAATACATTAGTTGTGGGCACAATTGTTGTTTGTCAAATGCAAAGTGATGTGGCCAGAAGTGGATAGACAAAAGAGGGAGCTGAACAACAGAGCGAGGTCATTTATTTATGCTCACAGTCCTGTCAACATGATGAAACAGTCTGTTTCTCATCTAATATCTGCCGTGCGCGTGCACCAGGCATTCTTTTGACAAACAACCAACCAGCGGTGCTTACAGCGCAGCGTGTTATATTAGAGCCATTTAGGGAGGCCGCTGGAGCCCACTCCCCCGTTGCTCTCAATACTCACTGGTTTTCTGTTGCTCAGGTGACCAGTACACAGCAGTGATTAATTGCACTTTGTTAATAAGCAATTCATCCAATAGCAGTACAGTAGAGCAAGGAAGTCTGTATGAGTGTTTAGTGTGTGTGTTTGTGTTGTGTGCTAACAGTGGAGACATCTCCATGTGCACTTACGTTTCTGTGCCAAGTTTTTCTTCCTCCATGCTGTACATGATCACATTCACTTGGGGGTTAAGCAATTACAAATAAGAACGTTTTTTTCCCCAATACTGTCCTCATCCCTCATAGTCCTCACCACTAGTATTTGCTCAATGATATATGAGGTGAACCTAATACTGTTCTCACCAACCCAATGTCCTGATTACAAACAATTATTCATTGTTACTTAGATTAATAAAAGGGTAATGGGTCCCCATAAATCTACTAGCTGGTGCTTCTGTTTGCTCCCACAGAGGTGTTGCCATTGGGCCCACTGGGGGATGCAAGGCTAGGTCAATGGCAAAGTCAAACATTCAACCTTTTTCATTACCTTGGTATCATATTATTGTTTAATAAATGGCACAGATGATCAGTCAAGCAAAAACAAAATGAACCTAAATCATAAAATCTTTGAGTTTATCAGTAGGCAGATGGGCCACCAGAGTTAAGAGGCACCGTCGCAAGGCTCTGATTGGATGCACTAAATAACTGTGATTAAATTAAAAACAAAAACCTAGTGTATGGAATTAGATTATGGAGGATAATAAAGAAGATAATGTTAAATCATCTGTGGCCAGGTTGATGCTTTCATTTACAACCAAGTGCTGATGTTGTAGAAACATATGATTAGCGCACACGGGGAGCAAACCTTTTGATGTGCGATGGCGAGAGATGGAAAGGGAGGAATCGGGGGAGGCGGTGGGCAAAAAGATCTTTATCATCTGCGCACATGATTTATGAATCCTCCCTCTGCTGATTCTAATTTAAATTAAATGCAAAATTAAACGCACTGAGTTTTCCCAAACACATAAACCTAGCTCTCTCTCCCCCGTGCTCTTCCCCTCACATGTCAGCAAACGCATTCATATACGCTGAATTCCTGGACTACCCTGCAACAGAAAGGCACTGTTACCATGACTCTACTTTAGTCAGTCATCAAGGACAGCTTGTTGAAATTCTGCTCATCTCTTCCCTTTCTCCCCTCAGTTTCCCACTATCCGTCCAACAGTCTCCTCTTCCATGACCGGGGTGAAGTGGCCTGCTTTTGTTAACGGCAATACAGCGTCTGAGTGTCCAAAGAGGCAAAAGGAGAGATGGAAGGTACAAAAACAATTGCATAAGACCAAGAGACTGTTTGGAAAATAAAATATTACCAAAAGAAATGCCCTCATGTATATATTACACAGATAATCCAGAGTAAATTACTTATTATATGCCCTTGTAAAACAGGGATAAAATTATTAGGAGGCAATTTAAACAAAACCCTGCCTGTCCCTGTCTCCACCGAATCCACAAACACACACACATTCCACCACTAAACCACTGATGATTGCCAGGAAGCACTTAAGCATTGAACTGACCTCAGTGTTTATTGTAAGGACGGGACAGGTAGGATTATAGAAAACACATCACAGGGTGCAGATGAAGGGGAAAGATGGTGCGGAGGGGTAGAATGAAGGCAGATTCATTGAGGGAAAAGGCCTTTGATGGACTGCATGCCCGGTCCTTCAAGGACAGGTTGGAGCAAAAGAGAGGAAGGTGTGGACTGTGTGAGTGGGAGGAAAGAGATGTTATGAGTAAGGGTTGGCAGATCTGGAGTGTTGTTAAGAATTGTAATATAATAAGTGGGCCATTTAATTCAGCCACATTTAACATCAAACACACGATTCATCTCAGCTTAGCAAGGCCAGACTGTGACTCCCACATATACTGACACACAGCACTGATACACTCTCAGCCAGGGCACTCACTTATACATCTGAAGGCACCGGTGGCATAAATCCATATGAATATCGTGCCGTTGGCCTCAAACGCTTGTGCTGATTTTCGCCTGTGACTCCAGCAAACACGCCCCCGCCAACACACATACATGCGAACATAGAGAAGCACCTGCTTTTGGCTAGCCCATTAACCATACTGAGAAGGAGGAAAGTCAGGGCAACTGGAGTGTCTCTTTCTCCAACAATCAATCATATATTAGCTAGACAGTATATTCAACTGAGCAAGCTGCCAAATAGACAGGGAGAATATGAAGAGGGAATCTAACAGTACACTGTTAGATAAACTATGCAGTGAAGTCTGTGTAGGTCTGAAACTGATATGGGCTAACAACTGAAGAAATACACATAATCCCGATGCGTTATTTATGCACGCTTCTGTTTTACAAACCTCTCAGTGCCGCAGTTAGCTGTAAATCGATGCAGATAAGCCCATTAATCACATGCTTTCATATCAATGGATCTCTATGATCCATGAGTCTTTGCACCTGTCGATGAAGGGATGGCAATCTCAAAGTCGTCCAGAACAGCCAAGAACAGAAACACATGCCTAGAATAAAAAAAGAAGCCAATTGGATTCTGTTGCCATAAACACTCCAACACAGTCTACTTTAGACACACTGTACCTTCACATGTTTTGCTTTTACTTGGTTCAACTTAAGTTTGATTGAATTTACGCATCCCCAAGTGTATTGATTTAGGTGTTGTGAATATCTGTTGAAAGCAGGAATGTGTTACAGTATATTGTGTTAGTTTTTTCCTACTTCTTCCCATTATTAAAGAAAAAAGGTTGCCATGGTTTATATCTAGCATGATATTCAAAGTGTTGACGGTCATTGTAAGGAGGTCAGGATTACTAATGAGTACAGCATAACTTTTTCTGCACTAAGTGCCCAGCTCTGGTTGGTTTTTATTAACATGTCTTTCATTTATTTATTTTTTTCTTTTTGCCATCCAGGAACACAAATTCACTAATGATTCTTTCAACCCTACGGCTATCTCGATCTATTTTTCTCTGTCATTAGAGGAGGACTGCTACATGAAAGCACGAAATTCATGCTGAGTGCAGGTGGATAATTATCAGATGCATTCACTTACGCAAGGCTTAGTTTGTGTAAATACATTTACTGTGTTGTATTATACCATTAAAAGTATTAGATTATATCCAAAACAAGAGTCATAGTTGTTTTATTTTTCATGATCATGAAAAAAAAAAACGGTCGGTGTACCTTTTTGCCTTCTGTTTCTTGGAAAACCATGGTGCTGTTATGGAATATTTTCAGCTTTTCTGACTACATAACATGAAGAAAAGCTGCTGCCTCGAGCTAAGCTTTCCCATACTGACTGCAAGAAGAAAAGAGAAGACATGGGCTCTTTGAGGAGATTTTGCTCGCTGTTTGGTTTGTAGCCATGCTCGTGGCACTGATCGATCATATGGTGGATCCCATATTTGATTCCAGATAAAACATTTAAAAAAATATTTTATTGATAATGATAGCAAGGAGAATTTATACAAACAGTTAGCCATCCAGAAAGTCATCCTACATCAGATATCCTCTAAACTTTACTCTAGTTCCACCAGTAAACATTTTAACTTGTCAAATCTCTACTTAATGATTGAACAAATTTAAGGAAAAAAAATGAGCAATCATGTTTTATCAAAAATGAAGGCTGAGTTGTTTCCTCATCCTCTTATTTTGATTCCACCACAAAGTCGAAATTTGAGGTTTTGTGTGAAAATTCTCAGCAAGTACCAAATGGATTGCTGTGAAATTTGGAAAAATAAATTGGTGATTTGAGCATTCATCATACCTGTTTAAAATCAGTTTGTTTTTGACAGGGTTTTTGGAAAGTGTTTGAGGATGTTTTCACATTTAGCTTTGCCACCCATTTAGCTTTGCTAGTGTTAAATTTCACATCGACTTTCAATTCTGCAGAAACTTGGGGTAGAAAACGGAAGTGACTTGATGATATGGGTGTGGTAGTTTCACATGGCTGGAAGGGGAATTTGAAGCAGACTGATTCAGTTAGGACTACACAATGGACTCGACGGGTGCAGCTGCTGTGCATCTGCTAAGGATGCTGATAGCGAGGGGGTGCCGGGCCAATATATTGATGGGTCAAGCACAGTCTTTGTGTTGCCGATGGTAGTGCTGGTGTATTGAGATTGCTTACAAATTATAGAATAAAATAAAAATAAAAATGATTTAAAGTCATAAAACTCCATTTAATGTCACAAAACAGATGTGTTTATACATCAACAAGTAAACAAAGTATGTATGACTGAGAGAAACAGGTGGAGCTCCTCTCATTGACAGGCAGCATCACCAAATATGTTGCTTATATGGAGAATAAGGGCCACATAAAAATGATTGAAACTTAAATGTGGCAGCAAGTTCATGAAGTTTACCTTATAGCAATTTTTGAAGTTAGTTACAAACTAGGCAAGCTTGACTAAATGGGTCTTTGGAAGTTCTGACATGGCTGACTGATCTAAAATTATTGGTTTAAATTGTAAAATAATTGAATTTCTTCTGCATATTAAAAATGAAGAAGCAATGCATAATGTCTGTGTTTTGCATTTTAGCGTGCAATATGCCTCTGTGTGTAACTTTAACTTCACGGATGTGTTTCCCATGTGTGCATTAATAAAATTTTTTTTTAAAAACTTACACATTGGTTTATAATTAGTGGTAGTCGGTGTTTTAAGGGTTATTGACTCTTAAGTCATAGAGGTGCTGCGGAGGCTTACAAAGATCTTTGTAACCTTTGAAGAAAAATAGTATGTCAGAGCAATCAGCTGAAACTAACAGCTTTTTTTTTTTGTCTCTTGCTCTTGACGAAGGCGGTCGCACTTTTCTCCTCTCCTCGTCCTCCTCTCCCTTAGCTTCCCTGCTTAGCCTCTTATGTCCTTGTCTAGTCTCGTGTTTTTTGTATTACTTTTCTCTGGAACACTCTCTCACAGTCTATTCTCTAAAAGCTAAAGGAGGAATTATGGATTTGATCAACTGGTCCCTAAATGTTCATTTTTGCATTCTATGCAAGGCCACCTGGGTTGGCTGGAAGACTGTTTACTTAGCCTGGCAGGGCGAAACACACTGTCTCAGCTGAACTCTGGACACATACACACACAAGCACACAGACATATATACACATGTAGATGTACACTCATCCCCCATCCAAACGCCTTCGACGCTTATTCCCCTCCGATGCTGACGGTGGATCAAGGAGACCAGCGGTTATGCTGCAGGCCTGGATTCACTGTCTACACTGGCTGTCTCTCACCCTTTACCCATCCCTGTTGCTTGTCATGTGTTTCTTTGGTGTATTAAGAGTTTTTTCATGTGCTATGTGCAGAGGTGGGGTTTTTTTCTGTTCCCAAACTGATCACCCTGTTGGAGCTCAGTCTGGGGGGAGTTATTTTTTTCTCCTTATCTATCCTCATGTGGTGCATTTTCCATTGTTATACCTCTCTGACCCGTCTTCCCCATGTGATGTTTTTGTGTAATATATGTATGGTCGGAAGGTAAGATTGCGTGCAATAGGTCGGCAGCCTTAACATGAAATTTCCCCTTGTGGGAATAATAGTATCTTAGTATCTTATCTTATCATTGGATTTTCAGAGGAAACGTTTTCCCCAAGGATGCCACTTTCAAAGTATTTACTTTTCACTTTTTTATTTCCTTTTTGAAATGACACCTGCCTTCAAAGCTTTTCTGATCACTCTTTCTAAGTGCTCAATTTTTCATCCAAGCAAAGGATTAGTTTGCTTTTAGTTGTTACTCTATTAAGTCAATATCATAAAGAAATGATGCATGTATCTGCATAACCATCTCTGAGCAAAGGTTTAATTATAAGTGTACTCTCTAATTGCTGCATAGTAATGGACTGAAAACAAAGAAATGTGTATATATATATATATATATATATATATATATATATATATATATATATATATACTTAAATACACAGCAAAATCTCCAGTGTTAAATTAACACTAGAGATTGTCTATATGGGTCCACACCTCTGAGTGTTAAATGCAACACTGTTGAGTGTTAAATTAACACTTTTGAAGATTAACAATGGCTAACACTGAGCAGTGCTGATTTTCTAACAATGGAATATTTCTAACATTTTGAGTTATTTTCCAGTGTTAGAGAATCAGCACTGCTCAGGGTTAGCCATTGTTAATCTTCAAAACTGACTAGGTTACTTTTAAACATATAACACTGTCAAAAGTGTTAATTTAACACTCAACAGTGTTGTATTTAACACTCAGAGGTGTGGACCCATATAGACACTCTCCAGTGTTAATTTAACAATATATATATATATATATATATATATATATATATATATGACACACACTGAGCTGAGTTGAAACAACACCACCTACACTACTGAGGTGCCCACAGTTAAGGCTTTGCTTCTGGACACAGTGTGCTTCTGGACACAGTGTCCAATTGCCCTCTGGCTCTCTTATTAACTTGCATCAACAGCCTGATGCTTTGCTCCTGTTGAATATTCCACAATTCTCATGTAGTGGTATAGATATATTTTGAGATTAATATGCAGAACTTATGACAAAACTGGAAGCTAGAACTGGGGAGATTTTATGTGAAAAAGTAGATTGTTCCAGATATTAGGCAGTTTTGAAGCAAATTTCCATGCATGACTTAGAAAAACTTTTCCATTCACTTACCTTGAATTTCTCCTCCTTTTCTATTTTTCTTTTTTGGATTAAAAATATAAGCATGATGTGACAAACGAATTCCCTAAAGTCCTCAATCTACTAGAAATAGAAAAATTAATTACATTTCTTATTTCGTTTTATGTCTATTAACAGTATATTCAAATATGAGTTGTTAAGAAAAAGCAACAGTCCTTCACGCCACATGGTCTAACTTGGAAGAATTTGGACATTTCACTGGTTTTCTGTTAAAACAGTAAACTAAAGCGCACAAAAGCTAGCCATTATAAATTATGATTGTTGCAGTTCTATTTAAGGCTGCAAATAGCAAGTAAATATTTTTTGTTCTTGAGGACCATTCCTAAATATTTTTTTAGGAGCCATTTATGCAATGTTAGGTTAACTAAGGGTAACCTTCTGTTAACCTCAGCATCTACACTGGAGCTAACCAAAAGTTAGCTTCCCAGCCCGCACAAGTAGTATCTTCAGTACTACAGCTACAGTGTGTGGATCCAGCAACACAGAAAAGGTCGTGGCATAGACAGTTTATGCCAGCAGCCGGCCCTGGTGTAGAGCAAAGTTTGAGATTTGAATCGTTGTGTTTTTAGTATCTTGTTATCGTCTTCTACAATAGTTTAATGATGAAAGTAGCTCAATATGTTATTTATTTTGATGTGAGCTAACAAGTAGTGATGTGTCGGTCGTGAACGAAATGGCTCTTAGAGCCGACTCTTTGAAGTGAACGACGCGAGCCGGCTCCTTATCGCAAGCCGTGTGTTTTTTTCATCTTTCTCTCACCCTCTCTCTCGCACTTTTTTTCTGCTTCACTCTGTATGCGAGCCTTGTACGTTACGCTGGGAAGAGGGGGGAGGGGCGGTAGTTTCACTGGCAGTAGCACAGGAACAGAGCCAGAGGGAGAGAGAGCCAGGGACAACAACATCACATTAGAAAAGTATAGTAATCATCCACAACTATTTTCAGTTGCGGATGATAAAGGATTCAGAAAGTTTATTCATACAGGCCCATATGACAGAGAATCTTCTTTTTGTTTTCATATTTTAATTTATGTTTAATTGTGTTGTGGTTTGCGGTGTTTTGTGTTGTTTCACTTTAAATTAGTTTAAAAGGAAAAAGCTGAAAATGTAAATAATTAAAAGTTGAAATGTAAATACTTGGTTTTTGTATTATATGATTTATTTATTGCATTTTAGGTGGAGTGAATAAATAAAAGTATATTTACGGTGGCCCCTAGAGACAAAGCACGTAAAAACTCCAAAACACGTACAAACTCCGAAGCACGTACAAACTCCAAAACACGTACACAACGGAAGTGCACCAGGATGCTAGGGGCAGTGTTGAGGTTTTGTTACCTACTGGCTACACAAGCCAGGAAGTACCAACGACCGGATTTGGTGTGTGGTAGTAACAGGTAAATTAACTTTTTTTTTAAATCATTTGAATATATATGAGTTCTTGTGTATAAATACACAAACAATACACACATGCTTTCAATTGTGTAATTTAAGTGATCTAGGTAGCTGTTTTGGAACTTCAGTTAACGCTAGAAATGTGCTTTGGAGTTTGTACGTGCTTTGTCTCTAGGGGCCACCGTATATATTTATACATAAACATATGTAAATAAAACCACAGGTTTTTTTTACATTAGTAATTCCTTTTGTGCATAAGTTTATATTGTTGTTAATAATAAATTAATTAAAGCAACAAAACAACCTGAAGAGCTGGTTGGGAGCCTAAAGAGCCGGTTCTCTAAAAAGAGCCAGAATTCCCATCACTACTAACAAGTTAGTTTTGGAGAAATTTGGAGAAAATCTGCACTTCATTTGGACTAAAAGCTGGTTGAAGTACCTTCACTGTTAACCGTGTTTAAATGTACTTCACAGAATAAAGCATTTGTTACCTTGATACAGTGCAGGCCTAGCCATGCCCTAATGTCAATATAATACAACAAGAGAAATAACCAAGACAAAATAGTAGCAGGCAGGAAGTGGCCTTCAGAACCTTTCAAGCTTAAAACTGCTTTCTAAAGGCAAAATAAAGCACACTTTAAATAATTAACATTACTGCAGTCAACCTCCATCTGACAGTGATGTTTGGACAGCCATTCTTCTTCTTCCTGTTCTTGTGGGGTCACGAAAGCCCTTCATCTGCAGCAGTACAGTGAGTTATCCTCAACAAATTTATCTGTCTCCCCAGCAAAACATGCAGCGAGTTTTTTTCTTAATATTTCACGGTCCAGTGAACACTAAATAAAACTTGCATTCATTCTGTGCTCTATGTTTTTCTTTTCTTTTTCTGTGTCACTGAGCACTTGCTGTGATTCTCTTTGAGTCCTCCATTTAAAATATACCACATAGATAAATTATAGATGAAACGTTAGAGGCAAAAATTGAGCCAAAACAGAACTTTCTTTAAAGAAAATGCAGGAGGAGCTTTTTTTGTGCAGACAAGCTGTAAATGTATTATTGGCAAAATGTGCATTCACTATTCCTGTATCTTGCCAGCTAATTAACACTTTCTAACCATAATTCTATTAGTGGTTGTTATTAATTATTACTATTACTTTAACCATTTTGTCCTGTCTTCCTCCCCTCATCCCCAACTGGTCACAGCAGATGGCTGCCCCTCCCTAAGCCTGGTTATGCTGGAGATTTTTTCCTATTGTCGCCATGTGCTCACTCATAGGGGGTCATCTCATTGTTGGGGTTTTCTCTGTATTACTGGAGGGTTTTTAAAAGCACCATGAGCAAATATTGTTGTGACTTATATAAATAGAATTGAATTGTGCAATTACATGATATTACATCAGAATGTAGTGAAATGAATTTATAATAAACATTTATTGATAATAAGTGTGTATCGATAATGCTGTTTGTTGTCCTAGCTATGCTACCTTACATTCGCTCCCTCTCATATACACAATTACAAGAAGACATGGGGCTGAGGCCATGGCCTTTACCTTTTTAGTGCTCGCTGTGCTTATTGGAGCATACTGTCTAAGACATGGCCCGGCTCTCAACAATAGCTTCAGCAAAGATCCCATTTAGTTAAGAGCCCATAGAAGACCTGTCTTGAGGCTAAACGCAGAATAGCAAAGAGTGGAGGAAGAACAAAACAGAGAGAGGGAGCAGGATCAAACAGCGGAGAGACAGAGACAGAAACACATATGCGCAGCTAGTTCCTTATGGCTGATGCTTACTTTTTTACTGGCTGATGTCATCTTTTCTTAAGCCCAGTTCCAACCTTCTATTTCCTGTAAATGAAAGTTTAACCAAGGGGAAACTTTCTCAGTTACCATCAGTATCAGTTACTTAACAACTCTGATATACACTCGACTCACAAGAATCCAGCTTTTGTCAGTTACCCCCTCGAAAGTCCAACTCTCTCTATCCTCAGCAGACCAGGCAATCTCACTTTCATCTTGATTCCCTTGTGGTATTGCCAAAATGATGGAAATAGCAGCAATTCCTCAGTGAGGGTAGCTCTCTAATGGTGATGGGTGTTTTCTGCTGGCATGAAATTGCTAACTTATCTCCAAGAGGGCAAGATCAACCATCATCACTACTGTCACACAAGGTTTTATTCATTGCCTCTCTCTGCCCACCTCATGGTGATGGAGTGCAGCAAAGCCTCGTATTTTATGTGCCGTAATTAGGATCATGTCTGGCAAGGAGAGCGGTCATAGGTATAAAGCATGCCAGTATCATAATGCAGATACAGGTTTGTAAAGTTCTTTAGCTGACTCAGATGCAAGACAAAAACTGGCAAGATGTTGTAAAATAAATTACCTTTAATGGCTTATGGGAAAAAATATAACAAAAAGTGAAATCGAAAGGTGACAGGACACCCCAATGTAGAAAAACGGGAACTGAAAATGCTTAAAGGTAACACAAAAACTGATCAGGGAAGAGCAGGACCAAGAAAGAGCAGGGCTATGGGACAAATACTCAGGGAAGATAAGACAGTTCTTAAAAAAATACAAACTGCACTGCATACTGCTAACCCACATCATTTAAAGCAGGGGTAGGCAACCTTTCTGATGACGAGTGCCATTTAAAATTTCCTCAGAAGTCAGTGTGCCATATGATTGCATTAGCAATAAATGTAATAACGCTCTATATTAACAGTTACACAATATATAGAACCACTTTCTAGAATTATATTTGTTCGCAGATGTTCGCAGGTATCAGCGAATAGTTATCAGCTATTTTGAAACCAAAAAAAAGACACTTTTTATCCATAACAAGAACTCCATAACAGCAAATGAACTGTACAACAGAAAATGCAAATGCTATTTATGGTCTCCTCACAACAATGATAAGAAAAATAAACTAAGCCAATATGGCATGTCTGTTAATACAGAGACACACATGTTGATGTGATCTCTGGTCTCCCACTCAGAGACACAGGTCTCTGAGTGTCCAGCATTCAGACGGCTACCTGAGGACACTCATGTGAGAGAAAATCTGCTCACACAGATATGTAGAGCCAAATACTGTCAATAAGGCCTCTGCAATGTTCTGAAAACAGTTAAACTTGTCAGGTAGTGATGTCCAGCAGGTGAAAATGGAAGCGCCATGAACACGCACAGCTGTGGATTCCAGCTGCTTCAATGTTATATGTATGATTTCTAAACATTTTACATCAGATAAAAACTTTGGTTGTAAGCTTCAGATAATTATTTATTAAAAGCGAGACATTTTAAATGAGAATAAGAAGGTATTACTTAGTGCCCCCCTTTCCCTGTTAATGCCCTACATGGCCCCCCTGGCAAAACATTGCTAGACCCGCCCCTGCACAGTTACCAGCTGTCACCTACGTAGAAAAGGATCCTGGTGTTATTTGTCTCTCAGAAACAGTTCAGAACTTCCCTTCAACTCATTCATGTCACCTAAAAGGTAAACCTGTTTCTCCATCATCTGTTCAGCTCTGATGATTCAGTAAGGACATCTCCTGGTTTCATCTTCATGTTTCCCTCTCACCACCAGTGTTGGTCAAGTTACTTGAAAAAAGTAATCAGTAACTAATTACTGATTACTTCCCCCAAAAAGTAATCCCGTTACTTTACTGATTACTTATTTTCAAAAGTAATTAATTACTTAGTTACTTTTTAAAAACACGATTTACAGCCTGAATAGGTGATAAAGCGATAGATCTTCCAGCCCAATTCTACTTTTAAGCTTAAATTTCAAAACTTACACTAACTACTGATCTTATCTGTCAGTGCGCCCCAGGGTGGCTGTGGCTACAATGTAGCTTGCCATCACCAGTGTGTGAATGTGTGTGTGAATGGGTGGATGACTGGATATGTAAAGCGCTTTGGGGTCCTTAGGGACTAGTAAAGCGCTATATAAATACAGGCCATTTACCATTTACCATTTATCTATTTCTGATTTTATCTGTTTTGATTTTATATACTGTTTTGTTTGTTTGTTAAGCTTAAATTTCAAAACTTACATTAACTACTGATTTTATCTACTGTTCTGATTTTATCTGTTTTGATTTTATATACTGTTTTGTTTGTTTGTTTGTTTGTTAAGTGGGTTTAGAGCTCTGGGTAGCTCCCCAGCTGGGTCTAGACTGGGTCTAGAGAGTATTTTAAATTCAGGGAATTTAAAATAGAAAGTAGCTCGTCCACAGAAGGACTGGTAGCTCCCCTTACGATAAGGGTTCAGATCGCGCGAACAGGTGTGAAATGTGTGTGTTTAGTTAGTTTGTTTGTTTGCTTGTTTTAATCAATTTTAAATCATGCTTTTTATTTGTTTTTGTTTCTAATGTCTCTGTAAAGCACTTTGAATCACCTTGTTGTTGAATTGTGCTATACAAATAAATTTGCCTTGCCTTGCCTTGCCTTGCCTTTTTCTACATAATCCATCATACAAAATGTAATCAAATGGAAAAGTCTCTTTTTAAAACTTGTTTTATCAGTTTTAATCTTTTAACTTTATGCATCAAGCAAAAATTTAATTATATGCAACATTCTCTGAGTTGAATAAATTAGTTTAACATTTAAACCTATTTTCTGCACATTCCAGCACATAAAATAAAATATTTTTTGTGTTTACATTCAGTCTTTCAAATAGATGCAAGTAAAACACAGCAGAACATAAATAAAGTCAAAGACTCAGCGGTCCTGTTGCTCTGTTTTCACCTGTAAAGCAGGACTGCGGTAGGCGGAGGTTTACCCTGGTGCAGGTGTGCCGCGGTCAGTTGAAGAATCCGCGAGTTTCTCTGTGAGTTTCCCATTACGTTGTTGCGCACTCGGTGCTTGCTTGGAAGTTTAGGGGTTTTTTCGCTGTAAAAAGAAGTTTTCTTCCCACGCACGATGGACGCTAATGTTTTTGTCACTTTTTATGGAATCAAACTCAAAGTAAGGTCAGTACTTCCACGCTTTAAACGCTGCACGTTCATACTCTCTCCCACAATCGATATATGATCCGTTGTTGATCTGCACACAGCTGTTGTCACTAACGGCGCACTCGCTTACGTCACTGTCATGAGACATTCTCGCAAAAAATCACGGTTTTAGTAACGCAGTAACGCAGCGTTCCTACGGGAAAGTAACGGTAATCTAATTACTGTTTTTGCAATGGTAATCCCTTACTTTACTCGTTACTCGAAAAAAGTAATCAGATTACAGTAACGCGTTACAAGTAACGCGTTACTGCCCATCTCTGCTCACCACATATCCAAACCGGAATGACCAGCAGCTTTACAGCTGTGGCTCCAGCAAACATCAGCTGATACTAGAAAGTAATATTAAATAAATTCTAACAACAGCTGATCAAGCTTAAACGTGCTGCTGTTGGTTAGCGCGACATTCGGCGGTTTCCTCTTTCTGGCACAAAGTGGGCGATAAACAAACGAGAAAAAAGCCGATCAGCTGGTCATTGATCCGTTTCATGATTGAAGTTGCAACAGGCGAGCGAGGGGGAGAGAATGAGAGCAGCTGTGCAGCGTAAAGACATTGTCATGGTCCGCGGCCCGGCGTCCGAGGTGCTGATGGGATGCCCACGCCCACGGGCGTGGCTGCTAATTCCACACCTGCATCCCATCCCAGGCAATCACCAGGTGGACTATTTAATCCTGCCCAGCCTGCCGCTCCACGCCAGTCCGTAGTCGTCTCTCAGCGGTAACGTACACCTGTCGGAAAGCCCTTATGAAAACTTATTCGTCTGAACTAACACTAACTCTGCCCTGTGTACTCAGATCTCAACTCGGCGTGTTTTGAGCCACCTGCCTGTCCACCTGCCCATCTGGAATTTGGATCACGATCAGCATTCGCCGCCTCGACTTTTCTGGAGCTCCCCCGCGGACCCTCACCCCTCCCTCCGGCTCCCTCGGCCCCGCTATCATCGTAAGACGCATACTCTACCTCCCCTCGTATGCTGCCATTTCCCCGCACCCCAATAATCCTTTTCCTTTTTCTGTTGCAGCCTCCCACAGTCCCGCTCTTGGCGTTCCTGCGCGACTCACCTCCCGGTCCTTCGGTTTCTCTGGTTCCACGCGCTTTTTCCCTTCTACCCTCCCAGGACACCTTCAGTTATAATAAAGTTTATTTTTTTCTCATACCCCGGTGTGTGTGTGCTCTGCTTCTGGGTCCAGCTTGTGCGCGGAACTTCGGTTCATGACAGACATAGAATAACTCCAGCTTTGTGTCTTTTTCCATTCTAGCTGAAGTACGGGACAAACTGTTCCTTTTCACCTCAACACGAAACGAGTAATATGTTCTCTCAATACGGGACGATTCCGTCTTTTTGCGCTGGGCTCTCCAAATCACGGACAAACAGAATCCCACATTCTTGTAAGATTTTTCTTGTAAAACAAAGGGGGGCCCAGCAAAAAAGGCTTGGGAACCACTGGTCTAAACCTTTTGTCAACATTTTTTGCACTCTTAGGAGTTCTTCAAAATGGGTAGTGCCATCCAGTGGTGTGAATAAAAATCATAACATCTTCCCCACCAGAACATGAGACAAAATAACAAAAACCTCCAAGACCAAAAAGAAGAGATTCAAGAGATTCATGATTCTTTATTTGTCACGTGCATAGTTATACAAGTACAACACACAGTGGACGTGGCTGTGCCATCTTTAGATGGCAGGCATGGGTTGTGCTGGTCACATGACTCAGTGAATGATTGCAACAGTAGTTATTTTCCTTTCACAAAAAAAGCGATAGAATAATCCTGTTACCTAGATCCCATTTCTCAGAGTGTCCTATTCTGAGATTCTGTTATAAGGCTAGCCAGTAAAAATGACTTTGTACATAAGGGGAGAATGGTAGTGGGTCTCAATTTGGATACAGTACACGCTCTGTCAGTTCTAAGGTTTTCTGTATCAGAACATAGTAAACAGTCTGGTCCTTACCAGGTCTTAAAAGTATTTAAATACTATCTATTCAAGAACCTTGAACCTATAATTGGCAAGCCAATGCAATGTGTGAAAAACTAAGTATACCCCAAGATTCAATAACTGTAGAATCACATTTACCAGCATAATTTGGAGAAACATTTTTCTGTATGACTGTATTGAATCACGGTGGTTAGCACTGTTGCCGCACAGCAAGAAGGTCCTGAGTTCAATTCCACCAGGCCGGTCTGCGTGGGTTCCCTCCAGGTACTCTGGCTTCCTCCCACCGTCCAAAGACATGCAGCTTGTGGGGATAGGTTAATTGGATAATCCAAATTGCCACTAGGTGTGGATGTGAGTGTGAATGGTTGTCTGTCCTTGTGTGTTAGCCCTGCAACAGACTGGCAAGCTGTCCAGGGTGTACCCCGCCTCTCGCCCTATGACAGCAGGGATTGGCTCCAGCACCCCCCACGACCCTGACAAGGATAAGCGGTAGCGAATGGATGGATGGATGGATGTATCGAATCATTGTGGAGGAATTTTAGCCCACTCTTCTTTGCAATGTTACTTATCTGATTATAGTTTGTTCCCATTCATTTTTGCACCACCACAGGCAAAAGTCTGGACTATTGCAAAGCCTCGATTCTTTTTGTTTTCAGCTACTGTATTGTAGGTTTGCTATTGTCCCGTTTCATGACCTAGTTTAGGCCAACTTTTAGCTGACTGACAAAGTTCATGGGCAACTCAATGACTGCAAGGTGTCCAGGTCCTGTGGCTGCAAAACAAGTCCAAAGCTCAAACAAGCCCCAAATGCACCACCAAAAGTGATGCATTTTGTGCAATTTGGCCAAATATGTGCACTTTGATCTTTTCTATCCACAGGGCATTGTTCCAGAAATTTTGTAGTAAACTGTGCTGCCATGTACTTTGCAACCCTTTCAAACAAGCCGCAAAGTCTGACGTGCAGCTCTTGGGTTTTTGCAATTTCTCATTTCTGTGCTTCTGACCTTGGGGTGAATTTACTGGGATGCCCACTCATAGGAAGATTGGCAATTGTCTTGAATGTTGTTCACTTGTAAGTAACTCTCACTGTAGAACGATTAACTTTAAGTTGTTTAGAAATAGCCATATAACCCTTTTCAGACTGATTGTAAAGAACAATTGCTTATTTGAGTTATTACTGATATCTTTCATCCTTGGCATTCAGTTAACACATATTTGAATGCTCCAGGCCTGCCAGAACTTTTTAAACCCAGTGGATTTAATTAGCAGCACCTCGCTGTTATTTACCCTCTTATTTTTTTATGGAAGCAGTGAGAGTATACTTAGATTTTTACACAGTGTTCCTGCATTTTGTCTTAGTTTTTGTCAAGGTTTAATACGGTATTGATGTTGCATTTACTTAATATTCAGACCCTATGATTCTTCTTTGTTTATTGATTGATTTTTTTTTTAAGTTTCCAGATAGATAAAATGTCAGAATTTCAAATGGTGCAGGGTATTGTTACCTCAAATCAAATACAATTGGTTGTGCGTTTACCAGAAATGATGTTTACAATGATAATAAATTATTCTACAGTGAAAAAAATACTCTATTATGTATATTCATACCCAAATAACATGAAATGTGTAGTTTACCTCCAACTGTTTTTTGTAAGCGCCACTGTTAGCGTGCTAACATCCTGAATGAAAATTGCTCCCTCTTGATGGCCAAGGAAGGGATGACTGAAGGTGAGAAGTTCATATTGTTTCACACTATTATGACACCACCTGGGCATTTGTAGAGCACTCCATGTAAAACAATGCACTTATAGACTCAAAATAGCAAGGGTAAGTATGCGACTCGAGACACAGCCTGAGCTTCAGTGTTTCTATTTTACATTTTTAAAATATTTGTTACAAAATTAGATCAAACTCAAAATTATGCAAGTATGCATAACCTCCGTCAGATGTAGCACTTGGTCATAAATTGGCAGAGAGCCATTTTAGACTGGAGGGATACCATGAACATATCGACACTTTCAGGCTGAGTAGACCAAAGAGTGCAAATGTGTAACAATCTACAGCAGTCCAGTGCCAACTCACACTTCTGTCTTTATGTGTAATGTTGGCCAATAGGAACATAATGCTCATCTTAGCTCAGTAATTTATTTAAAGATTTTTATACTGACCATTTTCAGTGTGGTCGTACTGAAGACTCGTTGCATCTTTAAGTTATTGATAATACCTTCAAGCCAATCAAAAATTATTCTTTCATGCAGCGTGAGAGTGAGAATGAAATATTAAACTGTCTTTTCCTCTGACACCCCTCTGTGAATCAGGAACAGAAGGTGTCTTTTCATCTGACACAGAAAAGACGGTTACGGTTGTCAGTTGCTGCTTGAAACTAATATAGAATATCAAAAACATGCAATAATAACGGCAGAAGGACGTTACAGTAGTTACTGTAGCTGAACTCAAAAAGGGATTCTTCCTTTCACGTGTTATTATACCTAAAAACCAGCTGGGGCACCACAAAGCAGCCCACCCAGCAAGATAGACTTAAATCATAGGGTTTTTTTTCTCTTCCCGGCCTGCAGTCATTCATGATGGATGGAGCAACAAAGTGTGCTCTGCTGTGGGCTTCAGCTGCTCTTAAATGTATGGGCAGGGGGATGGCGAGATGGACAGTAGGCAGAGGGATGAGATGGAAGGACCAGGGGAGATATATGAGAAGAAGGTCGGGGCGAGGTGATAGATGTCTACAACGAGGGGCGAGAGGGATGGCATAGGTGGACCAAGGTGACCAGTGAGAAGTTATACTGTAGGTGGGCTGTGGGGGGTTGCAGTGAGGCTGCGATCCGTCTCTGTCAGGTGGAGGAAAGGCTTTTCTCCCTCAGATAATTCTGAAATTCATCACTGGAGCTAGAGGTAAGGGTTGCTGTGTGTGGATATGTGGAGATGACCCACTGACTACTGACTACATGTTACGCTTTATGGTAGTGATTTATGGCACATACAGAGGCTCGTCTGTCTCATGATGAGCCTGACTTTGTTGACTCACCATGGATGCAGCCAACCCTGAACGCTTAGAAAATGGTTAGAAGAAAGAGAAGAGACATAGAATAATACACATGAAGACACAAAATGCTGAAGATTATGCTACAAGAATAAAATTGTACATTCACTGTAGCATATCGGTCCCTTTGTACATCCAGTAGTTCACCAGGGGGGTTGTGTCCTTTGATGTCCTTAGATTATTCCTGCAGTAAACATGCCATATTTGCTTCTTTTTTCATAGCTTGTCAGCTCAATTATACAGATTGATAATGAAAGAATATGCAGGGTGGTGTGACAGAATTCATCTGAATCAAATATACTGAAATCACCCAGACCTGCATTTACTCGGGAACTGAGTTTCATAACAGATTGGGATTTAGTGTTATTACACATTTTATTATGGAAAAGGCCCAGCGGCAGCTCCACCACTTCCTTACTGTAAATTAAAATTCTTTGTAGTAGATCAGATACTATTGAATGTTTTATTGAAAATATTTAAAGGAAATGTAGGAATGGCAATGTCAACTTGTAGGTTGATCTGCTGCTTTGGGCTACACAGATACATCAAAAAGTATTAAGCGGAATTTTCTACAGGCCTTCCTGGTCCCCTGCAGACAAATCATCCTTATTAAAGGCTCCACTGACATTTTCAGTTGTGCCAACTTAAGGTTCCCATTTATGGGCTGAAGTGAAATGTCTTGGCAGCTATTGAAACTTAGTGCAGATGTTTGTGTCTCCTTAATAGGCTACTCTGCTTATGAGGTATACAGTGAAATGAGATCACCAGTTAGAGATTTTCAAGGCGCTTTAAGCTTTGAGATGAAAAGCAGGCTAAGGTCTGGCAAACTCCCTTCACAATTTGCTACCTTCTTAAAACCACAGCTGTTTTTCTCCATTATTTTTATCTTATTACAGTTTTTCTCGATTGCTAAAACACATTTCTTGAAACTACGCCTCATATCCTCACAACAGTAAACACAAATCCATAACATCTCACTCAATTTCCCAAACATCCTATTTCCAGGTCAAAATGAAGCTCCACACCCAAAACTATTCACTCCTGCTGAAAAACCAAACTTTGCCCTCAGACATCAAACACAAGCCCTCAAAAACACACACGCTACAACAGAGTTTTGCACACTGGTACAATTAATTCAAAACAATAGTTCCAAAACAAATAGGTTGCTTATGGTTCTCCCCTTCAAAACCCTTGTCACATGATAAACACAAAAGACGCAACCAATGTATGTACAGTGGCACATTGTCATTCATGTACTATACAGTACAACACACACCAGAAACATTATCCCAACTCAGCATCTTGTCTTTGGTCTGGGTCAGGCCAGAGAATCTCATCCACATCACAGGCTATATTGGCCCCAGCCAGGCAGTGGGGGTAAAATCCTCTTGCATGCCTGATCCACCCCTGGCATGCATCTACTGATATGTCTAGGCAGGCCTCTTCGATGGCCTGAAGGAGGTGAACACGGACATAAGGTTCTCGGTCATACACTTTCCACCGCCATGCCGAAAATAACTCCTCTATCGGGTTTAGAAAGGGAGAGTATGCAGGCAGAAAGATATTAGAAAACCTTGGGTTATTGGTAAACCAGTCACGAACCAGAGCAGCGCGATGGAAGCTGACGTTATCCCACACAACAACGTAGTGAGGCTGCTCTGGCTGTGCTGGTTCCCTGTAGTGCAGCTGGAACATATGTTGTCTTAAACCATCAAGAAAAGCAAGGAGAAGAATAGTGTTATAGGGTCCTAGTACGGCATGGCGGTGGAGTACCCCTCGTTGGCTGATGGCTGCGCACATAGTGACATTCCCCCCACGCTGACCAGGGACATTTACAATAGCCCGATGGCCAATTATGTTCCTCCCCCTTTTCCTTCTTTTGGTCAGGTTAAAACTTGCCTCATCCACAAAGATTATTTCATGGGGAAGAGGCCGTCCTTCAATCTCAAAGATCCTCTGCAAAACACATAACACAGTAGAGTCAATCGGTACCCTGAACCACAGTTCAAGAGTGCTGAAATGGCAGCATAAACTGCCATGCTGTGATGGTACACAATACTTTATACAGTATCAAAACTCATACCTGAACATATTCCACACGTTGGTTTTTCACTCTGTCAGAGTTTCGTTCGAAAGGGACTCGGTATGCCTGTTTCATCCGGAATTGATTCTTTCGGAGGATGCGGTCAATTGTGGAGAGGCTGATGGCATTTATGCCTCGAAAAAGATGATCATCCTCAATCACTCTCCTTTGCATCTCTTTGGATCCATTGTTTCAAACCTGAATGAGCTGACTTTGGCCCTTTTATCTATCCATCGCAGGTTCTGATTGGTGTGTGCTAAATTTTGACTCCTAGTGTTTCCACCTGGTTAATTGTGTGCTAATTGAGCTCAAGCTATGCTGACTTAAGTTAACATTATTGCATGCTAGTGCTTTCTAAATGACTACATGGTGTACGCACTGTAAAATGTAGGGATTTGTGTGTAGAGTTTTGCAGTAACAGTTCACCAAATTTGAGTCATGTGTCAAAGCAGGGAATAGTGTTTATAGTTCAGGGAAATGGGTGAGCTTTTTGAACAATAGCGTTACGGTTTTGAAATTTTAGTTTAGAGGCCTGGTTATAGTGTTTAAGCAATCGAGAAAAACTGTAAGCTCAGAGTGTTCAACTTCAGGTTTCCTAAGTAAATATCACTCAGTTTTGTTCTGCCCCCTCTAGAGCCACAAGAATAGATTTTCCAATATGTAGTAGCATTCAGAAAGTCATCTATATTAATGAACCTGGTGTGTGTAACTCTATTTCTTGAACTTTTAATTCAAAGCCATCTTTTCTGAGTTTCTCTGGCTCAGTTATCTAATGACGGTTCAGCTGAAGTAAGTCAAAAAAAAGTGAAAATCTTCAGGATATTTTTAGAGCTTGAGTGCAAATGGGTTACAAGAATTTGTGAAGCCTGCACAGATAAACATTTATAGTACTGCCACACTAGAGAAAAGAGTGGTTTAGTGACCCCTGCATGACCAATATTACTGCAACTGTTGAAGAATTTGTGATCTCATTGTATTTGAGATAGATATTTCAAAGATGGAGACTAGGTCTGCAACCTTTTGCAGTCAGTTCCTGTCTTCAAAGTGGTATTGATTTGTCAAGATGGAAGTGAAACAGCAATAAGACAGACTGAGTCTGCTATCACTTTGTGACTGAATGGGGTCATGTTGGCACTTACATGCAATACAATCACCGCCGTGATAATATGGTGATTTAAGGGCAAGATGACATAGGTGCTTAGCAACCTTGTTTTTATATAAGATACAAGCAGAACACAAGCAGTTGGCAACCAGCTGAGTGGTCCCCTATTGCAAAGAGACGCATCGCAGACGAGTTGGGCCCATCAGCACAGACTGACTGATTGATTGCAATGTGTTGGCAGTTTGTGCCTATAAAGTGGATGGCAATTATTTTCAAACCTTTAGCAATCTGCACGAGAATGATTGCAGTCACTCTAAGTTGATCCACGACTAACTGATTACCTCCCATCAGTCGTTCTGTGCTGTTGCCTTGTGATTAAAAATCCCAGAGGCTGAAAGTGTTACACGTAGCTGCAACTACCGGCAATTGACTACCAAAAGTGAAAAAAATCACTGTATTCCTAGGACAACTAGTCACAACCAGTGATATTTTTTTTACTGAGCTATTGAAGCAACAGCACATGAAAGATGATGAGGAGTAAGGATGTATGTGATGCTGTAGCAAAAGAAGACAAAAGAAAATAATGGAAAAGTTCACATGATGGTTACACCGCAAGGGAAAGCATTAGGTACACGAGTGAAAAGGATGTCCAGCTGCTTCCCACCATTATTTTGTGTGACCACTGGGAGAATATGATTTTTTTCACCCTTCATATCACCTAAATATTAAAGTAAAATAATAGTGCATGCCGCTGAAATAAGCATCACATCAGTTATCTTAATGTTACACATTAGTGGTCTGTTATTCTCAGGAAAGTAAAAGTCTTGTACAGTAGGCAGTCAGTTTCAATGAATACACTCAGAACTGAAATTACAAGATGAGGAATGAATTTCTTGAGTTATTCTGACAAAGTATGTAAACATTTAAAATTAGAAAGGCTAAACAGAACGTTTCACTTTGGCGTGAAGAACTTCTTCGCCGACTCAAAAACACGTTTTTTCACACATGAATTCATGGTTTTGGGTGAGCCTGGTGGCTTTTTTGGGAGGTTAACCATAGTGTTTTGACACAAGTATGAGCTGTTTTGGGAAAATTTATCTTCCAAGCTGTGAATCTGACAAATGTGCCAAAGCGGTTGAGAAAAGCTGTCACGTTAACGTGCTAAACTAAAAGAGCCAACATGGTAAATAGTATCACTGCTGCAAATCAGCCTGTTTGCACTTTCATTGTGTGCATTAACATGAAAGCATTACTGTCTAACTCACAGCACTGCTGTCTCTAAGCAGAGCTCTGCACAGTCATTAGGAAGGATACTGACTCATAGCTTCAGGTGTCCAGTCATTTATCAAAAATGTAAAGGTGTAAAGTGTCTTTAATCACAGTTATGGAAGTGCTGGCAAACCACTGCACCGCTTATATCAAACAAACACTTTATTTGTGATTACTTTGTGTGAATAGCACTGAAAGACAACAACAACAATCATATAGCTTTCATACATTTAGAGTGAATTCATATGCATCAATTGTTTGTTGAGACATACGTGAAGTATTTCGAAATGGACCAGAATATTTTTGAGGCTAGAGAAAACACGAAAGGGACTGAAGGGCGGGGAGCAAGAGGAGCAAAATGTTTGTGGCGAGGGAAAGGAGAAAATTTTAGAAAAGACAGAGCACAGGTTGCATGTAAGAGAAAAGGGCAGCAAGTAAAGGATGGAAAGAGGAGATGGCATTAGTGGAGAGGAGAATGGAATGGATGGGGGAGCCAGAGGGGAGTTTTGTACCGAGGAACACTATCATAATTGTCACATTTGATCAGGGAGGAACTCTAGTTCACTTCATGGACCACTGCTTTTTTCCAAGCTCCCACCCCTCTGAGGATTCACTAGGTCAAGCATTAGACAAACACACACAAACAAGCATAAGTACCCCCAAGTTTTTATTTGCCATTCGTGTTTATGGCTGCGGACGAAAATAAACATGTGCAAGCATACACTTCACTAAAGGTCTTAAATGCACATAGGCAGAGTTACAGATTTGAGAAAACATAAGAAGCTGAAATAAAAAAGTTTCACATTGGCAGAACGACACTCTGCTCTCTCTTGATTCGAAATGCGGTACGGTGACATGAGGGTTGCTGAACTGTAGCAATTAAAAGTCTGAATGGATGAGACGTTTGGTAAAAACATGATTTTGTCTGTGTTGTGTTTTGATTGGAGTTGGTGTAGAAGCAATCTTCAGAGAGAAGGATAGAGGAGGAGGTTGGGGGGGGGGGGGGGGGGGGGGGGTGCATAAACCCTAAAGGCAAGTAATAAGTATGGACATTTAAACAGCTGGTGCTTCACAGACACGAAGTAGGTCCTGGGGCGATACTATCCACCTCAAGTGAAATTCAAGTTTGAAAAAGGAGGTTTAGCTTGTTGTCAGAGAAACTGAGACTGAATTGGGTTCACAAATTTCCCTGAATGTAGCAACATTAAAAAAACAAAAGGAAGGCGGAGAAACTGTAGGAACAAAGTGTGCTAAACTCTGAAGCTCTGGCCTGCCCTTAACTCTCTCTGATTCTTGGGATACAAATCAAACTGTATTGTTCTGGGCCTATTTAGCCTCAACAAAATTAATCAACACATGCCAAACAATTTTCTGGCACGGCACGCATTTTAAAATTACAGAGAGGATGAGTAGAAAATTACAGTTGTCCTGATTAGGGAGCCAATGATGGAGATGTGGGTACGCCTTTTGGCTTTTTTCTTTTCTTTTAATGTGTTAAGGTTGTGCTCTCAGAAAGAAATATGTACATTCCATATATGCACACACTAAGTCTTGCAGCTGCCACAAAGGAAAATGCTCGTTTCATTGGTGCGTTTTATTTCTTAAATAATAGAAAAATGCAAGTGAGGTGAGGTTGGCGTTTATTTGCAAAAGTCAATACTCTGTATTTAAACACTAAAGCATGTGGTCTTCTCAAATTAGCTTCTTGACGTTGCAATCCTCCCTAGAATGTTTCTGGCAGTAGATTTTTCCATAGTGTCTATAGTGAAACGCACCCCCTGTCACACCAAATGTCAGATAATCAGGTCAAAGAACACATAGA
The DNA here is from genome assembly GCF_041146795.1 of Maylandia zebra. Classification (NCBI taxonomy): domain Eukaryota; kingdom Metazoa; phylum Chordata; class Actinopteri; order Cichliformes; family Cichlidae; genus Maylandia; species Maylandia zebra. The sequence goes on from NC_135187.1 coordinate 23,485,776, forward strand.
ACATGTAAACTATACAGTTGCATGAACAATAAAAAGCCTGGTCTGGCTGTTTTCTGAAGTATCACCACAGCTCAGCTTCAGGGCTGTTAAATTGTGATCACAGCTTTACATCTCTGACTTAAAGCTCAGAAAAGTTGTGAAAATGTTAAAAAAAAAAGATTTTTGACATCCAACAAAGATTTTATAAGGTTTTGGTACCTTTTCACTTTGCTTGCAGAAGAAGAGCCCAGAGTTAAATTTATATTTACTCACTGTTTTCTGTGAGAGCACTATTCTGTTTCCTTGCTATAGCATTGTTGTGTGTGTCTGTGTGCAGGTGAACGTGTGTGTGTGTGTGTGTGTGTGTGTGTGTGTGTGTGTGTGTGTGTGTGTGTGTGTGTGTGTGTGTGTGTGTGTGTGTGTTTGAGTGTTTTCACTAAAAGCGTCTCGAAACTTCCATGAGCTCTCCATGGTGCTGAAATTGCAGCCAACTTCGCAAACTCAGAAGTCCCTTCCATCATCCAGCGTCCATTATGTCATTATTTCAGCTTTCAGTTCACTGTTTACTTTAAATAACAAGGTCATTATTTGGCAGTAAAACCAGGCTGCAATATTAAGTGTTGACATTCATTTATTTCTATGATCTGATATTACTGTTGGCCAGACATTTCTGTGGGCTTTAGAGTCCCACAATGGTAATGGTTGTTAAAGCCAGCCCGAGTTCTGCAAGAGGACAGTGGAATCAGAATTCAATAATAATAGTGAATCTAATTTCCAACAAATCAAATATGATAAAGTGGGGCATGGCACAGGTAGGAGGGGATCAGATAAATAACATGCAAAGAAAGTTTATTATGTAAATTAAAAACAAAAAAAGATTTTGTATTTTTATGTGTTGAAATGTTGTTGAATGTTGTTTCTCCATCCATTAGAAACTTCATTTCCTCCATATTCATACACATAAAATGATAAATGAGGCTGTGAACCTTTAATGAATAATCCCCTCTGGAAGAACCTTCAGAACACAGATAAGGATTATGCTGCAATTTTTATAGATGTAAGTTCTACTAAAGTGAAGCTTTGTGGCTCAGAGCATGACCTTTTCATGGGGATTTAATAGACAACACAATTTCTCAGTTAAAGCTTCACAGAAACAGATATCACATGCAAGAGTTTGTTTTTGTTTTTTTTGTTTTGAATATTCAAATGAATGATAATGTGTGAAAACACAAAATGGCACACATAGATGGCACACAATCAAACAACAGGCCATGTATAGTATTATACTGTACCTGTTCCCATTTGCTTTGCATTTTGTACTAAAGTACAAAAACACCTGCCAGACACCACAATTTTACAATGAAGGCAAGCATTTATAGTCCCAAGAATGATTATTTTATCTCTGTCAAGAATATTGACGCAAAATAGGTTGTTGCAGTCAATAAAAAAATGTTCCCATCCTTGTGATGCTTTTATTCTAAGCTGCTGCCTTAACAGAAAATGATGTATCGAGACGTGAGGATGGCAAGGTCGACTAATGTGTGAGTTGTGTGAACAATGTGCATGTGCCCTTCTGAGCCTTTGCTCTGTAGGAAGAACTAAAGTCAGTCATTTGCCTTTTACTAGAAGAGTTAACCTTATCTGAATCCATTTTAACTACTTATATATATATATATATATATATAGATAGATAGATAGATAGATAGATAAATGGCCTACATTTGTATAGCGCTTTACTCAGTCCCTAAGGACCCCAAAGCGCTTTACACTACATTCAGTCATTCACCCATTCACATTGTAGCCACAGCTGCCCTGGGGCGCACTGACAGAGGCGAGGCTGCCGGACACTGGCGCCACCACCAGTAGGCAAACATGGGGTTAGTATCTTGCTAAGGATACTTAGGAGGCAGCCTGGGATCGAACCACCAACCTTCTGATTAGTGGCTGACCTGCTCTGCCACCTGAGCTACAGCCACCACCATGCAGATCGATGCATACACAGCTGCAGAATTAGTTATGATGGCATTCTGTAATTCTAATAAATGAGAATGATTATATCAGTCATAGGCAGTGCCGTCGTTTGATCTCCTTTGTGCTTTCATTTGGTCCAATTCAAGAGCCCATAAATTTAATTCTCGGCGGAATCCTCTCAGGCAACAAAAGGGGGGAAGCAAAAAATCTTCATAGAAAGCATAAGAGCTCTGAGAGTGGAGGAATTTAGGACTAACAGATCAGTTCACACTTGTACATCCAGACATACCCCCCCCCCCCCCCCCCCCCCCAGTTTTCCTTTGATAAAGCTGCTAAATACAGACACATGCATTCTGTCCTCACATTTAATGAATACAGACTCATTTCATTTTTATTAGCGCGATATTAGTGTCACCACAAAAAAATCATTATTTCCCAATTAAAAATGAATCTGCGTAATGCAATTCAGGAATCTGACATAATGCCCCCAAGTCTTGTGGCAAGTGAGTGCCAAATTTCCAAAGGAAAATTTGCTCTAGAAACCCGACCGCCCACTGTGTCACAAAAAGGTGGATGAACAGAGAAAACGGAGCGTTACTCTAAATGCAAATTTATGAACTTGCAGCAGCTGAACAATTTGTGGTTAATATTCAAGCTCTGACATGCTGTAATCTGCTAGACATAGTTCTGTGATAGCTTTTATTTTTCTCCCTGTCATTTGCAGCTCCGTTCAAACGGACCCAGTGGTGAGCAATTTTCAGATCCGAGCTGTGAAAGTAAAGCGGTTCACATTTGTCTTCAGAGCCATGTGGTTCGTTATTACTCCTGACCTTCTCTCTGTTTGTCCACAGATGTCACACCTTGATATTGACTGTTACATAAAATAAAAGTGGAAAAAAAGGATTCATGAAAGGTTGGACTGTTTTTGGCTTGGTTGCATTATAACCGATTCAATCATTCAAATATGGCCAAACTGCATAACTATATCTGTCTGCAAGTGAAGCTGCACCCCAACGGCCTTTCCTCCAAAACCAAGTTGTCCAGACGCAGTGTCGGGAAGGTTACTTTTAAAATGTATTCCACTACAGATTACAGAATACATGCCCTAAAATGTATTCTGTAACGTATTCCGTTACGTTACTCAATGAGAGTAACGTATTCTGAATACGTTGGATTACTTAACATATTATCATGCATTTTATAACTACGTGAATGTACTATTGCTGTGTGATTTATTACTATTACTGAAGGTCCGCGACTCCGAACTGTAGTAAAGGGACCTCTGACTAATACGGCGGTTCTGTGTCAGGCTCGTAGCCGAAAAATAGCTTTACTTTGTTGCCTGGGTCAAGTCTGCTTGCGAGAGACAGAGAGAGGCGTTGAAAGGCTGCTGCAATGGAACTTATTGTTTCGGAGGAAAACACGAACAAAGCGTACAGTCGAGTTTTAATAGCTTACTTACAACTGGGCTCGTCAGGCACTCTTCTTGGCTGCAGTGGTTATTATTATATTTACATGCTTCCAGCTCCCGTTTTTGCTCGATGACAGCTCGTACTTTTCCACTCTCCTTTTTCTCCCACCTCACGCTCACAGACCCATAACGGGTATGGCAGTCCATTCTCACTGCTGCACGGACTACACTGCCCATGAGGCTACATTCTGCACTCTCCAGTCTCTAATCACATCATGTAAACTGCAGAGGACACTTCTATACACAAAACCACAAAACAGCAAACAACACAAAATGGAAATATTAAAAGAGTGTGTTTTTCTGTTGTTTATGTGATAGCCTTTTAGTTCCAGTATTGCAAGACTGGTTACAAACAAAAAAGTGATCGTGCTAAATCTATTCAGTGTTTTACAACATGTGAAACAGAAGGCATGAAGAGGTAACAAGGGTGTTGCATGTGGACTTAGCTGTGCAGTGTGTGGTTTTGCAGTAAAAGCTGCAAGTGCAGAGCAAATTTAGCAGAAATAACTGTTAACTGATCATCTCTGACTGTTTTTTGTTTGTTTCTTTTTGTTCCTGATCACGTGGGAGATGTTGCAGAAATATCAGTGAAAAATAAGTGTGAACTGTTACAAGCCAGAGAATTGTCTCAGCTTTATAAATATGGAGAATTATCCTTTTTTTTAAAAAAACTATGAATTTGAATAAATCTGGGCCCGTGCACATGCTGTATTTGGAAGCTGCGCGTGCTGACGTCATTACGGGTGACGCTACTGAGGCTAGGACGAGCAGGAAGGAGGGGAGAGAGAAGGGGGGGCGGGGGTGTTCCGCCGTGAACGCGCTTCGGATCCCCGGCGGAGGGCAGCGAGGGCGCGCATCTCTGTCCTCCGCTTGTGAAGCGACTGCAGGGGAGCCAGATGCCCGACTGTGAGCCGCTGCCTGTGGATACCCATCCTAAATGCCAGAGCAGGCAAGACTCGCAGACACGCTTTACTCCGTGACGGAGAAGAGGAGAGAATAGAGGCAGTTAAAGGAGTAAAAATTGTGTTTTGTTTTGTTTGTTTTTTTTTAATTTTCCATTTCTCCCCCCCGCCCCTCTCTTGTTTTTGCCCCTACTCGCTCTCCCAGCTTCAACCAAAAGAAGAGCTTCCTTGGACTTGGAGTACCGAGCATCAGTTGAAAATAAAGCCGCTATCCCACTCTGCCCCTGCTATTGCGGCGCTGTTAACTGTGAGCGCGTCCCCACACTGCTTTGGAATATACGCGTAAAACCATGGAGATTATATGACGTGGATTTATTTATTTTTTTAATACTACTATTATTATTATTTTAAATTTTCTAACAAAACTGGACACCTACAATAACGAAGTCCTTCTTCTTTCATTTCACCATCGCATTATTATTTTTTGCGTTGTTCTGTTCTGTTCTTTCATTTGATCTGTGGATGCTTTTTCTTTTAAATTGATCATTATTATTTCATGTCCGTAGCTATTCTTCTTTCTTTTTAATTGATCGAATCATTGATTTGTTTTCCACACTTATTGTTTCTGGGCTTGATTCGGACACGCCAAAGTGGGATGCCTCGCGGAGAACATTTGTTGGAAGAAGATTCCGCGCGGCTGCGAGGGTGAATGAATGATAGTATCCCCTCTCAGTCTGAGACGTGCCATGGATGGGAAACTTAATTTGTATCAGCGGAACCGATCGGGGAATAGCCGTCGCATCAAATAACTGCTGCTGACAGCGATCAGGTAACATGCTTTACCCACACAACTCAAAGCTTTTTTGAAAAAAAAAAAAGGGGGGGGGGGGGGGGGATACTGTTTCTTTGCGCCATCCACACTGCCGGTTTGTCTATTTATTTCATTCATGTCATCCATGCTGTGTGGAAGTCCGATTTTAATGACGCATATAGTCTAACGTTCAGGCTGCAGTACAGTTATTTTTCGCCCGTCCGGGGCAGTTTCACAAGACTGAGCTGTATGGACAGTTATCAGTGTTGGTTGGGGGGTGGGAAGGGGGGGGGGGGGGGGGGGGGGGTATGTGATCCGTGGACCTGAGCGAAAGTAGCGGTCACAGTAGGGAAAAAAAATCCCCAAACACGCCTGAGCCGTTGAGTTAGATCCCATTAATAGAACTCTGCTTGAAAGCACAATCCTCCCTGAATGCCGAATCCCTCAGTGGGAGACGCTGAGAACTGTAAGTCTGTCTTTAAAACCCGCTGTCAGACCTGTAACTTTCCGCAGTGGCCGAAAGAAACACACACTTGCACAGAGAGCACCGTGGGCACGTACAGGCAATTTTATTTCCAGCTTGCAACACACTGGTTCGCCTCTCGCTTTATTGATGCAGTCTCATCAGCACAACCCTGCATTCAACACCTCAACAAAAGAAAGAAGCGGTTTCTTTTGTGTGTGTGTGTGTGTGTGTTGGGGGGGCACGATGTCATTCTTAATTTAGATAAAGGTCCACACACCAGACCTCTTCCCACGTGCGGATCTCTCCTCGACGTTTCCACGAAAGGTTTAGGGATGCTTGCAACGATCGTCGGCCGGTCGCAGTATCTATATCTTTATGATCGAGGTACTGATGCTGAGCCCCTACCACCACCACCCCCCAGCGAGCGCTCTGCGCCTGGGTGAGTGGGTGCCTTCTCCGATTGAATGTTAAAGAGCCAGGATGTACTAAAGACGCCACTGATCGTGGGATTGAATAACCGAGGAGGGAGGGGGGGCTAACATCCGTACTGGCATCACAGCACGCAACAGAAAGCCCTTTGAACGCTTGCTTGATGAAACTCCTGGGTCTGATTATTTGATGGGGTGGGTGAAAAATGCATTCGTGGGCACCTCTTTGACTGTGCCGTGCGTCTGCCGCAGTGCCTCTCTCGGTCTAAGTCGGTGCTGTTTTCAGTGAAATAAGTGTGCCAGGGTTTAGTCGGAGAAAACGGCCCCACAGATGCCCCCCCTCCCCTCCCACATTCGGTAGTGAGCAGGTGGCTCCGGTGACGCTGAGCGGGGATGACAAACGGGACGCGACAACGGGAGCGCAGAGGAGCCTCCGAGCTCTGCTCCCGTCTCTCTTATTTTCTACCCATCTGTTGAGCATGCATTGTGAGCGCTCTCTTCGCTCTCCACCTCAAACCCCGCATTTCCTGCCATTGGATCCTCTTTAATTTATGGAGTGTAGCACACGTGTTAGCGGCGATCTCGATTATTTTGCTTCCCCAAGTCGCCATCTGTGCGCCGTGTTAAACAATTCCCTCCATTGTTTTTTTGTTTTGTTTTGTTTTTTACTTTTTCCCCCACTGAGCCGAGACAAACTCTTGCTACGGCAGCCGGTGGGTGAACTGGTACATGCTACTTAACAGCGACAATGATTCATGTCTCGTTGGTTCTTGGCATCATTTAGAATCTGGATTAACAGGTCAGACATAGCCAGCAGTATCTCTGTCTTTCTGCTATGGGAGCTTGGTAATCATGTAATGGATTTGTTAGCGCAGGGAATCACTCTAAAACTTTACAGTAGGGGATACTGGATCTTCATTTGAAGAACCGTGTATGCTGCTGCTCTGCTTCCACCCTGTAAGTAGAGAGCAGTAAATAAGCACAAACTAGCTTCTTGTTTAATTTAAAGTCAGTGCTGCTACAATTGGTTATGGCTGATGTTGTCACCAATGGCAGTAGGCCTAGTAGGGCTGCTTTTAACCCAGATGAGCAACTCACAAATCATGGTTGATGCCCATCCTTTTTTTTAAACCCCAGCTGGTTAGAGGATAGAAGGAGGATAGCAAAGCCAAACCTTCTAAACCTGCTTATATTTATTAAATTTGTTGTTGTTTTTTCCACTGAGCACCATAAAATTTCCTAAGTAAAGCACTATACAAATACAGGCCGTTTACCATTTGCTTTTGATGGAAACTATAAAACAAGATATTCTTTGGATTATCCAGAGGGATTAAACTTCTGGAAGCAGATGTTGCTGTTTTCATTGTAATCTTTGCATTACCGTGAGCACCACAACAACAACAATAATGACAACTCCACCCCCAAAGAAACAAACAAAAAAAACCATTAAAACAAGCTGGCAACTCTCTGGGCTGGGAGGAGGCATAACTTTAATCCTGCTCAAATAAAAGTAAAGCCAACCCACTTACCACAGTAGTGACTGATAAAAATACATTTAGAGAGCAGCAGAAATAAGACTGAGAAATGGTTACTTTAGTTAGAGTAAATGTCTGAGGTATATATTGAACTTTAAAGTATTCGGCCATGAAAGAGTTTTATATTCAATCATACCAGTATCTTAGTTTCCTTGGAATCAAAACATATTCTTTACATCAGCACAACCTTTGTGATCATTTAGAATTCAGTGTCTAATTTATCATAAAAGTGCATGAGTTTTTTTCCATCTAAAATATTGAGTTTAGTTATGGAAGTTATGCAATAGCCATGATGTGCAGTGTATGCAATTTGCAGAACCTTTTCATGACTGGTTCAGCATCTCTTTGGCATCTCACTGTGTTTTCTAATGTTTTTGAGCTGTGTTGCTCAACAAGCAGCGTCTACACTCAGAGTTTCTCCGTCCCTTGCCAGACTGGTCAAGGCTGCTGCCCATGACAATCTCCAGAGTATCCTCTAGCTCTTTCAGGAAGAGCCTCCTTATGCAGAGCATCATCCAGGCTGGATTTTCCCATTCGTGCCCAGATCCGAAATGAGATCAAGTGTTTCATTCACAACAGCAGTGCAGCATGCTTGCAAATTTTAGCTCAAGCAAGGTGTAAATTGGTTCCCGGGAGGACAGAAATGGGGAATCTGAGAGATAATCACTTGTTGCGAGATTAAGAGTGTGGTTGCAGAATACTTCTCACTCTAAAAAGGAATGTAAATAATGTAAAGCCTTATAGTTAATATTAGTGAGAAATCATTAGCTTTACATCCTTGGCAATTACCTGTGGAGGGTGCCTTTAAAGCCTTATGGTCAAGCAGCAGAGAAGAAGAACCACTCTTTATTGGAAAATAAAATTATGAAACGGCCAATTTTGACCAAAGTGCAACAGGGAGGTTAAGCAGAACAGAGAAACGAGACGGCAAGTAATTACCGCGCCATCACTGAATGATCAACCCAGCAGCTGCTGGAAAGGCAACACAAATGACAGCGCGACGCATATCAGCTGAAGACGTATGAAAACCACCCAGCTCTGTGGCAGTTTTATAAGACCTGCAAATGTGATACTAATAACATCTTCAATATCCACCCACATGTCATGCACTAACGCTGGCAGCACTAAATCCACCCCCCCCACCTCACCCCAACCCACCTGCCACCTCCCTCATTTTCTCACACGCACACACAGTCACTGCACACTGTAACCTCTCTCTCACCTATCTGTCTCCACGTTTCACGTCTCACTTTTGCTCAAATGACTCGGATAGGCAAGCGTTCAAGAGCATACATCAAAACCAACAAACACACACACAGTATGAAAACTGATGGTGGCACGTCAAGCTGTGTGTGCATGCTGTTTAAATAGTACATATGGACTAGGGGGCCACACGACAGCTTGATCTTTCCTGGATCACTGCACCCTGGCTGAGCCATTGTTCCTCTGACACCCCCCTTACATACACAAACACACGTTCCCTCTCCTGCGCCGGCCTTTCCCTAACGAGCTTCCTGTTCTGTTCTCCTCCTTCCACCATTCCTCCTTATGTTCTAGCCCTATCCATCCATTGTACCGTTTCTCTAATTGACTACCGGGGTCCTTATTACCTCTCTGGATCTGTACAGTTAGGCTGGGATTGATAGAAGAGGACAGCTGTGCCCAGCTTCAAAATTCTATAGCAGTACGGTCATATTCACTTGTTAAGTAACGCACCAATATCCAGGCTGAAGACTTTTTTTAATCGTGCCATGTAGAAACCGCTGTCAGCTCCCTGCAAATCAGTCATCATCAGCTCAGGCCATTGCTCAGCAAGGGAGAAAGGGCTAATGAGGAGAAAAAACCCAAGAAATAATCATAAAATGTATAGAATGGGCTCAAGAGTCGGTCGGAGAGATAACCAGAGTAAGTTGCTCAGGAAGAACTGGGGGGAAAAAGGAGATGAAGCAGTCTGCATCTGCTTTCTTTGCCTCCTCGTCCTTCTCCTCCACGTCACACATCGTACACTCCTACTTCGAGTGCTCTGCCATGCTCCATTTGGAGTCACAGATGCCTCTGTCACTGGGGCAGCATTCGTTTGGCGCAGCCCCTGGGTGACTGTGTCAATATTTGTAGTGAGTGCCATTTTGGTTTGGGGCGCCTCTATAAGCATGACTGGGCTTGGGCGAGGCTAAAGCTAAAGGAAAATCAACAGGAAGCCAAAAAGAAAAGAAAAAACAGGCCCTATAGACTCACTACATACAATTAATTAAGCCTTTTGGCAGGGAAAAGCTAAAGGATGGGCCTCCTTGGGAACAGATAGGTAGGTTTGGGTTGGGGGGGCTGTAAAAAAACCCCAAAACAAATTAATTGCCTTGAATCGCTGAGATAATTCACATCTCTGATTAATATTGATCGCACAAGGGATAAGAAACTGCCACAATACGACCGCAGAGAACAGTTAATTTGCTGAGATTCCGTGTTAGTAACTCTTTGTGCAAAGATGAAAAAGGAATCTTTGCAGGGCAGTGACTGCACAATTTGAGGTTCTTACTTGGTGCTCATTAAGCTGTGTGTTTGTGACTAACTGCTTCCCAACAGTAATATTTGCCTTTTTATGTAATGTTTTTTTCATAATGTGTGGCCCTTGGGATGGAGAAAGAGCAAGAGCTGGCAGATCGTATTGATTCAGAGCATCTAAAGCTGCAGTTTTATAGCGCTTTACAGGAGGGCCCGCAAGGATTTCCTCAAGTTCATGATTGCTTTTACTCAGCATCATACATCACAAATCTCTTTTTTTTTTTCCATCCCGACCCACCTCTGCAACCCTGTTACAGCCCTCCATTTGTCTCCCTCTCCTTGTCTTTGCAACATTACCATGCAGACACTTCAACACACCTTCTTTTAACCTTTTACTTACCTGTATTATGTAATGTGAAATGTCTAAGTCACCATTTTTCAAAGAAATGTACACACACACACACACAAAGTGGCTGCCCTTTGCAGCTCACACACAGAGGGGGTCTAGTTCCACTGCGTAACTCAGCGTTCAGAGGGCGCAGACTCCTCTGCCCCAGCACATTGGCCTCATCATCAGCAGAGTGGCTCTCTGTTGCACCCATCCCCCCCTCCGTTCCTGCTCTATACAGGGGAGGATACTTTGTGTTTGCAAGCCAACAAGTCGAATGCTCTGCTCTGCCGGAGCAGAAGAAAAGAGCCTTGGTATTGTGGGATCTGATGTGTTAATGTGTGCCAACCTGCTCTACCTCTGGAGCCACAGCCATACAGTTAATATATTTGTGTCAAGGTGTTGATTTGTACAGAATTTCTTGATGCAAAGAATGCTTCCTATATTTCCTACCTCTTAGTAGCTCAAAGAAATGGTTCTTGAAGTGAGATCTGGGGATCCTCATAGGGCCTCATTAAGTTGCAACTATGGACCAAAATTTGTCCTCAGGTGCTAGCAAACAAATCCAGTCAATGCATTAATGCTGTTAAACTAAGTCCACATATATTATCTGTAAAGTCAAAGTCAATTTAAATGTATGTCACTTTTAACAAAATTAAAATTTAAATGTGTTTCTGTTTTCATGAAAGTTCTGAAATAACTAGACTAAAAAGCTTTAGTGGACATATTTTTGAGCAGCTCCTTGAATCTTTTTTTCCTCTGTAAGGTTCTCCAGCCACAGATTTGAGAACTGCTGTTCCAAAAAAACGGTGATTGAAATCTCTTATCTGAATAGTCATATCTTATAAAATACTTTTTTTTATTTGCTCCTGCTGAGAAAAAAAATCTGACAGACATTCAGCGCTAACACGCTGTGATTTTATACGTTGCCACTTTTCATGTTTCGTTAGTCCTGTGCAAGGGCCGTTTGCTGCATGTGTGATTATGCATGAGACGTGTCAGTGTGCATGTGTGCGTCTGTGTGAGTGCACAGAGCACCTCCTCAGGTTCCAGTGGCTTGTCAAAGCTGCAGCTTGTGCATTTTTGGAGGAAGCAAAGTGGACAGGTGGAATTCCAGCCCAGCGGCAAGCTGGATAGACTCACGCTGTGACAGGTGTGGGCATTGACAGGGCAGAGTTGCCATGGAGATGATTAGCCGAATCCCAGTGGTATGGACCCATCATCGTGTTTTCCATTCATGTTAAAATGTTAAAATGGAGCCTAATCGAGGGTGATAGTGCGTCTCTTTGTGAGTTTGCAATGCAAAGATAGAGGCATGATTAAGCGAGAGAGAGAGAGGGAGAGAACTAATTCTGCTATGATCTAAAAGATATGCACAAGGTGTCCTGTGGTGTTGGTGATGTGCTGCATCAGGTGTATGATAATGGTGAGATCGGTCTTTTACTTCCATCTTATCACAAATGTATGACTGAAAAGATCTCCCCTGGTGCCACATATAAATGCATTCAACTTTGTTTTGCTTTTGTTTTGTTTTGGGGGGGTTTATGCGTGAGGTTACTGTGAATGAGCAACTTAATCTAAACCTAACCAAACAGCTTTTGGTACCTTACCTAGCAAGCAACTGCTAAAATACAAAGCAAGTGAAGACAAAACAGGGCAAGGGTGGAAACACAAAGCTGAACAGAACTTGAACCACGGTCTTCTAGCCGATTCAGCGCTTTCCAACCTCCAGAACCAGACTTTGTCGTTCCTATCTCTTTGCCTCTATGCCTGATGCTGGAGGGCAGCCAATGCATGTCTCTAAGACATATGACAGAGCATAAGTCATATGTCATTAAAGAAAAAAAACTGAGTCGCAAGTGGTGGAATCTTGTGAAAAAGCAATTCTGCAATATAATACAACACCTAAATCTAAACTGTCATCACCGATGTAACATACACAGAAACACCAGCCTTACAGGGAGTGCAGAATTATTAGGCAAATGAGTATTTTGTCCACATCATCCTCTTCATGCATGTTGTCTTACTCCAAGCTGTATAGGCTCGAACGCCTACTACCAATTAAGCATATTAGGTGATGTGCATCTCTGTAATGAGAAGGGGTGTGGTCTAATGACATCAACACCCTATATCAGGTGTGCATAATTATTAGGCAACGTCCTTTCCTTTGGCAAAATGGGTCAAAAGAAGGACTTGGCAGGCTCAGAAAAGTCAAAAATAGTGAGATATCTTGCAGAGGGATGCAGCAGTCTCAAAATTGTAAAGCTTCTGAAGCGTGATCATCGAACAATCAAGCGTTTCATTCAAAATAGTCAACAGGGTCGCAAGAAGTGTGTGGAAAAACCAAGGCACAAAATAACTGCCCATGAACTGAGAAAAGTCAAGCGTGCAGCTGCCAAGATGCCACTTGCCACCAGTTTGGCCATATTTCAGAGCTGCAACATCACTGGAGTGCCCAAAAGCACAAGGTGTGCAATACTCAGAGACATGGCCAAGGTAAGAAAGGCTGAAAGACGACCACCACTGAACAAGACACACAAGCTGAAACGTCAAGACTGGGCCAAGAAATATCTTAAGACTGGTTTTTCTAAGGTTTTATGGACTGATGAAATGAGAGTGAGTCTTGATGGGCCAGATGGATGGGCCCGTGGCTGGATTGGTAAAGGGCAGAGAGCTCCAGTCCGACTCAGACGCCAGCAAGGTGGAGGTAGAGTACTGGTTTGGGCTGGTATCATCAAAGATGAGCTTGTGGGGCCTTTTCGGGTTGACTTTGGAGTCAAGCTCAACTCCCAGTCCTACTGCCAGTTTCTGGAAGACACCTTCTTCAAGCAGTGGTACAGGAAGAAGTCTGCATCCTTCAAGAAAAACATGATTTTCATGCAGGACAATGCTCCATCACACGCGTCCAAGTACTCCACAGCGTGGCTGGCAAGAAAGGGTATAAAAGAAGAAAAACTAATGACATGGCCACCTTGTTCACCTGATCTGAACCCCATTGAGAACCTGTGGTCCATCGTCAAATGTGAGATTTACAAGGAGGGAAAACAGTACACCTCTCTGAACAGTGTCTGGGAGGCTGTGGTTGCTGCTGCACGCAATGTTGATGGTGAACAGATCAAAACACTGACAGAATCCATGGATGGCAGGCTTTTGAGTGTCCTTGCAAAGAAAGGTGGCTATATTGGTCGCTGATTTGTTTTTGTTTTGTTTTTGAATGTCAGAAATGTATATTTGTGAATGTGGAGATGTTATATTGGTGTCACTGGTAAAAATAAATAATTGAAATGGGTATATATTTGTTTTTTGTTAAGTTGCCTAATAATTATGCACAGTAATAGTCACCTGCACACACAGATATCCCCCTAAATTAGCTAAAACTAAAAAAAAACTAAAAACTACTTCCAAAAATATTCAGCTTTGATATTAATGAGTTTTTTGGGTTCATTGAGAACATGGTTGTTGTTCAATAATAAAATTATTCCTCAAAAATACAACTTGCCTAATAATTCTGCACTCCCTGTATTTTTAGTCCACGCTGTTATTATACCCTGCAAAGTCTAAAATATTCTTCTACTTGTTGCACATAGATTTATAGTCTTCGTCATAAATTTACTCTGTCTAATTTAATTTTAGATATTTCATTACTTTGAGTTGGTTTTTTTGTTTTTTTTTTAACTGCCTTTAACTTAAAAGTAAATTGCTTGCACTCGTAGCCCCAAAGCTCAGAGCTCAAAGCAGTCAAAGTTTCCAAAATCTTCTCATCTTATATAATGAGATGTGAGGTTTGCCAGTTTTTATTTGGAAGGCATTAACATCAATTGGACTAATAAGCACATTTTAATATTTCACATAAAAATATTCTTTATGACCAGATCGCTTTTCTATTTTTGACTGCTTTTGAGTCTGTATTCACCTCTCCCCAATTCTAGATATGGTGGACTCCAGTCATGCCCCCAGTGCATTCCATTGGTATATTCCAAGTGATAAGAGACCTGCTTGAGGTGACATTACACAGAATATATGTAATAGCTCCTGCCAGTTTTCATCTACTTCACCAGAATTTCAATCTCGGACTCATATAGAGGTCTTACAGGTTATATAAGTGGTGCAGAGTGGCAGTGAGTGGGGTGATGTGATTTTGTGCAGTGGAGTACCTTTTGGGGAGGCTTTGGCTTTCTAAGCGCATTTGGTTTTTCTTGTGATTTGCTTTGTCTTTTGGCCACTTACATCAAGTGTGCATGTCCCAAAATGGCAGTACAGACGCTAAAACAGCAGAAAGTGACTGTGTTTGTGACGCTTGTTTGTGACAGTTCAGACTGACTAAATCCAGGCTTTACAAGGAGCTCCTGTTGTTTCTCTCATTTCCCTTCAGACCCGCATCTTTTGTCGCTGTCTCTGCACATTCATCTTGTGGAGTCAGATACTACTTTACAGCTTGGGGTAACTACAAAATTGTGCTCAAGTTAAAACATGTTCACCCTGAGTTGACAGGTCTTTGTTTCAGGTTTGTTGACTTTGTGCGCTTTTGTGTTGCCTTTAAATTTCACTTTGTGTTGTATAACACAGCTGAAGTGCGGCATTGTTTGCCTTGGCGAGAACTGAAGCAACTTTTTCTCCCAGGATGAGTGGAGAATAAGTGGGAGCAGCAGCTGTGCAAGTTTGCCAAGCTTAAAAACTAAACCATATAATGTATGATATTGCTATTGCTATTGGTAGATCATGTGGTTCACAGACAGTAGGAGCCCCAAAAAGAATAGCTGGGAGCTTTGATGTGTTGCCTCATATCTGTACCAAGCTGAAAACCACTCCCACAAGTGTGATCTGCTGACATAGAGTTGGTTTGGTTTGCAGTAAACAGAAGCTGCAAAAAACCACAAACAATTATTTGTTGGCCAAGCATAAAGCTAAAGATTTGTGACATATCAGTTGGCTAGATGATGATTGTTGTGACTGGTAATGGATGTGACTATACTGCGCAATTCTCTGGTTCACTGCCGAAGTTATAATGAGTTGCCTCAGGTACTTGCAGATGCTTCATATATCTGGAGCTTTAGTTTTTTGTCTGTTTTTTTCTTCTTCTGGATTTCAGAAATGCACAGAGTGATTGTTCTATCTCTGATTGTTTGTAATGCATTATCTCCCGCGCAGGATTATAAAACATCTTACACGGCAGATGGTACAATTAGAGGTAAAAGGTTTCTGTGTGTGAAGGATTGGGATGTTGTATCAGCCATTGGGAAACAAATCCTAAAATATGCTAGTGGTTCTCTAATCAAATATACTCTATAACTCTTTCATAAGGTGGTAGTTTGATGTTTTTCTGTGCTGCTTGTGTATGAGCCCTGTTTTCATATCCACAATCCAAATATTTCACTTGTACTTAGAGTAATTTTACTACAGGTAATCTTATCACGATCTCTTTGGACATCTTAGTAGTACGATTGTGGCTGTATCTCCTCCATAGCGAGTGGGCCAATCTGAACAAAGCTTTGCCTGAACATCGCCAATTATTAACAGCTATTTTTAGAAAGACTTACTTAACACTCAACGTCATCAAAATTTGTATCCGCAACGGAATTTGTATTATTATTGCTAGTATTTGTAATTTATACACTGTCAATAGTACACTCCACGTCATGGTCAGATATGTGCGGCTGCCATTGTCCTTTAAAGTAACATTTTTCTCACTGACGTTAACCGTATCTTTATATATGAAATGAATAAAAAGAAGGAAACATTACACTGGGACCTTGACTCTGCTGGAATAGAACTGCATGCCTGTTCTCAGAATGGATCTTATTCTTCTTTGTTGAATTAACACTTTCCTGTCAAGCCTTGCACTGTGTGCATAGCCACACACACACACCCATGCTCTCTATTCAACAGTGTCAGCTGCAATCGTACACACTGTGGCACATGAAATCATAAAATTACAGTTCCACCTCAGCGGATGCCATTATCCGAGATTATTTCTCAAGCTATACCTTTCTCCAGACAGGCCCCCGAGTTGTTACGCTGTTCTTCTTGCTGTCTGGGTTTTGCAGACGTGTAGTTTTATTGACAAGAAAGCTCTGGCACACATTGTGGAAAAGTGAGCGATTCCTTAAGATGGTGAAAGTGCAATGTCTCCTAAAACAAAGAATTCAACTGTAAAAGCTTAACATAAACACAGTAGGCATGATGGAGTGGTAATAAGCCTATTTTGCACCCTGAGCGTGAAGGTAAGATGCTTTAACCTCATTTGTGTACGTGGATACAGCCGACTTACCAGCATGATCTCTCAAATATAATCTCTTCCAAGTTACATATTTAGCTTTTTATTACATCTGCAGGTGGTCACTCCACAGGAACATTATAGTACTTTGCAACTTTGTGTATATATGCTCTAGTGAAGAAGAAAATCCCAGGTGATGCTTAGATAGGTTTTATTGCTTGCGGCATGACAGCATTTTAATTCCCCTTGCAGTTCCAGTATCATAGCAGCCCAATCTCCTCTCAACACACCATCAGCACCTTTTTCCAGGACCCAATTTAAACGGTGATCCTAAAAGTAGCAAGTTGGAGACCTGGGAGACTCAGAATGCCTCTCTTCATGGAATAGCACCTTAGTACCTTAAAGGAACAGACCCCATCAGAATGTAATTAGATGCTGCCAATCTCTTACATTCGCTGGGGAACACGGGGCTACAGGGTCTTTTAATGGAGATGGTTTTTGTGCTCCTCCCTGGGAAGCAGAGCAGAACTCTTGCTTTCAAATCAGTGAGTTGAGCCTCAAAGTATTTCCTGAAAGTGTTAATCTTTTGTAATGAATACTGAATGCTTGTTTTACATTCCTAAATGAATATCACACCATTCAGTATCTGAGCTGTGATAAGTGTCTAGTAGTTCCAGCTGACACATATTATACTTCCCAACAGTAGTATGATTAGTAATTTATAGCAGCTGATGATGTCTTAAACCCTGATGTAAAATGTGGTTTAAATCCAATTGAGCTTAAGGTATGATGGGAATGTGGCTTATGGGACTGTTGCGTCTATCAAATCTTAAGTCATTCCAATGCCTAGCACTGCCATTAAGCCTTCTGGGCTATTTATAATATGGAGAATGTACCAAGTATCTAATGATCTGATTCTGGAGGCGAATCGTGCAAAGCAGCAGACCTATAGGGTGTTCCGATGCTGTACATGATACATGAGTAAAGATAGATGCAACTACATTTGTTTATTTACTGTACGTGATTATTCTGGCCAGAGTGAATGCAACTGTCAGAGCAGTACAGTGGAAGGTGACTGTAGGAATAAGGGGCTACTGGCATTATTAACCCCTCGCTGAGTCGAGTGGAGCAGGCAATTACAACCAGTCATATCCCTGTCACGTTGCCAGAGGGAGACAGTTCTGCACATATGCACACATGCACACACGGATGCACGCACACGCACGGTATTTCATTGTTGCATCATTTCTAATCACACTATATTCACCAAGGTAACCCCTAGAAACCCAAGCAGTCACACAACCATGTTTTAAACAAACTCCCATGTTAGTCACACTTGTATGATCGACTATCTGGAAGCAAGCAGAAGCATTAATCTCATGCGCACCTGCTTTCACATTCACTTTCAAATTAAGCATTATAGAGCCAGACTGTTGGCTTCTTTATGGTCTGTTTCAATGTGCATTCTGCCACACACATTTCTGAAAAGGTTCCCCCTTTTCAGAAATTCTGCCTGTTGTGCAACATTTTCCCTCTGTTTGCTGCAGTCATGACTGCTGCTTCCCCTCTTCATTGCTGTCTTATTAAACAGGCCACCCACACCAAGTCTCTCTTTCATGCTTTCTATTTCGGGGTGCTAAGCTGCTGAGCATGGCCAAACCTGCTCACAGCAGTATATTTGATCAAATCAATACCTATTTCTCTCTCTAACACTTTTCCTATTCTTTCCTTTCGTTTTTGACTGCGGTTAACCGTGATGGGATGATTGGAAGGCGATACATCCAGTGGGTCTGTCTTGTCTGTGTGAGATGGATAGATTAGTGGTGGAGAGAGTAAGATCAGTGAGATGGCTCGGCCATGCTGCACCGCGGTAAGGTGTTAGCAGATCCATCAGTGTTAGAGTTAGGGTTGGAAGCCAACCCAAGCTTTACTGGACTCACCCGGGATGCAATGTAACTCCTCCGTCTCGCCTTCCCTTCCGTGTTCCCCCCAACACCTCATGAGGCCAATAAAGGAACCGATTGAGATATCTTGTAACGCCCGTAAACAATCAGCGGGTGTGAGCGCCATTTTCCAGTGTTTGCGTCTGCCAGTTTTGTCTGTCAGATGCCCATATTTCTCACAAGAATCTATTCCCACCTCTCTGTGCTTTCCTGTTGCTGTCTCATTCCCATTCGCTGCTCATACTCGCAAGTGTTCGAAATAATTTACATCTTTTGTAAGAGCAGCATCTTGTTTTGTACTCCTACCTGTCCTTTATATCACACACCTACATGATTATAATTTCCTTTTATTATGTGATTTTTGTTATCATGCCAGTACAAGGTATGGGGCAAACCTAAAAATAATAGTTGTCCTGTTTTTTGGCAACGGATTGTGTTATTGTGTCCTTTTGCTTTGGCTCAGGTCCTGTCAGCTTTAGGAAAATATGAGTAAACAACAATATTGCATTAATATTTAGACATCCTGTCACAACAGACTGAACCTTTGTGCTCAAAATCAGTCATCTATTCATGACTTAGCAATTAGGTCAACCTAGTATTTATGTGGGAATGTGTGCTTCCTTTATTTTTGCCCATTTATCAACATCTAAAGACTCTTAGTCTGCCTGTACACATGTACCTCTGTGTATAGCTGTCCACTCCTATCATTCTTTCCCGTGGCAGTCGCCTCCGAGTTCTCTGCCTACACTCTATACTCACTTAAAAGTTTTGTTCCCTTTTTGAAAACAGTCAGTGTTGGAGGTTTGTTTTCATTCTTTCTCTTACCTGGTATGTTATTTTTGTGTGTCTTTTAGTATTTTCCTTTCACAGACCTGCTGTTCTGGTTATGAGCTGGCTACCTTTGAAGATCCTATTTTTTGAGTGTGGTTTTGAAAGTCCCCTGTGTGCCTGCAAACACACACATTCTTCAGCTCTTTTTCTTTATCTCTCACTGCCTTCAAACTTCTTTACTCCCATTTGAAGACTTAAAAAAAAACAAGAAAAAAAAAAAACAAGTAATTTTCAACTGGGGAACAATAAAGTATCTTTGCTTTTTTCTCGTTGTTTTATTCATTCTCTATTCAGTCAGGCACCCCGTAGCCATCTGCAACCCTGAACTGGATAAATGGAAGAAAATGGATGGATGAATGGATTGATGCGTAGGTGGATGAATGGGTTTACAGTGCATCTGGTCAAAATAAGGACAGAAAAAAAAGAGTGAAATTCGACTTTTTTTTAGAAAGTTGGCCATAAACCTTAATTAGCTCTTTTAATGAATAACTGGTCAATTTGAAAGAGTTGAAAATTTATCTTAATAGGTAGTAGTAGTAATTAGAGTGTGGTTGAATAGGTTTAAATTGGCTAAAAATAACTGTTAATGAATACATAGTTGTCTAAAAGTGTCTATCAAAGCCATTAGTTTTAAAGGCCAGTTAGCCTAAAGAGGACACATGCAATAATATGATAATGATAATAGATAAAAATTTGTTAAAAGCAGTGTTGGGGAGTAACGGAATACATGTACCGCCGTTACGTATTTAAAATACAAAATATGAGTAACTGTATTCCGTTGCAGTTACCGTTTAAAAAGGTGGTATTTAGAATACAGTTACTTTGTTGAAATAAATGGATTACACGGCGGTACTTCCCTGTTTCATATTGTCGCAGGTCAGGACTGTTTGGGTTTTGTTTGACAGCTACGTTCTGTTGTTCCAGGTGGCAGCGTTACGGTTGCCATGATTACAGGGTGACGCTCGCTCTCTGCGTGTTTCCTGGGTGAGAGAGCGCCTTTTTGTTGTTGTTGTGCTAAGCTAATAGGCAGAATGCTACAGGCATAGCCCTAAAGAATGTAGCCTCATAGGCAGTGTAGTCCATGCTGCAGGGAGAATGGACTGCCATACCCGTTATGTGTCTGTGAGCGAGAGAGGGAGAAAAAGGAAAAGTACGAGCTGTCATCAAGCAGAAACGGGAGCTGGAAGCATGTAAATATAATAATAACCACTGCAGCCAAGAAGAGTGCCTGATGAGCCCAGTTGAAAGTAAGCTATTAAAACTCAACTGTACACCGTGTTCGTGTTTTCCTCCAAAGACAATAAGTTCCGTTGGAGCAGTCTTTCAACGCCTCTCTCTGTCTCTCACAAGCAGACTTGACCCAGACAACAAAGTAAAGCTATTTTTCGGCTACGAGCCCAACACGAACCCGACGTATTAGCCAGAGGTCCCTTTACTACGGTTCGGAGCCGCGGACCTTCAGTAACAGTAATAAATCACAGCAATAGTACATTCACGTAGTTGTAAACAGCATGATAATATATTAAGTAATCCAAAGTATTCAGAATACGTTACTCTCATTGAGTAATGTAACGGAATACGTTACAGAATACATTTTGGGGCATGTATTCTGTAATCTGTAATGGAATACATTTTAAAAGTAACCTTCCCAACACTGGTTAAAAGCAGTGAATAATTAATGTCAATCTGGCTTCTTTCACCACAGTAAGAAGACAAACTTAAGCAAAGTAAAAGTTGCGATTTCATCATTCATAAGGACTATAGTGAATAGTAAAGAACATCCATATCTAATATATATGTATTTAGAATGTATGTTCTCCCCGTGTTTGTGTGGGTTCTCTCTGGATACTCCGGCTTCCTCCCACATTCCAGAGACATGCACTTAGTGGGGATAGGTTAACTGGCAACTCTAAATTGCCCATAGGTGTAAATGTGAGTGTGAATGGTTGTCTGTCTCTATGTGTTAGCCCTGCGGCAGACTGGCGACCTGTCTGGGGTGTACCCAGCCTTTTGCCCTAAGATAGCACGGGATAGGCTCCAGTCCCCCCCATGACCCTGACAAGGATAAGCGGAAGAGAATGAATCAATGGAAAGGTTTTTTTTGTTTTGTTTTCGTTTGGGGGGGGGGTAATGCACTTTACCATTACTCAGGTAAAGTGCAAATTTGCTTTGTCTACCCCTCTCCTCTTCCAGCTGTCTCATGACACATCATCATCCCCACAAATTTCCTATCTCAGTGCTGGCTTTGTGGATTTAGTCATCACGTTTTTATGAGCAGCCCTTAAATGCACTTCAGGTCTGGAGGCGTGGTAGCGAAAGGGATTTTTTTTCTCTCTTCTTTTTTTTACATCCCACTCATCCTTTCTAAGGATTTTATCTTTGCTGGCGCTTATTCCCCCTATCTCATTTCCTGCCAACTTATATTCAACTAAGGGTCCTGCAAAGGAACTAATGACATGACTGAAGCGTGCACCCAATCAAGGACAAGCTCTGATAGGCATCCTCACAGATCCCCTTTGCTTGATCAGAATTTTGATTGACACCATCTCTCATATCCTGCTTTTAAAATGAGCCCACATTAAATGGATTTGTAGACCTTCATTCACAGGAACAGATTGTTGCTCTCTTTCCCAGAACATATTGAATCATAAATGTCAGTTATGGTTATGATCAAAATTGTTGTGATGGGTTCTTTTTTGTCTTTTGTCAATAAATGGCACTGATTCACAGTGTGGTTCCTCTTGGCATACTCGGGCACTGGTGATCCAATTCAACAGGGTAACAAGCCCCCGTAAATACTGTCAGTTTAATGAGATATGCAGCTTATACCAGAAGTGTGGACTCGAGTCACATGACTTGGACTCGAGTCAGACTGTGATTAATTTTATGACTTTAGACTTGACTTGAAAAAATGTTCTAAGACTGTGACTTGACTTGGTCATTGTTTTGTGTGTCAAAACAATGACAAATGGCAATGACAATGACAGTTGCTAGCCAAAAAGTCTGTACCTAATTTGGCTGCATTTTTAAGTAAATAGTTGTATATACATTAAAAAAAAACACCACTGGATCTAGTTCTATTCATTAAAATATTTGTGAAATGTTGCAACATACATAGTCTGCATTTCTCTCAAAATGCACCTAAAGGATACTATATTTCATTTTAGATTATGCAGATGTATGTGAGTTCCTTTTAAGAATAGTGAGACTCTGAATTGCTGACTAACATTGATATTTATCTGCCTAATTAAAGCTGAAAACTGGAGGGCAAAAAAAGTCTTATAATCTCTTTTTGAACTTCTTTTTTTTAAAGCTCTAACCTGGGATTTTAAATAAAGGACAAAGGTGAGCCAAAGTGAGTCAAAAGAGGTCTTTGTTTTATTCACTTGGTGACACTTAAGTTTCCAAACTCTACCTCCTCTATGAAAATGCCTATCAAGATTCATGCTTACATACGTACCTCATTCATCTAGATCATTATGGTCTGTCTGGGTACAATCCTCTTGTGTTTTCTTGTTTCCAATCAGTTTCCATTGATATTCTAATTGATTTCAACTATATTTCTTCCATCTTACCAACATACCAGTTTCCCCTTTTCCAATATATTTCCTCTGTCTTCTATTTTATTCTTTTTTTTTAAACTTTGATTCCTTAGCTTTGAATTCAAACTCCTGCTCCTCACATACAAGGTCTTAAATACAGAGGTGGGACCAAGTCATTGTTTTGCAAGTCTCAAGTAAGTCTCAAGTCTTTATCCTCAAGTCTCAAGTCAAGTCTCAAGTAATGTCAGGCAAGTCAGAGTCGAGTCTCAAGTCACTGGTGTAAAAGTCCGAGTCAAGTCACAAGCCTGAAACTTTGAATTTCAAGTCCTTTCGAGTCTTTAAAAAAAAACAAACGAAAAAATAATGTTGCAGTTATGCTAAATGTAAATATTAGACCATGTAATTTTAAAATCTGTGTTTTTCTCAACACATGACAAAATAGTGAACTTAGAAAATATACACAAATTGTGAAATTGCACCTCTTTAAAATGCAGCTCAATTAAACCTAGCTCCAAGAATAATTTTCACCGACAGTTCTGAGATAAGCTGCATGTTATTCTTGGATGCGGTTGTAGGACCGGCTTTAAAATCGCATGACAAAAATATCATACATATTAAAAAAAAACTGCATCACCAACGTAGCCTGGACAACATTTGCTAGTTAGATGAAGTCAGCTATCTCATCTTAGCATATTTATATGCATATTTATAATTATACGCTTCTTGGAGTGAGTGCATACACTCATGAAGTTTAGTAACTTCAGGTCACTGCAACAAGCCCAGGTACAGTTTACTGACGGATGGGTGCAGGACCTTGAAATGCACCGTGTAGAACGAAAGACCATCGTACGTATCATAAGTTTACCAGTCTCACAAATTGTCGTCATAAATACACATTCGTTAACCGTTTATTAATAGGACCTTTGAGCTCAATGGTAATTAATTAGTAGTGGAAATAATTTCTGGTACCCATCACAGAAATGTAGCAGTGACAACAATATTGTATGCTGTAATCGTACTGGGCAATTAGTGATACAAAAAACCTGTTTTATCCTGTGAATAAAAGTATATGTTTTTGTCAATGTACCATAATAACAGAAGCGAAACGCAATATTGTGTCAGGACAATTCACTATTTATGCACAATAAATAAAGGAGCATAGCGCGACAATTTCTGTTCAGCGCCAGACTTGCTTGTAACCTATATCACCAATTATGTTAAGAAAAATGACGTATTAACTACAACAAAACTCTGACCTTCGTGTAAATGCTTGGAGCAGACTAACCTGTGAGCTGGAGTGTTCTGGGACGTTATATTTGATCTTTGAATGGCTGCAATCCAGGCCATCCGTCACATCTTTGTTACTTCGGAAACATGGCTCGAACAATTTCTCTTCAACGACGTAATCCGATAACAACCGATCTCTTTACCCGTCGGCTTCCCGTGGCTGTCATGCGACCGGCTATTGCAGTTAATAATACAACGGCTTCTTGACATTTTTGTGTTTCTTTTTATCGCTGTATAACTGATTTTAATTGAAAGCCTGCATGCGCTAGTACCGCTTGCCACGAGTTCCCAGAATCCTTTGCGGTTCTACCCGTGAATGACGTCACATTTTCAATCTCTATATAATATGCATGTTAAATTTTATATTTGGGGTAAAATATCAAGTCTTTTCAAGTAAACCGGTTCAAGTCCAATTCAAGTCCCAAGTCATTGGTGTAAAAGTCCAAGTCAAGTCACAAGTCTTAGAACATTTTTTCAAGTCAAGTCTAAAGTCATAAAATTAATGACTCGAGTCTGACTCGAGTCCAAGTCATGTGACTCGAGTCCACACCTCTGCTTAAATAATCAGGCCCCATCTTATCTCAATGACCTTGTAGTACCATATCACCCTATTAGAGCACTTCGCTCTCGCTCTGCAGGCCTACTTGTTGTTCCTAGAGTATTTAAAAGTAGAATGGGAGGGAGGGCCTTCAGTTTTCAGGCCCCTCTTCTGTGGAACCAGCTTCCACTTTGGATTCAGACACTATCTCTACTTTCAAGATTAGGCTTAAAACTTTCCTTTTTGCTAAAGCATATAGTTAGGGCTGGACCAGGTGACCCTGAATCCTCTCTTAGTTATGCTGCAATAGACGTAGGCTGCTGGGGATTCCCATGATGCATTGAGTTTTTCCTTTCCAGTCACCTTTCTCACTCACTATGTGTTAATAGACCTCTCTGCATTGAATCATATCTGTTATTAACCTTTGTCTCTCTTCCACAGCATGTCTTTTATCCTGTCTTCCTTCTCTCACCCCAACCGGCTGGCCACGCCCCTCCCAGAGCCTGGTTCTGCCGGAGGTTTCTTCCTGTTAAAAGGGAGTTTTTCCTTCCCACTGTTGCCAAAGTGCTTGCTCATAGGGGGTCATATGATTGTTGGGTTTTTCTCTGTATCTATGAAGCGCCTTGAGGCGACTTTTGATGTGATTTGGCGCTATATAAATAAAATTGAATTGAATTGAATTGAATTAGCTGCATAAAAACGGCAATTTCCTCATTTTTTACTATTCATTCCTGACAGTAAAATCCAGGTTCAGCCCAGGCCAGCGAGTAATGAATTATAGCTGTAATATCTTTCACTGGCTGACAGCCAAATCTGATTGCTATACAGTTTTAAGGGTGTGTGTGTGTGTGTGTGTGTTTATGTTTATCTGGGCTTGTCTGCATCAGCATGATTGTGTGTGTTTGCTGTTTGAGTGGAATGATCTGTCATCACCATCCCTGTCCCCTTCCTGGCAGATTGTTCCATCATATGAATTTCAATAGAATTGCACAATTGCTTTCCTGTCATTTGCACAGACATGATTATACACCTTCGTAAACTATAACCCATTCCAGTTCTGAGAGGAAAGGAGAATATCTTTAAGCCGCAACCACATTTAGCTTCAGATAGTAGATAACAGTGTCGTAATTATGGCTTTTACATCTGCCTAGATTCATTGTATGATCACAGGGGATGAATGTACCTTAGGTTAAAACCTAGAACTGGATTCAAAAACCCATTTAAAGAGATCTAACTTTGCATTCATTTTGAGTTTTATTATTATTATTATCATCCATTTTCTTCCACTTACCCAATTCATAGTCACAGGGGACCCACGAATAGGTCACTAATCTGTCGCGGGGTTAAAACATAGAGACACACAACCATTCATGCTCACATTCACATGTATGGTCAGTTTAAAATCACCGGTTAATCTAACCCCACTGATTGCATGTCTTTGGACTTTGGGAGGAAGCTATAGTACCTGGAGAGAACCCACCTAGACACGGGTAACTCTCTACACAGAATGGATTTGAACCCTGGACCCTCGTTGCTGTGAGGCAACAGTGCTAGCTTATACACTTTTTAAGCTAATCCTCCGTCCTAAAACAAATAAGCACAGATGCAGTCTAAACACCATACTGGGCTGCTACTCTTTTGGGCAAATGTTAATAATTGGATGGAAAATGCCAAACGGTCAACGCTCGGGTCAATCACCAGGTCAATCCACGTTCACTCTGCTCCCATCTTGTCACATTTGCACCACTGTGAGATGCATTTCTGTACGCTTCGTGCAGAAACGCACACATGAAAGCGTGCATAAATTTGTATGTGCATGTCTGTCTAAGAAAAGCAGCCAACTGGATCTTACTTGTGTCAACTAATAGGGCAACAAGACAGATTCATTAAAGTATGTGTCCCTCATAGATATTCTGCTCAGGGCTTTAAACATGAATAAACACTGACAACGGTGTAATTTATCCAGTCAATGAATTTCCAAACCCTTGTTTCTACAGGATTAATGATCGCGACAAAGTGTCAGTTGTGTGTACAACAGTGTTTTGTTCCTGTGATTTCTGTTTTTCTTAGTGGAAATTATACCTTTCACTTCTCTATTGTCACCACACACGTTCTGTCCATGTGTGCACTGCAATCATTGTCCGACTTGTTTTGGGTTTTTCTTTTTCTTTTTATCTTGTGTTTGCGTCCACGTTCAGGCTGTTGCTCGACAATTAAAACAGAGATTTTTTTTTTCCTCAGAAATGAGAGCAAGTGCAGCAGTTATTACAAAGCAACAATGATAAGGATAAGGGAAAAGCAAAGTGTGGGAAGAACACAGCGCCTGATTTGGCTGTAGTGCTGCCTTCTGTCTGATCTTCAGCTAAAAAGGCCCTAACTCCTACAACAGGCTTATAACCCCTCGCTAATCCCCCCTTCTGACTCATTTCACTGCAGTTTGAAGCTCTCTTTAAATCTCTTGTTCGCTTGGTGCTGTGTATTTGCACACATACACACACTCGCACGCACACACACACATGCATGCAAGAGCCTCTGAATAACAAAACCCTTCAGATGAAATGGAAATGTCTCGCTGGACCGGTAAATTGCGCTGTGAGAAATATCTTTAGCCAAATGTTCACACAGACACAAGCAGAGAGACGAGTACACACTGCAAATCCATTTTGTGATTTTTTTGTTTAATTATAAGTGTGCGGATGCTACCCACCCGTGACCTCCATTACTGATAGTTTTTTTGTTTTCTTTTAGCTTGTGTTAAATGTTTTCTTGTTTCTGAACATAATGCTTTTTATGGTAAGAGGAAGAAGGACACCCTCAATGAGGCTCATAAAGACACAGGGTTAAAAACACACACACACACACACAAACACACACACAGCCATCACACATTGCATTATGTTGCATTGCCCGCTCTTTTTCGGCTCAGTCTATATTTAACAGATTTCCCCATCCTTTATGTGCACCAAATTATAAAATGCTGAGCAGCTGAGTGAGTGAGGCTGTCAGAGGTTTTGAGAGGACAGGAAGTAACCCCTCCCCTCGACAGAAGGTCTTTGTGTCATTATTAAAGATTAATGTTTTCACGAGCACTGGAGGAATTAGCATTAGTGACGGTTTTAGTGTCAAACGCTTGTTTCAGAGCTGTCAGTCGCTCCCGCCTTCCCAAAATGAGACGACTTAATATCATGGCACTAATAATACCACCTAATCACAGTGCCAAAATAGCAGATCACAGGCATGGCTTTTAGTGGTGGTGGCACCGAAATACATTAAAAAGACAGGATTCTGTAACCCTGAGGGTATTCATAGAAAACTATAGAGGCACTTCTTAATGTCTGCTTCACACTTTGTCACTATTGTTCTCCGATTAGTGTGTTGGTTAAAATAGAGGTGAGATTTTTGGGGTGTTTTTGTTTGGTTTTTTTTAGCCACTCCCATTTCAGTATTAAAAATATTAAGCATCAGTGGCTAACCCAATAGTTCAGCTGACATGCTGACTCCTTTAAAAGCCACAAGCTCATTTAAAGCATTCCTCTGTTTATAAGAAGCCAGTGGATTGGCTATAATGCAGAATATTCCTTAACATTTACACACCGCTCACCAGCAGCTTCCAGTGATGGATTGCTCTACCTTTAGTGTGGTGCTGCAGCTGCACTCTCCATCTTCATTGCCCTATGGAATTGCATTGACCAGCCACATGTGAATGGAATGAGAATATGGTTATGGAAAGAAGGATATGTACCTTGCAGAACAAATCACCCCCCGCACTTGCCCACCCCACCTTCCCCATTTAGAGCCATTATGCTCTGTACTAGACAATATTTCAGCCCCTCTTTAAGGCCAGATTATCATGGGATTTTTTTTTTAATATGATCCAATTACCTTTGTTTGTCAGACAGAGTGAAACGGGAGTGATTCTGATTGTAATACACGTACCATCAGCCTCATGACACACATGCTTGAACCCAGATACTGGTATACAGTCTCCTGTGCGGCATGTAGGATGAGTGTCTAATAGCTCAGTGATGAGGACGGGCTTATCACTAAACTGTATGGACCATTTATGCCCCATTACATAAATGAATATAGTGAAGGATCAATGAGCAAAGCAGCAATTATCACCTGTAGACTACAATGCTGTGAGAAATTCTGTTGTATTTAGATCCAAATGGCATTGGGGTAAGCAGCTGATACTGTAAATCAGAGAGCTCTACGGGGTAGTTTTTATTCTTCTCTTCTGTTCAGGCTTCAAAGAACTTTAATCTTTCATGCATACATTGAAGCATTTAGAGTTTCAGACAAGTCTGCCATTGTGTTGGAGGTTAAAGCAAACAGGATATTGGTGTTGACTGATGGTGCATGCCTCTGAAATATTGCTTTTTTTTGTGTCTGTTTTTTTATGTAGCTGTGAAAATAAGGCTGTTCTGCATTCCAGTCACACATAAGCCATGGGTAGCTGCTCACTCTTAGAGGAAATACAGTCCAGACTATGTTCTACATGAAGTATCATCTACCAAGCAAACATTTCAACATACATTTAAAAAAAAACATACAGTTTTATAACATATTGATACAGGTGTTACTTTACTGTATGTATAGATTTCATGATCTTTTTCATGGCTTAGGAATTTAAACAGTGAATGTATTGTGGATTTTCTCTAATCCACATATGGTAAAGATTGTGCAGTATACACAGGCTCAAATATGCCAATACACTTCCACTATATATATATAGTGTATATATATACACTATATATATATATATATATATATATATGTACATATATATATCTCAATTGATATTCCCTTTTACTCCAAAATGGCACAGTAGCCCCAGCAGAGAAAACATTAGAACAAGGAGGCAGTTCAACATATGTACATACAAGAAGGCACACCATCAATTGTATGGGTGTGCATCTATCTCTGCATATTCAGTAAAAATGCACTGTTTCTTCACTCAGGGGAGTGATGGTTAAGCTTCAGCAGCAGTTGGCTCTCAAGGTTAAAGCTGTCACTGTTTAGCACCCTAACCCAGATGCAGGAAGACATGTACAGACTTTGATTGACAGCTTGTTGATGTGAGGAAAGCTATGCAATAGATCCATACCACCAGTGAATGGGCATGAAAGATACCTCAATAGCTCCCCTGCTTCTAGCTTTCCTGATCCCATGGATCCAAAGAAGTCATCTTCGTCGGATAGGCTGCTCTTTGTGCTATCCCCATCCAACTCTGTCTATGTCAGGGGTAGGCAACTCCAGGCCTCGAGTGCCGGTGTCCTGCAGGTTTTAGATGTGTCCTTGATCCAATACAGCTGATTCAAATTGCTAAAAGACCTCCTCAACATGGCAGGACACCAACAACCGAGGCCTGGAGTTGCCTACCCCTGATTTAGCTGATGTCTGAGGAAGTTGAGACCTGTGAAAAGATAAATGGTTTTCAAATAATTGGGTCTTTACATTGTTTTTGTGCTGTATAGACTGCTCATGTTTGGCATGAAAAATTTATAATACTGGAGATGTTTTTTTCTAACTCCGGTCACCCTCTGGGTTTCTAATTAACACTATAATCTTAAATCACAGTAGCAATAAAAGTCAATATAAGTCAGTGTCTAGTGACCCACAATTTAATGCATAATGCATATTTACCAGTTTTTAAGATGGTAAAAGTTGGTAGTCCAGGTGTTCTGAATCTTGGTAGAAGTATTTTAGTAAGCATTTTATTACTTCTCTGAAACGTTTCCGGATACTGTCTCTCAGGGCATGAATAAGAGGTCTACACATTTTGCAAGATGACTCCAGCCTTCTCAGCTTCTCCAGCAACTGGTAAAGTGTTGGCAGCATCTGTGCACAGATGAGTCCCCTTAGAGGATGTAAACAGGCATGGCAACAGGCTTGCTCACAGCAGTGTACTCAGTCAAAAATCCAATTTCAGGATTAAACCTTTTTAAGGTTAAGTTATAGACATTTCAAGAACAATGTAATAACTGTGCACTGTCTGTGTGAAATCTGCAAATGATTACAAAATAATCTATTTTAAGTAATATCCACATTTGCCAGTTGCGCAAAGTTACTTAAAAAAGGTGGTATTCACCCATCAGTCACACATTAATGTTTAAAAACGATAGAACTTCTGTGAACATACATCTTTATCTGTAATGCCGTGCAAACATTATAGATTTCTTTCTCTTCTTGCTCTTTCTGAATGTGTCTGGTCACTTTTTCTCTGATGTATTTCTTCTAATGCTGCAGCAAGAACATCAAATATGTGAGAACCTTTAGGAGGCCAGTGCATAGAATTCCTTTCTAAAGAGATCTATCCAGTGACAAATGGCTCCTGAGTGACTATGTTGTCTGGCAGACCAGCAGTCTGGTAGCAATATAGTTCACAGCCCTGGGTTTTTTGATGATTATGCTCTTCATGTTCTTCTTGTATTTTTGAGCATAATATTTTCTTTGTCATTAGTGTACACTGAGGTTGCATGGTTTCCATCATAGTTTTCAAGGAGGATGTCTCAACTATAGGAAATGGTTGATTGTCCTCATATACAAACCTATGCAGAAGATACTTGTGTTACCCACCTAGAGCCATTGAAAGAATCTGTAAATTTTGCATTCTTCATAGGTGGCTCAGTAGAAAAGGATGACTTTCGTTTTCTGTGGCAGTCTAATAATTCTGTATAGATCTTCATTTTGATGGGGTGAACCGTCTGTTGACAGAATAAAAAAATTAGACTATGAAAGTACATGTGACAAAGAAATTTCTGTACACTTTTTTAAGTTGTGACCTACACTTACCGTGCGTTTCTACTAAAACAAAAACCGTGTCATTCATATCCCGTGCAAACAATTTGCGATGATTTCAAGATTTGGTTTAAAAGAGGAACATACACAAGGCTAATAGTGTTAGCCAAAAGTTTATCTTTCAAAAAAACCTTGGAATTTCTTTGACACCGTTTGGTTTTACTGATGTAGTTACTGATGCAGTTTCTAACAGAGAACGGGGATTGATTCTGGACATACACAATATGCCAAAATATTTTTTTGAAATCCCCACATACACAATTTTAAAAAAAAATCCCCTTTTCTCATAATAAAGTTCTAAACACACCAGAAATATCAGAAATATATGTAAATGTGGACAAGGCCTAAGACTGTCATCCTATAACCCAGCGGTGTCAACCTCCAGCCCTGAAACTTTTAAACACGTCCCTGCTGCAACACACCTGAATAAAATTATTTGCTTTTAAAAAATAAAAGTTACTTAAGCAAACCTAATTGACTAAATTCAACTTGTTACTACCCACCTCTGGTTAGCAAGTCTCAACTTAATTTGATGCTTTTGGCAGCCATTTGCAAGATCTTGCCATAAATCTGGGCTGTAATTTGACCACTTGTCTTTGCAGAAATTTTAGAGTTCTTTTCTGTTGGTTGGTTTCCTGGAACTTTCCCAGCTTTTAAGCATACTCAACAAGTCTATGATGATTATTCACTGTGGGCAGAGGGCTGAAATTAGCGAATAACAGGTTTAGTTAGCCTACTCAACTAGATGTAGCTAAGTTAGTGGGGATAAAATTAAAGCAAAAAGGGAACCAAATATATATAGTCAGCAGTGTTGGTAGGCAACTCTGCTTAGCCATCAAATCCTAATATGCTGAAAATTTGTTTCGTGAAGTTTTAATGTTTTGTGACTCTTTTTGAGGACACAAGCCTTGGAACATTCTTTTTTTCCTTAATCAATGTATTAATTTTTTTCCAACCAAAGACAATTCGCTCTATTATTATCCTCAGCTGGGGTGCGTTCCATCTCATTTCCATTGCTGTTTATTGCTAATCATTGACAAATAAATTTTTCTGTGTTCCTCTTTAAACATACATAACTAATGCACTGTATACCGCCTGCTTAGCAGGGGAAAGCCATTTTACAAACTGTGAACTGATACAAGCTTTGAGCTGCCTGTAATATACTAAGTTCACATGCTTTGTATCCCTTTTGAACCTTTGTTTGTTTTCTGTCAACACCATCTGTTTGCGTTTACAGTATGTTTCCTGAGAAAATAGCCTTTGCATGCTATAGTCTTAGCATACAGCGCACAGATTAGCAGGCTTACAGATAAGCAGGCTCATGTTTTGTTAGCCATATTATCAGTAAAAGTGATGACAAAAGTGTTTTACTCTAATTAGTCCTTGCTAATACACTTTTCTGCACCACGATGATGCAAATGTTGTTTTCAAAAATTGCTTTCCTAGAACAGTTAGTATTATGCTAATTAGGAGCTAGTTGATGTAGTGCTAGTTAATATGCAAGTGGACACAAGTGATTTAAGTGCTTTCAACCAATGTCAGTGGATGTCAGTTAACAGCTTGTCCTGATTGAATAAACCAAGTAAGAAAGAGGGTGGAGGGATGAGAGGGTACATGTTTGATTAGCCTCTGAAGAGAGGGATCTGCCTTTAATCCCTCCTCTACCTAATCCTTCTCCTTTTGGAGGGTCCTCACTGCCAGGGGCGAAAGTGTTGTAAATCAAGAGTGTGGAGCTTGCGGTCATTCCGGAGAGCTCTTTTACCTCTGTCCATCTGTTTTTTAGTATTTTCAATCAGTATGTGTTATATCCACTATAAAGCAACAAGTGTCCCTGTCTATTCTTATACAGTGAGGAAGAAGAATGTCTGCAAGCACATGAAGAACTACATTCAGGACAGCAAAAACCTCAACATTTTCTTTAAAGAGTTAAATCCACTTTTTTCAGAAATAAATTCCCCTATCAGGATAAAATGGATTACCTGTACGCTCTGTAATACCTCATATCTGCTACATATCAGCAGGTTAGCATTACGGTACTGCTTGCAATCATGGCACGGTACTACAGTACCTAACTAAAATCATCCAATAGCGCATTTTTGAATGTATTCACTAATAGCCATTATATGTTGTATGTATAAGTACTAAAAGAGGATAGACCACCAGTACATTTATCATTCATTAAAAAATATTTCTTAAAATATTTTCTTTCAAAACCTCCAGTTATTGTTCAAGGAACCAAAAGCAGGAAATGATTTACCCACACTTGAGCTTATATAACGTAGTGAATGGGGGGAAAACTGGCAGCTAAGGCTAATTGCAATTCCCCAAGCACCAGTGGAACCTGAAACCTCAGCCTGTAGCTCTATCCTGAATACTGAGTTTCAGCTGCCTGTACCCATTATAGGCTAACATGCCAGAGCATATCTTGTGCTATGCAATTCACTTTAGTTAAATTAATATCCGGGCTTCAGATAGCATGCTGTAGTAGCTATAGCAAACCTCCATGCAGACAGCAGCTGTCATAAAGGACCAGCCATTGCATAATGTATACCAAATGCTTTGCCAGTGGTATCAATGTGTGATCAATATGCAATAAAAACTCATTAAAGCAGTCTATGTTCTGTCATGGAAATTAATTCCGGAAGACAAATCAACGCTGTGTCACCCTGGATATGATTTCAGTCCATCCATGCAGAAACAAGTTATTTAAAGCCAGAAATTGGATACGGAGGGAGGGAAAGGGAGAGTGAGGAAGGAGATATTTAAAAACAGAGATGGAGAGAGAGAAGGGAGGGATGAAACCAACCCATCTGGAAGAGGGGAGACAGAAAGAGTCTATGACAGGCTGGCATAATGAGATTTGGTAGTCTGTGTGGCTTTATTCACCTGAAAGGGAATTAACATAAAACACACACACACACACACACACACACACACACACACACACACACACACACACACACACACACACGCATATTATTTTTTATTCTGCTCACATCTTTACAAACCATCAGAGCTCCATATCTATGCCTTCCAGTCTCAGTGATTTCGGCATCTGCTGGATCAATCATCGGAATGTTTATTGCAAATGGTGTCTTTTTATTTATTTATGTATTTTACCAGGTTTAAAGATAGTAATACAAAAAAACGGAGCTATCATTTGCAATCTAACCCTTTTGCATATTTTTTAAATACGCAAGCTACGTACCCAATTACTAGCAAATTGCTGTTTTGCTTTAATTTTTCTTTTAAAGTACATCATTTTGCTATATCCAGCATAGAAACTATAAAAGACAAAAAAAAAATCATCATTAGCAGGTAAGTGGGATATCAGTAGAGTAAACCTCAGGGTTTTCACCCAAAAGACGGGAGTTTGTTGCTGTTTTTTTACTTTCTACTTTAAATTTACTTTTTTAGTTGCTGTTTATTAATGTTTAAGGAACTTGGATGGTTAAACTAGGTTATTATATATATTGATGAAAAATGTAATCTTTCAGCACGGTAACCACCTCACTTTTTTGTATGTTCTGTTACTGCAAATCAGCTAGCCTCACCCTTTTTTTTCTGTTAGCTTACCAGCTTGCTCGCTGACTAGGTTGCCGTCCTCCATATCATTCTGGTACTTCAGCGCTTTGTTGTCCCACGGTCAACAACAAAATGTTCCACCACCAAGACTTTTTAAAAGTGGGAAAAAGTATTCAAGAAAAACCCTGTATTGATCTGTCATTGATGAGTTGCTTACTTGCAAGTAATATTCACAGAGGAGCAGCTTCTAAACTATATTTTTATAAATCTCATTAGCAGTCATGGATGTACTCCTTTCACATGCACAGGCACATATGCGAAGTGAAGTCTGTCAGACTACTCTGCTCATTGCAAAATTGCGCCAGCGTTGCAATAAGATGTGACTCGGAGGGGTCTTGACCAAGAGCCAGTAAGTGAAAAGTTGGAGGTGACACTGCCCTCACGATAAAATGCAGCTCCTGGCAAACGTAGGTTTCGTACCGCTTTGCGTGTGGTTCCTCCATGTTAGGACTGGATGTGTTGCTTTTTAGGAACTCAGTTGGTTTTTAAAAAACAAATACCAGCATGCATTCACATTCACTTTTACACACAGAAACTTATACCTGCCCACACTTGCACCTTTCCACTAACTGAATTTTGAAATAATCCCATGCACTACTTCTAATATCAAAATCAGATATCGATCGCTTTCCCTTATCACTGCACATTTGCCTGCCAAGGAATTGTAAGAGACACTGGCAGTGTGGGTTTTTCGATGAGGAATGGAGAAATATTAGTATTGATTGGGATTTGCTTTGGCTTTTATGTGAACAGAGCCTAATTCCTCTACAGAACAAGGCTTTGAAGATGAGGCGAAGGCACACGCTTGCTAACTTGCCAGGGTTTTGCAGATTTAGTTGCCCAACAGAGGTTTTAGTGCCTTGTGTGTTTCGGACAATGTGTTTTATGTAAAATTATCTATTTTTTTCACTGTAGCATCACAGTTTGACTGTCTGCCTGGTTTGAGGGAGCACTTGTAAAAGTTGTTAAAAGGGAGTGCTGCGTACGTGCGTACTTATGGACACACTTTTGTGAGCATGCTATGACTGCAATATTTTGTTCTGAGTCAGTTCCTGTGAATAGCTTGGCTAATTTCTCCCTTTATCCCTGACTCTGCGGTTACAAATCTGCCCTGTCACATATTATTCATCACTTCCTGGGCTTTCATTTATTTAACACTCCCTTTCTTTCATACAGCACTCCCTGTTTTTTCTTATTGAGCCTCTTCACGTGTCTTTTAAATGTAGAGCAGAATAGAAATATCCTTTATTGTCCTCATTGGGTACCACTATTTTTGCATCTTTGTGTTCTGTCTCACTTTTTTTTTTTTTAGCTTTCTTTGTGTCCTACTATAACCTTGCTCACCCATGCATAAAAATCAAGTAGTTTATTTTTCCATTTACATAATTATGTCTTGTTTGCTTACATGTGAGTTTACAGGAATGACAAAGCTTGGCAACATTTGTAGCTTACGACTGCATAACAATGCACAACAGGTCCTTGGTATGTAAAAATCACAGATGAATATTTATAATTCCCCCCATCTGTTTAGTGAATCATTCACAGCAGCATAACAGATTCTGACAGTGGACTTGGGAAAATAGCCAATTTGACTTCAAGGCCTCCAGTTAAAAATATTTAAAATAAGTTGATTAAACCTAAGACACTGCACAGGCACTGATACAGTGCAATTACACGTAGTAGAGTTAAAATCAAGTATTCAAGATGTGCTGATACTCACCTTTGACTAAAGGAGTTTCATAAAGGTGTTTAGCATTTTTGAGCTGGCAAGTGTATTAAAAGCCCACTTTTAAAGTTTTTGCTGTCTCTTTGATCTGTTCTCTGGTCATGGAACATGGCTCCCCCTCTCCAAGCCTGGTTCTCCAAGAGTTTTCTTTCTGTTAAAAGGAAGTTTTTCCTTCCCACAGCCTAATTATCGGCACCCACCAATCTGTCTTTGCACCTCATATTATGAGTTCCAGTGAAGTACAAATACAGCCTTCAGCAGACTATGAAACTGCTCATGTCATTTGCCCATTTACGTTTTAAGTTAAACAATTAATAATTCTAAGGCAGAAAAAAAAAATGACTATGATTCCCAAACAGGTAATGCCCTACTTTTTTTAGTTTTATAATACTTCTGTCTTTTCTGTCCCATCTCCTCCATTAGGCATTCAGTTAGGACAGAGTTTGGTAGTTTGACAAATGGGTAAGTGACTGCCAGAACATTTTGTTCACCATTCTTTTAGCTAAAGCCCAAAAGTGCCTTTCAACTGATTTGTGCAGCTAAGCACTAAAAGTGTGTGTTTGTGTGTATATGTGCACATGAGAAGATGCGTACGGAGACACACACTCTGTTTTCGTGTAGACCAATTTCTTCTGTGTGGTGAAAACACGTTTCAGTCCATGAATGGAGCGTGTGACTGGAAAGACAGCTTTCTGCCTTAGAAAAACCTGCCACAGCACAGCGTATAGGGCTCAGCTTTCACTGCCGCAGGCTTCATTTGAATTGACTCATATTCTATTTGTTTGTTTACTCATGTTTAACTGCAGAAGGGGAAAAAGTTATATCTGGTTGGAATATTTGGTGTAAGCTGTCAGTTTTTTTGTTTCTAGCTTCATCTTTGAATGAATAAAGGTAAATGAGATTTAGTTTTCTCTTAAAGTTATATATATCATTTTCTTTGTCTGCTTTGGAATCAAACACAATGGATAAGTTAGGGAACTCTGCACAGGATCTCAGGATATTCTCTCTCAAAAGTTCAAGTGTATATATGTAGCCTGTTTCCTAAAACCTATTCAAAATTAAATACCAATTGAAAATATTTAAAAAACAGTAAAGATGTTATGTGCATAGATTAAATTAGTTTTATTTGGTTGTTATTGGTATGTTTGTGGGATTCATAATGTCTAATGCCAAAGAAGGCAAGAAGTCTTCCACTGTGACTTAGACTAATCCCACTAAATAGGTTAAATACTTGGATTCATTTTTTTATTCATCCATCCATCCATTTACTTTCCTTATATACACAACTGGGCAGTCTAATGTAAGCAACAAGTGCATGTGCTTTTTTCCTGTTACTCTTTCCTGAGCATCACCTTTGTGGTCATTAATGATAGTCTCATTGACTTTTGCAGGTATACTCTCATTTCACTCTCTGTCACTTAACCAGCAATCTCCCTGCCACCAGTTAAAGTGGTTATAATTGCCATATGGATGCACGTGCTTGTATGTATGTGTATGTGCTATAGTGTGTGCATGTCGCAATTAATCCTGGGGGTAGACCGCAGCTGTGAGAGATTTTTAATTGACTTCGGGGGGCTCGGATGGTAGATTAGCAAAGTATATGTGTATGCTTGTGTGCACGTGTGTATTTGTGTGTCTCTGAAGCAGCACATTTATGGGGCGTTAACATTGCTATTAATGGCACAGCTGGGGGGGACGCATTCGTGTGGTAAATAGAATTTGTATACTTTTATGTGCACCCATGCATTTGCATTTGTGTGTGTGTGTGTGCATGAGGGCAAGTAGACTAGTGTTGAACGGATAAGTGTTTGGGGCAATGTGAAATGTCACACCTCATGGGAAGCAGGAAGTTTCGATGTGGCACGTGTACACTTTCCTATTTTAAGCTCATAAACATCTCCTGGGCATCCAATCAGCTGTAAGATGGGAGAGAGTGGAAACTGAGGCTGGTCTTTATGGTGGGAACCTGAGATGGTTACTACTCTCCACCTGGAAAACCTGAGATTTTACTGTTAGTTAATGTTCACTAACCTTCCAACACAGTTTCCATGACACGCACCTGAAATGTAAAAAAAAAAATCAAACAGAATCAAACCTGCTGTCTCCATATCATGACTTATAACAAGCAAGTATGTTGGCTGTCACAGTTTATTCAACAACAAGTCAGAGGAAAGTGAAATAAATAGAAAATAGGTCAGACCATGAAGGCTTTCACTGCAGGAACAGGCATGAGAGAAATGCCAATTTCACACAGAAACACTCAGACATGCAATCGTGTTCACACAGACCCACAGTCCAGCTGTGATGTTTCCTCTGTAGATGCACTCCCTTCTACCTCTCATCTGACCTGAAAAAGAAATGACCCTAATGTGCCCATCATCTCTATAATGTGTCCGCTCGCTGGTTTTTGAGCGTGTAAAGTGAGTTTGTGTATTCATGTTTTTGCTTTGCACACAGCTGTAAGCTATACAAACTGTCATAAATCAGTCAGCGCTGAAATCAAAGTAGTCATAGAACCCAGTGTAGAATATTGTGTCTAAGCTTGAAACCTCATTTCTTTATATTTTGTCCAGAAAATAGAAAAAAAG
This sequence comes from Maylandia zebra, assembly GCF_041146795.1. NCBI lineage: Eukaryota > Metazoa > Chordata > Actinopteri > Cichliformes > Cichlidae > Maylandia > Maylandia zebra. The sequence continues at coordinate 23,525,281 of NC_135187.1, forward strand.
GTGCAGGTATTTGTTGCAACATGTGCAAACAAATGGAAATACAGTATATAATCGAAAAACACAATTTGTACAAATCTAACAAGCTGGAAAGTCAACATTTGGTATGACCACCTTTGTTCTTCGACACATTCTAAACTCTCATAGGCAATCGGTTGTGTAGTACCATTCTTCTTTGGATGTTAGATGTATTTCTATTCTCTGTCATGATGATCCTGTACACTAGTTCAGTAATGTTTAGGTCCAGTAATGTTTGAAATATACCCTCAAACCATGGCAGAGCCTCTACCATGTATTACAGATGTTGTACTTCTGTTGTACCGTTTTCCTGTCCTTTTCCATACATCAGTGATTTGAATCAAAAATTACAAACATGGACTCTTACAGAGTGATGAATGCCACCGGTTTTCAGTCCAGTTTATGTCTAATTTGGAGTACCTAAGCATTTTCTCCTCGTTTCCCTTCCTTAAGGATGGCTTCTTGACAGCCAGCCTTCCACTGAGAGCATTTATGATGGGTCAAGTGAAGGGACACAGATATGCCAAGTTTCCAGCTAATCAGACTTTGTAAATCACCCTGTTGGCACAAAAATATTATTTTATGACTGTTACACTGTGGTCTGCCAATTTTTGTAGAGTCAGCTACATAGATGCAAACAAATATGCATTTATGCAACTGGCAAAAACACATATTTGTATTTTTGTAAAACTATATAAGTCAAATACATAAAAATGCCTAAACACACTATTTAAATTGGGATCTTTACTAGGTTGCCGGCTATATGTAGGCACAGTACACATTCCTATGTGATGTGTAAAAATCTTTAAAAGACGTTCAGAAAAACTTTTGTTGAGGAACCCTTAAAAGTACAAAAAAGCCTGAGGAGTGGCTACTCTGTAGGCTTTTGCCATCACTGCATAAATGTCATCAAAGACTATTAAATCTGATTATTTTACACTGAAGTGGCTCAAAACAGCAACATATTTTGACAGTGGAGCTGAATGGCACTCAGCACTGAAAGCATTTGTACTTATACATACATAGTTTATCACTGAATAACAAGTAGAGGGAGACTATAACTTTATAGATTTAAAAATGAAAATATAGGGTATAAATAAAGGGCTGAGAATCAGAGATGTGTTATGACTATGATTAGGCAGAAACACATATGGCTGAAGGCAAACGTACCTTTCCTGCTGATTCTGCTTGATCTGCCTTCAAAAACCAGATGTGTGATGTAGTGCCTCCACTTCATCAAATATGCAGTCATACAGTTTCCTCTTACAATTAGTGTATTTACTAGATAAGCCTCATGTGACAAAAAGCAGTATGTCAAAAAAGTGAAGGCTATCAGTGAGTCCGTCCAGTGGGACTGTGAGTGAAAATGACCAAAAAACTTACTCTGAAACAGAAGTAAGAAAAAAGAATTCTGCTGAAGTTAACTTGAAAATCAACAGTTTGAACCAGAGTAGACAGCACTGAGTTGAAGTCAGTTTAATGCTTGGTATTAATCAGATCAGCTGCAGGTCTGTTTGCATCAGTTACTCAGATCAGGGAGTTCTTTTAGAAGAGAGAAGAGTACACCTAGAAGGTGCTGTAATCTCTCTGCAGCACAGTATGCACACATTTAAATGCAACATGTCATAAGAAGCGAACACGTTGTCTTTGGCTGTAGATTCTCAGTTGCTAGAAGCGTATTGGAATAACAGACCACACTTAGGAACTGGAGCCACTGTTTACCACAGACCATTGAGTCCTCAGTCATACAAGCCTAGAGATCGGTGAGCGAAAAATGTGTATTCCCCAACTGGTTGGTTGAAACCTCCTTGTAATTGCTTTTCTCACTAGAAAATTGCCCATGTTTTGAATGGAAGATGCCAACTGGTTTACAAACACATGCCAACTACTCTCTAAATGGTGTTGGAACTTTGGTAAGGACACAAACTGGAAGCAAACACCAATAGCCTTGAAAGTAAAGGTCTGATCTTATGAAGTGTGCTTGCTGTAGCACTGACTCCCAACTATTACTTTGAAGGCAAATGTATTTCATTCATTCATGTTCTTTATTGGTTAGTAGTTAGCAAGTGTTTGCAGTCTTCAATGCAAACTACAGGTGACAAACATGCTAGTGACCGAAACAATCATAAGGAGGTTTTTGGTGCACAATCTTATTTCACGAAACAAATGCTGGCAGCCTCCAGCAACCGTTCACCAACCAGTTTGGGAATACTCGTTTTTGATGTCCAGACAGCTGTCAAACCATGTGCACATGTCAGAAAGAAAATTCTATACCTGTGATGTATCCGACAGAAGCTAAATACAGACCAACTCTAGAAATACGAATAATCCAGCTAAGAAACAGATGCACTTCTTCTTGTATGTTTTTGCTAGTCCAGCTATAATGGCATGTTTTCGGCTTAATTTCCCACTTTTACATAGAGTTCAGTAGATAACTTAAGCTGTTTTCATTCATGCACTGCTGCCTTGATACCTATGTGATGTCAAATTTTAAAAAGCCAGACACCATTGCAAACATATACAAACTATTTTATTTTAGTATTACAGGTAAATCTGCTGTATTATTTAATTAATCAATGAAGTGGGTGGGCTGTGTTTTTAACAACATAAGCATGCTGCACTAGAATTTGAAAAAGTGGGTGTATTACAGCCAATTTACATTACAGAGGCAGAATGAGTCAAAGTCTCATTCTGCCTATCAAAAGTCAAGCTGACGTGAAGGTGAAGTACAGAAAGCATCTGCTGTCCTCAGAGGTGAACCAAGCACAGGTGAGACTGCAAGACAAAGCAGAGAAGAGAGGCGAGGGAAGAGTGAACTTGACAGTTGGTGTTCAGAGACCGTTTTCTGCCGACAGGTCCCACCTAGCCTCGGTCAAAAGCAGGAACTGAGATGAAAAGAAGGGGGGAAAGGGAGAGGATATTGGGGGTTGCAGGAATGATGAAGATGAATGAATGGAGGAGATGACATAAAAGCTGCAACTGAGGGTTATGTATTATGCCTCTATCCTTCATTGTGAAATAAAGTCAGCATTTTGCTTGGGAGGAAGCTTAAAAAAAGTTGAAATAATAAGAACTCTGCTTGATCGTATCACTCAAAGCCATTGGTTTTTCATTTTGTACAAACTGATATCACATGGCCCCGTCACAATACATTTTCCATTCGGCGGGTTTGGCGCACCACTGAAATGTAATCCTCTCACGCAATAATACATTTATTCAATCCACAGTTAGTGGATCAGTTGACATTTTTGCTCTTATAAGCTCTTTCGTTCTTTCTCTGTTTCATTCTCGCAAACGTCGTCCTTCCCGGGATCTCACATCATCAGCTCGCACCTGCTTTTTTTCTTTGTTTGAGGAGTGAGTCACCACTTACTGGTTATCTTACCTGGAAAAGTTTTATATAGTGCATGCACATTAAAGACTGAGTGACACAGAGTCCGGGTGAATGGGAAAAGGGAGATGAGTGGATGGATATCGTCTTCTCTGGCATTTACACGAGGGAAACAAGGGCGAGGAGAGAAGGAGATTAAAGGGGCTAAGGCAAAGAGTGGGAAGGAAGAGAGGAGAGCGGCAGGAAGCGAGCACAGAAGACAAAAGGAGAGGGAGAGGAGAGGCTTGCCTTATCAGCATTCACTCATCCTACAGTGGATGAAATTACCCTTCTCTGTCTCGCTATGTCTGCGGTCACTGCTATCGGCCCAGGCTTGGGGATTTGCGGTGGTCATAAATCTGTGCATGGACATGTCGGCGTGTGTGAGTGTTTGTGTGTGTGTGTGTATGTGATCGGGACACGTGAAAGCAGGTTTGTATGGGCGCAGGTGGGTGTTTGTGTTTAGATGCCCTGTTGTTAAGATGAAAGGACTTTGTGGACAGAATAAAATGTACGGAAATGAATCTGCAGCATGAGGAATGAGCTCTCATAAATCATACGTGTGTGTGTGTGTGTGTGTGTGTGTGTGTGTGTCTTGCAGCCAGCTAAACCAAAACAAGGCCTCAGATACCCTGTGTTTCCCCAGTTTACTAATAGTAAAACCACATTTATATCAATTAAATGTCTCTGTGAAGCATTTGTGTGTGAGCCAATTTGTGTGTGTAGATTAGCCTGCACTGAGACATAAGTTAAAAGAGCCCTCCGGTTGATGAATTCTCTTTAGTGAAAAAGCTGATTTAATTGGGTTGCTCCCCAATCCTTTCTCCGATAAGGACGCGTTGATAAAAGATAATTCTCCTCTTTATTCCTTCCCCAGCATGTTGCTCTATATTTTACCAGCAACAGCTCTTGTTTTCTTTTTTTATTCATTCATTCACTTTTGCTTCTTTGCTCTCTCTACAGTGCACATATACTCCTTTGCTTTCCAGCTTCTCCTCTCCCTGCTCCTCTACTTTATTTCCTCTGTGTGCTGTGTGTGAAATGCTAAATTAGAAGTCGGGTTAAAAAAAAGAGAGAGCCTTGGAGCGAGAGACATCAATAGCTTCCTTTTAATTCTGAGAACTCCCTCTTCCCCCCTTCCTCTTTTCTCTCTCTCTCTCTGTCCTCCTTCCTCTCTCTCTTTTACCCTGCTAATAAAGCCAAATTGGCATGAAAGCTAGTGACCTCTCCCCTCGCCCGCTCCTTTCTCTGCTTAAAGAACCATGTCGGGGGAAGAAACGACAATGACAAAAAGGCTGATGTCATTCTCCATCCGAAAATATATCTCACATCAAGTTCCTTTTATTTTCACCTCTTTTTAAACTCCCTTTCATGCAGCTTTACGTCTAATCTGTTTGCTTTGCGTGTCATCCCGCCATCTCTCACAAAAGACCTTGGTATTTTCTTTCTTCCTTTTTTTAATCTCTTTTCTAGCGTTCCCTTGGGGAAAAAGGGGGAGGGGGTGGGTTGATGAAGCATATTTTTTAATGTCTGATTCGCTTGGCACTTATTTAATAAGTCTGTCTACCTGCCATACCTGCCTGTTACTTTGACTGTCCCCTTTTGAAAGAGTTGGTGCAGAACAACCCGACATCGGCGAGGTTCTTGCAGAGTTTAGATTTAACAATCTTGCTCATTTTTTTCATCTCTGTGTCTTCCTTGACCTTGGGGGTACATTTCTTTTCCTTTTCACACCAACTCCCTGATGCTTTCTTTGTGAAAAGAAAGAAACTTCTTCAGGCCCTTAACTTGGAGGGGGGGCATTTTTGAATTCCCAGAGGACAGGCAAGAGTTGAGCGCACCTGTCATCCGCTTGTCCTCTCTTTTCACAACTTGGCTATGAATTATAAATACAGCGTTTCACTCCCTTTTATTCTTCCCTGGGCATGGAGGGAGTTGAGTGTTCAATACATAGGCACCCACCCACACACACACACACACACACACAAACACTCATGCACACTTGCACTGCATCCTTTTGGGTTATTCATATATTGTACACTTCATCCATATCTTATTTGCATTTCCTTTGTTCTCTCCCTCTTCTGTTGTCCTCCTATGGGCCTCTCTCTTGTCATAATCTCTCTGTTTTTACCACTTTTATGGCACCACACCAAACAGTGACATATAGCCAAAAAGTTTCAGAGCGACAGCACCAACTTTTCCATTAAGCTTTTATGAGTCAGCGTCACTTATATTGCTTTTTCTTGCCCGTTTTGCAGTATGTGATGAAATCTACCTTTTTGATCCCTTCCTCCACGCCTTCACCCCTTCTGGTGTTTGCACCGGTGTGTTTGCATTGTCTCTGCAAATCCTGTCCCTCTGGGAGTATTGACACATTAAGTTTGAGTCTGTGATTATTTTGACTTGGTAGCTGTGTTGTACTCAGAAGAGCAGAGGCACTAATATAATTGGCAATTAAATTAAGGAAGCAAGCTTTCCACACACCCCCCAGCGAGTTTGCACAGTGTCTCCTGCAGAATTCTGCACACATGCACTCAATAGTGAACAAAGTCTTCTTAGTAATAAGGTTCCAGCTATAACATAAAAACTAATATTGAGTGAGCAGATTTTTTTATTTTACAAACTGTAGGAAACAATTGTTGTGTTTGATATTGAAGTTTTATTCTTTCTATTTTGTGTTGTTAATTCAAGTAGATATCTTCGCCTGTTCTCAGTCTCAGGATGTCATATACTCCGTGTTTGTCAAAGCACAGGTGTCACATGGTGTGTGTTATGATGCAAAGAGTGAGACTGGTCCTGGCATCCTTTTCTTCAAACTAGCCGACAGTCTTTTTGTAAGCCTAACCAAGCACTTCCATTGCCTCAACCTGAACAAACAGTGAAAGCAAGTGGTGAAAATTTGGTGAAAAGAAAGTTTTCACAGGACTCGATGCAGTCCTGAAGAAAAACTACGTACACACCTAGTGCTTCCATAGGAATTAGGAGTATACATTTCTAAAAAAAAAATATGCACCTGATTAATTAATCTTCAGCAAGTTTGACCACTTCTTTAGAAACAGAAGTTTTGGTAGTTTGCTGTTCTGAGCATTCAGGTGTGTGTTAACACAAAGCCACAATAGTGCCAGAGGTGGGCACGCCGATAAATTCTCCCAAAAGGGCCTACATATTGGGCTCTACATGCTTTTGTTAGCATTCATGGGAGTACTATTAGAAAAAAGAGCAACGTAGCTTAGATTTGTAAAGCTGCATCTCAGAAAAACCACAGGATTTCTGAAACAATGTGCTTTTTACAATCAAGACCAAAGTGGAGATGTTTGGCTATAATGCATTGCACCATATTTGGCAAAAAAACAACCACAGCATATCAGCACAAACTCTTAACCCTCTCAAGGCAGGCGTTGCAGATTTGCAACAAGTAAAAGCTAACAACCTGATTACCCCACATACATATTTTATGAGTTTTTTTTACTCAGAAGCAGTGTTGGGTAAGTTACTTTAAAATAGTAACTTAGTTACATTACTAGTTACTTCTCTCAAAAGTAACTCAGTTACTTCAAGTTACTCGTTACTTTCAAAGTAACTAGTTACTAGGGAAAGTAACTTTGGTTTTACTCAGAATTCTCTTGTTAATGTGTTGCTTCCATAACTTTGCCAGTCTTCTAGCTTGCTTACTTGCCACAAGTGCACTGTGCCACCTACCAATAGAAAGGAAAAGATAATGTGCATATTTCCACGAGAGAAATCCCACACCTGGACCGTCATTGACTGCTGCCATGATTCTAGCCTACGTCACAGAGTCATGTGCGCCTTTTACATCCAACACAAAAACTGCAGTCGTGGTGCTTTCGATTGTACTCAGAACTCAGAAATTCTGCCTTCTGAATAGGAAGATGTAGGCAACACCAGACTGCAGATGAGCTGCATACAGGGCTGGACTGGGACAGAAAATTGGCCCGGGCATTTTGACTAGAGACCGGCCCACCATTATAGGAAAAATCATAAAGCCTTTGAATGAAAATAAACACTGTTGTGACAATGATGTACACTGTTTTGATGGTATATATGCATCAATCTATCAATCATTTGTTGTAAGATTCAGATAATTATTTTTTAAAAGCTAGACATTTTAAATGAGAATAAGAAAGAAAAGTATTTCTTTGTGCCCCCCTTTCCCTGTTAATGCCCTACATGCCCCCCTGGCAACACTTTGCTAGACCCGCCCCTGCACAGTTACCAGCTGTCAGCTACATAAAAAAAGGATCCTGGTGTTATTTGTCTCTCAGAAACAGTTCATAACGTCCCTTCAACTCATTCATGTCACCTAAAAGGTAAACCTGTTTCTCCATCACCTGTTCAGCTCTGATGATTCAGTAAGGACATCTCCTGGTTTCATCTTCATGTTTCCCTCTCACCAGATAACCAAACCATATCATGACCAGCAGCTTTTTTGCAGCTGTGGCTCCAGCAAACATCAGCTGATGCTAGAAATTAATATTAAATAAATTCTAACAACAGCTGATCAAGCTTAAACGTGCTGCTGTTGTTTAGCGCGACATCCGCTGGTTTCCTCTTGCGGCGCAAAGTGGGCGATAAACAAACAAGAGAGCCGATCAGCTGATCATTGATCAGTTTTCATGATTGAAGTAGAAACGGGAGAGGGAGGGGGGAGAATGAAAGAAGAAGAGGCAGCTGTGCAGCAAAGACACAGAATAACTCCAGCTTTGTGCCTTTTTCATTGTAGCTGAATTACGGGACAAACTGTTCCTTTTCACCTCAATAAGAAACGCATAGTGTTTTCTCTGAATACCAGACGGGACGGTTGGCAACTCTAATAACTTATGAACAAAATAAAGTTCAACATCATTAACTTCATAGCACCACCCAGCTGTATAGAAACTCCGTCATGCTAGCTAGCACGCAGTACGGAAAAAGTCAGAATAACGAAAATAAACTCCACCTAAACTTGGTTCATATCTGACCCAGAGAGACTGCAGGTCATAACTTCTTACCTGAAGTTCAGTTCACACTTGGACCGGTGGCCGCCTCGGGTCTCTTTTCCTTCTGCGTCCCTTTTCCTTCATCCACCTGCTGGCCTCCACCACTTGCTAATGTTACTGAATCTGTGGAAGCTCCGCGATAGCCACCACACGAAGTAACGAGTAACGACCCTATCTAAATCCCAGTAACGACTAACGCGTTCCTGATTTTGGCATAATAACTAGTTACCGTGCTCGTTACCACAATAATAACGTAGTTACTGTAACGCGTTACTTAATAACGCGTTAGTCCCAACACTGCTCAGAGGTATTCTTTTGTGCATTAGCAACAAAAACTTAATTTGAGCCTGAGAGGGTTAATATCAACTGTCAATCACAACGGATGATGATTTGGCTTGGTTTGCAGCAGTGGGACCTGGGCAGGATGAAGATGTCCTCTGGCATTAACATCAGCACAAAAACTGTGTTCCAGGAGCTTCATGACATGAGATAGATAGATAGATAGATAGATAGATAGATAGATAGATAGATAGATAGATAGATAGATAGATAGATAGATAGATAGATAGATAGATAGATAGATAGCACCACTTTGCCACCCAGCCCGGTTAAAATGGTTAATTCAAACATAAATGTTTCCCTTTTTAATGCCTTGGGTTAAACGTGCATCGCACGCAGTTGCTTAAGATAAGAACATAAAAGTTAACGTCCCATTGATGAATGTTTCTAATTAAAGAGTTTCTTGTGAGTTCACGTGCATAGGTAGCTGTGCTTCCACTTCACACGGATGACTCCCTCTTCTTTTTTTTTCTTTTCAGAGGCACAACAGTGAATTAGCAAGTCTGCATTAGTATGTGAAACATCCCTCTCCTCAACTTTCTAAATTACACTCTGCTCTGCCCATTACTGCGAGCCCAATGGGAGCAAGGTTTGTTTAGCTCTGCTCCAATGGGACTGGATGTTGTTTGAAGGCCTGCCATTTCAATCAGGGTTGTTGTTCAGCTGTTGTTGTCTTTTGGGGAACCTGGCCAGGCTCATCGCCAGGGGGACACATGTGGTTCATCACGCCTGTAATTGGATTTGATTTTGCGTTCTCCACTTTTTTTCCCCATGTTTAATCAGGGGACTGTGCCACCAATGACTTTAGGGTAGCACAAAACATCATCAAACAAAGAGGGTAGGACTGACAGGGGAGCCCAAAGTGAAGTTGCACGGTGATTAGTGATGTGGGAAAAGTTGGCAAAGAGTTAATTAGAATACATGGATATTTGTCAGTTTACAATTTAAGTCCCAGCTTAAGGGAATGGAATCTATACAGGCTTTTAGAGTGAATCTATTTTAGAAATGCGTTTTCACCTTGTGTGCACATGAACGTATCGGTTCAACAGCAAGACTTAGAGGCATAAGGGAGGCGGGTGATAATCATGAGTAGCTGCATAAATTATGACATGGCCTTCCTCTCAAGGGGGAACCCACAGTCAGGCCATTTGTGATAGGAAAAGAGAGGAGGAAGTCTATTATCACGCTGCCTTTGTGGACTGATGACAGGCAGCTGCAGGGGTTAGGACAAACCCGCAGGGACCAGACGCCTCAGCCCTCCCCGCCACCCCCTCTCCCTGCTGGTGACTGAAGCAAAGAGAAAGGGGGAGAAAGATAGTAGGAGATGGAGCTTACCATGCTCCCAAACCCCACCGGTACTTTAAAGGTCAAGATCTTACAGTCCCATGTTTTATCTTAAGGAGTGGGGAGAACATCTATAGTGTGTATGAATGTGTGTGTGAGCGAGAAAGAGAGAGGTCATAATAAAGGCTTTCTCCTTCCTATGTTACTGACAAGAAAAATAGTGAGGTGAGGATTTTTTTGTTTAATCCATTTTTGTGTTTACAAAGTAACAGTCACCAACTAAAAAGAACAACGTATCTCTGACTTTTGTAAGAATTTCGAGCTTTGAGGATGGGTTTCTCCTGGTTTCCTGTCTAAAACAGGAATAACCAGAATAACCACAATGCATGTGATCTCCATGAAGTTTCATTAAAGATAACATGATGTTAGGCTGATGAAATAGCAAAGTGTGTGTGTGTCTTTGATGCATCCATAGTTCTTTCTTCTTTTTTCTCTGTTAGTTTCCTTCTCTTCCCTAGTTTCCATGTGTGTGTGTGTGTCCTGTTGTGTTACTTCTCATCTTTGTCTTTTTATCCATTATTCACTGCTTATTTTCACTTATATCAGTTAGCCCAGTCCATTTCCTATAGGTTTCCTGTTTATTTATACTCTTGTCTTTTCCCTGAGTGTCTTGTTAGTCCAATCCTTTTCCCCTTGGGTTTTGTTTGTACAAATGAATTTTTTTCCTGGTTGCTAGCATGTTTTGAGTCGTGCATTGAAATTTACTTTTTGTTTGTTAAATGCTCTTCTTCTATCTGCCCTCCATTAGTCTGTTAAAGGTGTATTTTCAGCAAAAGAATTAATTCAATTAATTTTTTACACTTTTAGTAATGAATATACTACAGTAGGTTATTGCTTTAAATCATCCATCCATCCATCCATCCATCCGTTCTCAAATTGTGTGGCGAGAGTTCTGACAGGTGGGGCGCAAGTTACCTGGCAGAAAAGTCATGCGGAACTAATGTTTGACATCGGAATCACTTTTATGGCGGAACAAAGAAATTCGCGTCAGTTACGTTAATAATATGCGCATCCGCAGAAAAGCTGCAGATGTGTGTCTAAGTCGACTTATACACCCGAAACGTCGACTTAGACATCCGAAAAGCTGCAGCCGTGTGTGTAAGTCGACTTACACATGCGGCTGGTGCTTTTCGGCTACAGCCTACACACATCAACAACAACAGGATCCAACAGGAGTTCATTCTGTAATTGCGGATGCCGCTCAGGTATGTCCACCTCCCCCGCAGCCACGCCACAGACCACGCCCACCACAGCTCTGGAGTCAAAAACAGGCTCACTGCAGCCACTAGGAGTGAATAGTTTTAAACTCTTACTATATTATATATTTTTCATCCCTTCTCACAAGTTTCTGGATTTCTTTTTTTTTTTTTTATAAGACTAAAACTGAACATTGTTTTCCATGTCTGGCAATGTTCACATTCATTTTAACTTGTTGCTTTCTTTGAAGAAGTTAGTCACTAATGAATCAGTCTTGTGATAAAAGTTACAAATAGTTGTTTGAAATGAAAGTTGTTTGTTTAAAACAAAAATTACTGAAGGATTGTGAATGAGTTTACTATCTAAATAAAGTTGCAGCTATGCTTTTCTATCATTGTTTTGTTTAGATGGGGCATGAAAATATTTCTTCCTGCCATGTGGGGAATGATGTAAAAAGTGTGAGAACCACTGCTTCAAATTAATGCCAAATCAATTTGTTGTGTAGGCTGGCTTATTTGTGATACTGTGGTGTAAACCAGCTTACAGACATTACAAGTCAGAAAAATGACTATTTTTAATAATAAGCATTTGAATAATTCCATGAGTTAAAACAGTTATAAAGCTCGAGCTTTAAATAAACAACCCCAAAATGTCTTGCTTAGCTTTTTCCCCATATCTTCAAGCTTCATTTCATTTCCCGACTCAATTGCATTACATGAACTAAGACAATTACACAAATCAAGGTTTGCATCATTTTGAGAAACCACCATCAGTCAACACACTTTATGTTCCCAAAAAAACCTTCACCGGCTTCTAGTCTTGGCTGCACAACTAAAGCCACAAGCTAAAGCTACATTTCCTCAATGCCTTCAATATCATATGTTAAATTTAAGAACGCACTAAACATTTTCTAATGCACCCTTCAAAATTACCCGGCTATTTTCCCTGTTTTCATTCTGACATCCCACTGCCCTACTCTATGCTACCCACACAGCCTGAGTGGCAGTGGTTCGCCCACTGAATTACGCCATAATCTAAGTCTGCCACTGAATGACCGTTAGAACAAGATAATTATGTCAGCTAGGCAGCCATCAATGTGTCATACATCTGAGTGCTCAGTAGTACACTTTTTGGTGAGTAGAGCGTCATGAGCCTTTCACTCTATGTTTTGGCTGGATGGAAATTTTTATTTGAAATCCTTACTGTGTTGTAGCTGTGCAGAGTCTTCTAGTTGAAACAGCAGAGAGTTGGATATTGATTAGACTCATGAGTGTGTCAAACTGTGCTTTCTTCATGTAAGTACACTCTAAAAAAAGAATCTCTTTTATTATTTTCTACATTTTGTAATCAACTGTTTAAAAAATTGTGAAGTCTTACGATGACATGTGTTTACCAAAACGTAATATAACAGAATCACATCTGAGGTAAGTCAGGGGAAGGGCCTAAATTCAACACCAATCTTTGTCATTGTTAGGATTACTTTCATTGTAAAAAAAATAAAAAATAATTTGCCCTCATAAATATAAAGCAGTAATTTTCAGCTGAAATATATCAAATCAGAGCTTTATTTATTTGAACAATTACCAGTCAAGTACATTTCATTTGACCATATTGTAATAAATTTCACTCTTTGTACAGTAGTTTAGTAATACAATTTATATGAAATCAAAACAGTACTTTAAGTGAGCTTTTTGGGCATAAATAGTTTGTTTTTTTAAGTGTAATTAAATAATGCAGAAAAGTGACTCGTGTTTTGTTTTTCTTTTATTTATTTATTGTAGTTTTCAGATGGTGAAACAAAGAAAAATATTTTTTTTTTACAGAACTTTTACAGTGTACATATTGATTGTTCTTCCAAAAGAAACTAGCAACAGACAAGAGAAAGCAACAAGTGTAATCAGGTTTAAGACCGTTCAAAAATGGTTATGAATTTGGCTAACTCATCTCTGTTGATAGCATTCTTTCCCTGCAGGCGCAAGGCCAAAGAAATGAATCTATCCCAAGCCCTTGACTCTCTGAACAACTATCAGCGACAGAAGTGAGATTGATTTTTGTCCCCAGGGTGCAATTTGAGATTCAAGTATAAACATAGTCATTTTCATTGCAATTCTGAAAGGTTATGCTGCCTGAAAAGGAGCGGAATAAATCTAAGGGCCTGTCTCTGACTAAATTGCCACTGAGTCAAGTAAAGTGCTGTTAAAGAAATGGAGTGATGATTGTACAATTTAGTTGACAGAGGAAAACAGTGCATTTAGGTGCTATCTGAGTGAAGACAATTTCTTCAGAAAAGAAAGCAGGTATTAAATTATATTCCACAATATTAAGAAAAACAAAGAAAAATAGTTTTTCAAGATCATTCTAAAATAATCCACTTTTCCCGATGTGGCATAAAATGTTTCGAGACATGTGACATCTTACTATTAGGATCTGGAATTCTAGTATTGCTGGAGTACTGCAGCAGCTTTGCGGCTCTGATTTTCTATTCAGGCAGGCTTTTCTGTCCTGACTGACTCTGATTATCTTTCAGATCAACAGGACACAGTGACATAAAAGAGTAATGAAAGTGGGTTTTTTTCCCCTGAGCTATTTCTTTTGCAGACACAGAGAGACTCCTGTATCCAATGTGGGTTTTTTTCTTCTTTGAAAAGGAATGAGTTTCTCTTCAGCGTGCAGAAAATGTTACCTGATCAGAATTTTCTTATTTCTATAAATTTTTAACACCTGGAATAGAAGTGAGCAGCTAAAAATGGAAAGAGGCGAGCTTTTCGTGTTCTGCGTATGCGCATTAGTCTAGACTCGGTCGCCCCACTCATCTCTAACCAACCTGTTGCAGACTGCCCCGCTCAGCAGTACTGTAATATCCCTTCATTCCGTTCTGATCCTAACACACAGACACACTTCTGCACAAACACATCTATTCTCTCTATTCTGTTGCTGTGGCCAATGCTGACTCAGGATATATGAAGACCAAAAAGAATAGACAAAGCGCTGACAACACCAGGTCATTTGGCTCACAGCGAAAAGGCTGCACGGGCTGACAAAATGTGCATTTCCGCGGCCGTAGCACTTGTGAGCACTTTGTGGAGTGAATTTTTTCAGTTTAACATTTTCTCTTTTGCCTTGCCAAAAGACACTACTGTTCAGTCTTTACAACATGACTTATGTACATCTGTCCAGTCTTTCTTTAGCTTTAGCTGTTGATTTTTTCATGCTCGCCAGACGGGAAAAAAAAATGCATGAAACAGCCATTTGTTTTATGAAAGTGACACCACCATTCAACGCCTCCTTATCTCATCATTGATTGGCTGTTGGATTAGCAAGCTGCTTTGACCAGTGTGTGGTATCGATGGGCTGCCTGTCAGAGTCAAAAGAGCCCTCCAAGCCATTGAACAGAATTCAATGGACCTGGGGCAGGGGGGTATTGATGGCGACCTGGAAATCAGATGGGTCTTTTTGCTGTGACTGCAGGATGTTGTTCCCAAAAGGTGTCGTGACACATGTTCTGAGTGTGTCTTGGTTGCATTGGTTGGACTGTTACTGACATGTCGCATGTATTTAATTAATTTAATCATGTCACTGAATTGATGTCATGTCAAAAATTTTAATTGATGTAACTGTTTCACCGTGTTGAACATGACCAGGGAACAAAGCTGGTCAATATTAGCGTAGATTTATGTACATTGAGTGGACTGTAGCTCATGGTGGGGGGGGTGGGGGGTGGGTGGGGGGTGGGGGGGAGTCAAACGTATACTACTGTGTAACTTCTATAACAATGCAACCTTTCCATGCAAAATAGTTCGTAATTTTGTGATTTTGATACAGCATGTGCATGTGTTTACTCGTGTTTGTGTGTATGAATCAGTGTGTGCGCACTCATGCTCATGCTATCTACTCCTTACGATCAGCGTATGTGTTTATGGGCTCGGCTTGCCTCCCGAATCACGCCGGGTCGTCTGGCCTCTCTGGCACACTGCTGCCAGTCTGGAGCACGAGATAAAGTTCTGGCCTAAAGGAAAGGAGGCAGACCACATCCACCTTCGTTATACCTAATCCGCCCTCTCTCCCTCTCATCCCCTCCCTTGTACCCTCTCTCCATCTCACTATCTCTTCCCATGCATAACACCTCTCAGACCTATGTCCTTCAATACGCCATGCTCCATTTTTTTAATCAATCCCCCCCCCCCCCCCCCCCCCCCCCCCAAATGTCTTTAACTCCCTCCTGTCTGCAGTCTCTCTGTTAGTGGTCTATAGTTATTTTGAACACCTCAGACCATGAATCAACCTTCCTATCAACAGCCACAGTCCTTGAATTACTGTGGATTTAAAAGATAGTGAAACCACACAGTTTTTTTCTCTACTTCTTATCCATTCTTTGTTATTATATCTAGAAATTTGCCTACACTCTTGCAAATTAACAGAAGAAAAAAACAGCAAGTGAAACAATAAAAGGAAAAGTGGATACGAAAAAAATTCATTTTTCATGGACTAAAACCTTCTGTGCTTACCTGGTCTTTTGAGTTAGCACTAAGTAGCACAGAACAGATACTGCAGATAGTGGAACAAAGCTTTTATGGGATATTTGCTGTACTTCTATTGTATATTTGTTCATAATGAAACATTTCAGTTCCCATTGCTGTGCTCAGAAATAAGAAACAGCTACTGAGAAAATATTTACAGTTGCACACATTGGATTGCACAACCTTTGGAAGCTTAAAGGGAATTGGGATGGACAGATGATACAATATAATAGACATATATAACATAGCATTGGCCAGGGGGAGGTAAGCAAGCAGTGACTGTTTGTTGTTATACATTCTGAATATCTGTTTTAGACCTGCAGAGAGAGGAGACTTATTCAAGGTAAAATCAATGGATTTACAGATCATTGAGGGACATTTTACTTATCCCAGGCATTTAGAGAGGCATTTATTGCTTTTATAATTATAGAAATGTGCACTGCGTTTGCCCTGTTGGGAAATAACTAGTGTTTAGATTGATTTATTTTGTACCTTTGACTTTAGTATTAGTTTACACATTACTCTGAAAATCGATTTGCAAAAACTCGAGCTAATCTCCTAATCCGAGTTTGCTTTTTTAATGTTTAATGATGTGCTCAAACCTGGGTTGAAGACATTGATTCAGCATGTTTTTAACCCAGGAAGCTGTGAAAGACCTTTATATCGTGTCCCTTTATACGAGACAACAATCATTCAAATGCCAGTTCTGAATGTACTGTGGAAGAAGGCATTTATGTGACGAAACGTACGATGCAACACTAAAATAAAGCAGCTAATGTTCACCATGCATCACCAGTAATGTTAAGGAATATTAAGTATAAATGGTGGCTATAGGAACAACACACATTATGCTTTATATTCGTCAGTGATGTTAAGTAGTTAGTTTGCACAAAATTTTTTAAAGAAGTTATAATGGGCATAATGAATCTTTGATTTCTTTATGAACTAACTACACAGCCACGATGTTTTAGAGCATTAACCTAACTGAATTTGATGCTCTGTCTGACCTCTCAATGAATTCTCTCTGGCTATTGGCAGTCCCTAGTAGGATGTCAATACACCTCCGGCTTTGTTAAAATATGCAGGCTTTAATAAAGTTATGTTTCCCCGAACTTGCATAGTTACTTAAACGGAAGAATATCATTCCCTCATTTTTAGGTTCATCTGAAACGTAGATGGATCCAGACTGGATGATGATGTCAATTTTAGCCGGACTGTTTAGCTTGATTTGTAAAACAAATTCATTGCGCATCTTTGTATCCAAATATCCAGACACAGATCCTGTCTGCATGAGAATGATTGTCCTCTGTCACTGTCATTAACATTTGCATTTCAATAGTCCTTGCTTGATTGAACACCAACAGCAGTATAAGTGGTTTGGAAGGCAATTTCCTTTTTGCTTCAAAACAAATATCCATACTTATTGATGCTTCTCTTCATCAGAATCAAGACTGAAACATCCTCCGTTGCTTTCCATTTGTCTCTTGGGGAAAAAAAGTATTCTGTATTTTTGTGTTCATGTCTTATTTTTTTCTTTATGGTTGCTGTTTCATATAATGGCAGATCTTTTATTATTATTATCATGATTGTTATTATCATTTAATTCCTTTTTGCATTATTGCATATGTATTTTTTTAGCTTTATGGATGTTTTTTTGTGGCTTTTAGTGCGTCACACATCTCTTTGGTTTAACCTTGAATAACTCAGTACTTTTGGCTGGTTTTTGGATTTTGTGCAAACAGCAGTGATCACTAAAGTTGAAACCCACAGACAGTAATGGCCTCCTGATTCTTCCTCTGGCAGCAGCTATAGCATTTCTACTTTTTTCCACTTACAGTTGGATTAGCAACAACATATTCTGACATTTTTAGTTCACAAAGGATGAATACCTGAGCTTGGTGACACCATAGACTTTGGTGCTAGTGCATGAGTATCATTGGTTTCGGGGAAATCTCTAAGCACTTATTAAGTCTTAAGTATTAAGATGCCCCGTTATGCTCATTTCCAGCTCCATGTTTTACAGTTGTTGGACTCTTTCACCTGTTTTGGCTCCTCTCCCTTTAAGAATACCTTCCTTTCTTCTGATTGGATGCCCCTCACATTGGAAGGCTTGAACAGCACGTGGGTGCCTTCTTTTCTCACAGCTTTTAATTATGATTTCATTTATTAAGGGAAAAAATACCAACGAGTCTTTCACATAGTTGTGCAGGAATTTTGCCCCTCTCTGTTTTGCAGAATTGTTTGAATTTGGCCACACTGGAGGGTTATTAACCATGAATGTCATGTTTAAGGTCAAAGCACCTCAATGGCGTTTTAGTCTAGGATTGGACTACACCACTCCAAAACCTTCAATTTGTGTTTTTTGGACATGCTGGTGTGTTTTGGATCATTAATTGCTTCACAATCTGGGAGTGCTTGAGCTTCATGGCACAGACTGACAGCCTTGCATTTTCGTAATAGAGAGTAGAATTCATGTTCATCCAGGTCCTGAAGCAGCAGAGCAGCTCCAGACCATCACACTACCACCACCATGTTTCACTGTTGCTGTGATGTTCTTTTTATAAAATACTGTCTTAAGCTGCGTTCACACTGCAGGTCTTAATACTCAATTCCGACTTTTTTCAATCAAATCTAATGTTTTTGTCTGCTTGTTCACACTACAAATATAATGTGACAGCAAACGCGCTCTAGTGTGAACCCTCAAAACCGCCCGCATGCGCAAAAGAAGACGTCACACACAACACGCTCTGTTTAGAGTCAGACCAAACAGTATTGTTTGACTGATGGCCCTTAATATAAAGACTTGTTTCAGACTTTACGTTTCCCAATTTAGCTTTAAGTTATAAAGTTATTTTGTTATTTACATATGGCCTAATAATTATCCTTATTGCTGTTTTAGAGAGGAGCGGTGCTTCAAAGGATAGTTGCAGATTTCTGTCAGAATCCGCAGATTCTACAGTACAAATAAAATGTTCACGTTTCTCCAACGTTGTCTTCCAAACAGTTTCACTGGATGGCCAGGAAGCGTTCGCGATGTCTTCTTTGGCGCTGATAATTGGCGTCTGTCTTGTGTCAGTAACGTAAAAGACAGATTTAATGCAACATGACCATTCAAACAGCTGTTGTTTTCTAAAACATCAGATATGTATCAGATTGATGCGCTTTCGCCTGCAGTGTGAACGTAGCCTTAGTTTTATGTCTGAGGTGGCGGGACTTCCAAAAATTCTTAACCTTTGCCTTGTCACTCCACAGAATAGGTATCGTCAAGATGTTTTTTGGGGAAATGTGAGACAAGCCTTTGTGTTCTCAAGCCTTTGAGTCATTGGTGTGCTCTTGGAGAATTTAGCTGACTGGTCACTCCTGGGAAGGTTCACCATTGTTTCAACTTTTCTCCATTTGTGGATAGTGGTTCTCACAGGGGTTTTCTTATATTGTGGCATCATGTGTTGCTTTTGCTCTTTGAGATCTGTTGGCCTACTTCACTTTGTCAGACAGGTTATTTTTAATTGATTTATTGATTAATGACATTATGCAAAAAAGCTAAGAAATCAGAAAGGAGCTCAAACAGTTTTTCACCACACTGTAGTTGTCAAACCTTTGGCCATCTTTAATGAGGAAATCCACCATTATAATGTTGTGTGTATTAGACAGCATAACATTATTTCTTTTCAACATTTTGGAAAGAAACAGCTACTTTTTTCAGTGCAATTAATATGAATGATCATACTTTTAAGACCACCTAAAAAAATCTGCATTATGTGCATGTTAACATTCAGCCGTAAGCAGTGGTGTGGTTGAACAGACGTGCAGTTCTACTTCCCAGGGCATCAGTTGTTCGTTTGTTTCCTATCTTTTTTTTTACATCTGTTTCTTTTTATGTTCTATTGATGTGTGGAGAGGTTATGACATTGGACATGCAGTGTATTCACAAATGCTCAGATGCACAAACTTCAGAGAAAGGGATGGGAACTCTGACAGAAGCTGACTCATGTTTTTGTCAGGATGATATTTGACAGCTTTTACTCTCCCAAAAGACATGTTTTCTGACCTTGCCTTACAATTGTTTGAAAACACAGACAGTAAAGACATCATGCCAGACTTCAACCACTCCAAGTGATGAATTTATGCTCTAGGGTTTCCACAATGTGTGCAAAGAGGTAGGTGTAGGTGACATCAATCTGGCTTATAACAGCCTATATCTGATAGAAGTTTCCCTTTGCTTATTGTGCTCTGGGTTGCACATCACTTGCTACTGTGCATTATTTGGTTCCCACTGTGCGTGATCTTCATTATCAAAAGCCCAATGTCAATGTTCCTGATGAAGAGTACACCTTTCATCGAAGACAGGAACATCATTTCTCTTTTCTTTCACTTTCTTTTTCCTTTCTTTATATTTTAGGCTCCCATCCCTTATCCATCGTTCCCTCTATATATCTGTCAGTGCATGAGGTGAGGAGAAGAAGTGAAGCAGACAAGAAATATATCCCAGTGAAAGACAGGTCTGGATAAATAAAGAAGAGGTATATTCAGCCCTACCCAAGAGGGAAAGCTGAAGGGAGACAGGGGAAGGATTTTTTTTTCCTCAAGGCAGCTGTCAGATTTTGAGAGGACAATGAACAAGGGAGAAAGAAGGTAAAAAGAAGGAAAAGTAGAGGTGAGGGAACATGCTGAATGGATGGGTGATAATAAGAGATAGGGCACAAAGTCGGTATTGATAAAGGAGAGGAGGACAGATGCAATGTGGCATGTACAGCCATAGGTAGAGAAAGAGTGCTGTCTAGGTGCAAGACTGCTGCAGTGAAGCTGTGTTTGAGCTATTTGTTCGGTAGAACAGTGAAATTATAATTTTAAATTTTAAAGAGGAGATTTTCCTTTGCCAGAACCAACTAGAGTGTAACCTAAATTTGATAAACAGCTGCAGACATACACATCAGCCCCAGACTTTGCCTTATTTAGAGAGAATTTGTATCAGACTTCTTTGGAAAAACAAAAGAGTGAAAAAACATGACCCCAAAATGCCAGCTTTTCAACAGCTAAGGTATAAACAGCTAAGGTATAAAGTTCCACTCTATTAATTAGATTTGAAAAGGTGTCTTAAACACAGCGGCTATTTCCTCAAACAAGCAGAGAAGCATAATTCTTGAATAAAAATAAAAAATATGAAAACCGAGATTTCTAATATCAAGGCTTTCACCTGGCAGTAATGACGTGTCAAACAATCACAATATTTGAATAGGCTCTCATTTAAATCAGGCTGTCAGGACTGTTGCGTGGATTCCTTTTTTTTCCAATCGCAGCTCTGCCCCCCAAAAAATTAAAACCTTGAAGGTGGGAATTAAATTTGGGTGTAGCGGTGAACCTATAAGTGCTTGTCTTGATCTGACTTAATTTGAGTCATTCCTTTAGACGAGCATGACAGCTGCTACGCTCATATCTGTTATGTTTTGGCAAAATCAAACACTGCTGCTTTATTTACAGTACTTAAAAGATGTCAGATGACTAAAATTTATAAAAGCTTCTTTCCTTGACGTCCACCCATTGGAAGCAGTGCATTTTTCAAGCAATGCTTTAGTAGATCCCCTCACTAAAGACATGACAGCTTTATTTTTATTAGTTGGCTTTTATTAGTCCTTTTTCAAGTATCTTCTGCAACTTGACCGTTCATGTTTTTATAAAGGCTATCAGCAGTAACTGCTGATAGCCTGATTACTTCCCCCAAAAAGTAATCCCGTTACTTTACTGATAACTTATTTTCAAAAGTAATTAATTACTTAGTTACTTTTTAAAAACACGATTTACAACCTGAATCTAAAACATAAAATAAACTATTTTTTGTGTTTACATTCAGTCTTTCAAATAGATGCAAGTAAAACACAGCAGAAAATAAATAAAGTCAAAGACTAGCTAGCGGTCCTTTTGCTCTATTTTCACCTGTAAAGCAGGAGTGGGGTAGGCGGAGGTGTGCTCTGGTGCAGGTGTGCCGCAGCGGTCAGTTGAAGAATCTGTGAGTTTCTCTGTGAATTTCCCATTACATCGTTGCGCACTCGATGCTTGTTTGGGGGGTGGGGGTTTTCGCTGTAAAAAGAAGTTTTCTTCCCACGCACAACGGACACTAATGTTTTTGTCACTTTTTATGGAATGAAACTCAAAGTAAGGTCAGTACTTCCACGTTTTAAACGCTGCACGCTCATACTCTCTCGCACTGATATATTATCCATTGTTGATCTGCACACAGCTGTTGTCACGAACGTCGCACTCGCTTACGTCATTGTCATGAGACATTCTCGCAAAAAAAAAAATCACGGTTTTAGTAATGCAGTAACGCAGCGTTCCTACGGGAAAGTAACGGTAATCTGATTACCATTTTTGCGATACTAATCCCTTACTGTACTCGTTACTTTAAAAAAGTAATCAGATTACAGTAACGCATTACAAGTAACGCGTTACTGCCCATCTCTGGCTAGCAGCTATCATACTGTATGAGAGTGTAGTTTGCAAACACACATCTGTGCTATAACTTTTCTTTTTCATAGTATTTTTTTAACCATAGTGTTTTTTGGTGCACATTAACTGCAGCAAAACAGCAGTTAATGTGCCAATGTTGCTAGCAAGAACACACCAACCCAGTATCACGGCAAAGTGTGTAATAGACACACTAGTCCACCGTATCCGTTTCATGTTTTGCCTCTCCAAAGTATGTAATGGACACGCATGCAGAAGTTGCAATAAGCCTGCAGTACCAGCAGAGGGAGATATTTAAAACAAAAGTGTTTAAATACCCATTATTAACACATTTACGTGTAAATAGCTACCCAGGTCAATCATGTGTTGCATAGGACCCTGGACTGTAGGTCATACCTTCATCATTCACTAGCGACTTCTTTGGTTTAAATATATTATCTCCCCCTGCTGGTGCAATTTATGCATGCAAGTGGTCACGTCATATCACGTGTTTGGGTTATATATCGGTATGAATGACAATTATTTGCATGTGGTAACTTTTGCAGCTTTCATGACAGGACTTTGTTCTTAGATCCTTTAGTCTAACCTGAACTTACCTGTTACTTTCAGACCAGTGTAATTAATAAATCCTTTGACTTTTGTCATATCTAACTGTTCCTGTTGTTGGGTTTGACTCATATTTCTTTTCTGCACTAATAGGGCTTTAATGTTATTTTGTTGCTAAATTACAGCGTGGGAAACTGTTGCTACTGTTTTGTATCAAAGTGTCTTTTGTGTAAAATGGCTTTTAATGAGGCTCTGAAAAGCTCTGGAGTTTTCCCACGTGCTTTTTTGGCATTCTTACTTGGCATTCTTCTCACTTACTTCTGACTAGTTAAACAGTTTCATATCTGCCTATTTCACATCACCACAGCATTTAGTTGGCTAATGCTACATTTTTTAGTAATGTTTCCACAACTTGTTTTCTACCTTTCTGCTTTGTCCCTTACATTTAAAGCAAGAAAAAGCAAATGGCAATTTGTGCACTGTAAAATAAGAAAATACATGCACACATACATAAATAAAGTCAAAATACCAATGCATAACTCAATAATTTTTGAGATTTTCAGCATGTAACTGTTGTTGACTTTGAAAGAGCTCTGGCAGGTTGACATTTCTTGTTACATACTTATTTATGTGTCCTATTATTGTCATTGTACATCTATGATGAAAATGTGGTTTTTCCACCGGATTACTGGGCAAGAAATATAAATAACAAATAAAAAAACAGGTATATTAATAAATAATAACATTATTTAAAAAATAAAAAATACAATAAAGATTTAGACAGAACAGTATGATACTAGCTTTTGAACCCACTCTACCCATCTTCTCCACATAAAGGTGGCCATTGGTGTGTAAGGTAAATGTGCCCAACACACCAAATGTATTTATGTTGGCTTGATTCTATCTAAAGAATGGTGATGAAATAATATGAAGAGCACACAGAAAGTTAACTGGAACATTGTGTTTTTCCATAGCATAGAAGTTAGTGCATTCACCTTACAACCCAATTGTCCTTGGTTTGCAACTAGTAGGAAACATAAGCCCAATTTTGTGTGGTTGGGTAACAAGCCAGCATACAACTCCTGTTGGTCCCAATCCTGGATAAATGAGAGGACTGCATCTGGTATAAAAAATCTGTGCCAAACCAAATATGTAGACCCATCTGCTGTGGGGAATAAGGGATCAGCCAAAAATTGTAAAGGCAAAGTTTTATGTTACTGATGCTAAAAAATATTTGTTTACTCAACAAGAAGTTATGTGCTTTTTGAAGCAAGAATTTGGTTGTTAACCTCACAGGAATATTGTAATTACATGAAGAAGAAAATTCAAGATGCAGAGAGCTCTAGTAAAGTAAAACCCACAACAAAAACTCACGGCAACAAGGTTCAATTGATATATAAGTTTCAGTTGTTTTGGGTTTTTTTATTGTCTACTTCATATTTATTTTGTTTAAACCATTCTTTACCATTCATCTATTGCAAAGACACTGTACAGTTCTTCTCACTTAGATCAGCACTGATGAATGAGAATGAGCGTTTAAAGCTCACCCACTTGTTTACTCATTCAAAGTAAGTATGCATAAGTATGTGTAAATCCAAACTACAGACATGTAGATATCTGGAACTGTGACATTTATCCTTTGCCTGCAAGAACAAAATGAGCAATTATTGCAGACTCCCTGTGTAGAGAAAAAGACTAGTCTTTATAGCCTCTCTCTGCAGAATTACATTCGTTGTGAAGGACACATTGTCCACATAAAGACATGAACAGCACACAAACACAAACACACAGACCAGAGTTGTAGGCTATTACCTGCAGCGTCAGCTGTTTCGGTCTCGATTCCTGTCTTCTCCTTGATACCGAGCCCTAAAAGCAAGGAGAGGAAATAGAGAGAGAGAGCGAGGAGATAATGAAATAAATACCATGCTTGGCTACACTTCAAAGAGAGAGGGAGAGCCTGATCTGCTCTACTGCAGCTAGAGAGGGAAGAGATGTTACATAAAGAGAAAAGATTGGGGGATAACTGTAACCACCACCTCCGCAGTAACACACACACAAACACACACCCAGACAAAAACACATTAATAAGCTTTGACTGCTCTGAGCTTGTTATCTAATAGCATTTGGTGTTTTGAATTATCCCAAGTTGCTGGTCAGCATATTTTATGCATATATATATATATATATATATATATATATATATATATATATATATATATATATATATATATATATATATATATATATATATATATATATGGTTCACGCCTACTGGCTAAAGAAGCTGACTGCACTCCACGAGCGTCTAGCAGCACAAATGAACCAGCTGCTAGTTAACGAGAGACACCCGGAATGGCTAACCGAAGGTCGGACGGTCCTGATCCCCAAGGACCCCAAGAAGGGACCGGTCCCCTCCAACTACCGACCAATAACCTGCCTCAGTACTACATGGAAGCTCCTGTCAGGCATCATATCGGCTAAGATGAACAGGCACATGGGTCAATACATGAGCGGGACACAGAAAGGAATTGGCAAGAATACCAGAGGCGCAAAACACCAGCTACTGGTAGACAGAACAGTCAGCCGAGACTGCAAGACCAGACTGACCAACCTGTGCACTGCCTGGATTGATTACAAGAAGGCCTATGACTCAATGCCCCACAGCTGGATACTGGAATGCCTAGAATTGTACAAGATCAATGGGACCCTAAGAGCCTTCATCAGGAACTCAATGGGGATGTGGCGTACAACACTAGAGGCCAACTCCAAGCCCATAGCACAAGTCACCATCAAGTGCGGGATCTACCAAGGAGATGCTCTGTCCCCACTGCTGTTCTGCATAGGCCTGAACCCCCTCAGTGAGATCATTAACAAGACTGGCTACGGATACCGACTACGGAACGGAGCAGTTGTCAGCCACCTCCTGTACATGGATGACATCAAGCTGTATGCCAAGAGTGAACGAGACATCGATTCACTGATCCACACTACCAGGCTATACAGCAATGACATTGGAATGTCGTTCGGACTGGAGAAGTGTAGTCGGATGGTAACAAAGAGAGGGAAGGTAGTCAGAACTGAGGGGATTGAACTACCAGAAGGCAACATTGCAGACATAGAGGACAGTTACAAGTACCTGGGGATCCCGCAGGCGAATGGGAACCATGAAGAGGCCGCTAGAAAAGCTGCAACCACCAAGTACCTGCAGAGGGTCAGGCAAGTCCTGAGGAGTCAGCTGAATGTTAAGAACAAGATCCGGGCCATCAACACCTATGCCCTGCCCGTGATCAGGTACCCTGCTGGGGTAATAGGCTGGCCAAAGGAGGAGATAGAAGCCACTGACATAAAGACAAGAAAGCTCCTTACCATGCATGGAGGGTTTCACCCCAAGTCCAGCACCCTGAGGCTGTACGCTAAGCGGAAGGAAGGGGGCCGGGGACTGGTGAGTGTCAGCACCACAGTCCAGGATGAGACAAGGAACATCCAAGAATACATTGGGAAGATGGCCCCAACTGACCGAGTGCTCAGTGAATACCTCAGGCAGCAGAAACCCAAGAAAGAGGAGGGAGACGAGGAACCATCATGGAAGGACAGGCCCCTGCACGGTATGTACCACCGGCAGATAGAGGGGGTGGCTGATATCCAGAAATCCTACCAGTGGCTGGACAAAGCTGGACTGAAAGACAGCACAGAGGCACTAATCATGGCAGCACAAGAACAAGCTCTGAGCACAAGATCCATAGAGGCTGGGGTCTATCACACCAGGCAAGACCCCAGGTGCAGGCTGTGTAAAGATGCCCCAGAGACAATCCAGCACATAACAGCAGGGTGCAAGATGCTAGCAGGCAAGGCATACATGGAACGCCATAACCAAGTGGCCGGCATAGTGTACAGGAACATCTGTGCCGAGTATAACCTGGAAGTCCCGAGGTCAAAATGGGAGATGCCCCCAAGGGTGGTGGAGAATGACCGAGCTAAGATCCTGTGGGACTTCCAGATACAGACGGACAAAATGGTGGTGGCTAACCAACCGGACATAGTGGTGGTAGATAAACAGAAGAAGACGGCCGTAGTGATCGATGTAGCGGTTCCGAATGACAGCAATATCAGGAAGAAGGAACACGAGAAGCTGGAGAAATACCAAGGGCTCAGAGAAGAGCTCGAGAGGATGTGGAGGGTGAAGGTAACGGTGGTCCCCGTGGTAATCGGAGCACTAGGTGCGGTGACTCCCAAGCTAGGCGAGTGGCTCCAGCAGATCCCGGGAACAACATCGGAGATCTCTGTCTAGAAGAGCGCAGTCCTGGGAACAGCTAAGATACTGCGCAGGACCCTCAAGCTCCCAGGCCTCTGGTAGAGGACCCGAGCTTGAAGGATAAACCGCCCGCAGGGGCGTGCTGGGTGTTTTTTTTTTTATATATGCATATATATATATATATATAGATAGATAGATAGATAGATAGATAGATAGATAGATAGATAGATTGATTTTCTTTTATTCCACCACTTTAGAGATGTACTGTGAATGGAAAGGTAGCCACTTTTGAGCAGTGCAAACCCTATCTAATCTGCATATCTGTACAAGTAAACACTTTCATGTGACCGCTTTTGTATTCTCGTGCAACACATGCAAGCAGGGGAGCCCTGTGGATATGTTCAATAGAAGCTATCCTCAAACATGCACCAGACCATCAATGTGTGTGCATCTTATTGCATGTGAATATATCATACTGTTCCCCTTCTGATGTTACGATTCACATTTAACGTACTCAACGCACAAAACGCGTGTTCCTTATTTGTAGATAGTCTGTAGAAGACAAATATCCCTGCCTGAAGGATGTGTTTTCCATCAGTTCACACCTGCACGTGCACAAGAATACACACCGACAAATAAATGTAACCTTGAACGGCTTACAAAACCTGTCAAACCTGCACTGAGACGCGTGCAATCACACAGGGGCGCACACATACAAACACACACACCGCCTTGCCCTTTTCACTTCATTTCTCTCCTTCTGCTGTAACATATCTGTTGACATCGACAATAAATTTAGCTCTAGCTGCCTATTATCTTTCACCCCGATGCCACAATTACATTAAGTACACTATTGCTCCGTGTGTGACTTTTTAATTTTATTTTTCAATGAGCAGCTTTTATCCCCCCTTTTTCCAATCAATGAGTCTTGGAACTTTAAAGCTTCTTTAATGCCTTTTAGATCCCATTACGATGCCTCTGGTTTTCATGGGAAGTGGTGTTTGGTATTTTCAATCTTTTAGTCCCAGATCAAATTTACTATTAGCTTTGCTGTGGGGAAATTGGGCTGACGCGCAGATGTCTCCATTTGCATGCGGCAATCAATATTTTCAATATAAACATTTTCGCCTTAAAACGAATCATTTGCTTGCAAGATTTCACTTTAACCTTGTGTAACCTTTAATATCTGCAAATCTTATGCTCAATTAACCCTTCGGAAGGCAAAAGAATAAGTTAAGAGGAATGAGTTGCTGGCAGAGTAAACAGGGGATCATGTATGGAGGTCAAAAACATCCAAAGATGTGTGGATTGCTAGACTGAAGAGGCAGGTACCTGTAGTGTTGCCCATGAAAAGAGAAAGCAAGACAAAGCAAGCAGTTTATTTTAAGCTTAGTAAACAATATCATATCATTATTGATTTTACAAAGGATTTCCTGTTTCCAAAAATGACTTTCCTTTTTTAACTATAGTGCATCAT
Organism: Maylandia zebra; assembly: GCF_041146795.1. NCBI lineage: Eukaryota > Metazoa > Chordata > Actinopteri > Cichliformes > Cichlidae > Maylandia > Maylandia zebra. The sequence goes on from NC_135187.1 coordinate 23,553,800, forward strand.
TGAGAAATTCGTGTTTTTCCATTTTCCTTTAGCTTTCTTCAGACTTCATATAACAAATGTTTCAGTCCAAGTATTCTGTCTCTGTTTCTGTCTCCTTCTTTTGCTTCCCCCCCCCCCCCCCCCCCCCCCTCTGTCTCTGGCTTTCTCTGTACCATATATTCTTGTTTCCTTGAAAAAAAGAAAAGAAAAGAAAAAGCTGGTGTAAGCTGATCTGTTGGCAGGAATATGCTGTAGAGGGAAGCCGATCCCCATCTTCCTCAGTCTGTGAACCTCTATTGCACAATAAAACCTAGATTCCCTCTAGGCCCACCACAATATTACAAGGCATTTTTCCAAACTCCTTATTGTACATCCCACATCACACATACACAGACTCGCTGATTTATTCAGATCTATATATGCACATAGCAGTGAGTTGTCTGCCTAAATACATGGTCTGCTTCACTCTCATTTTAAATATAATCACACTGCGTGCATGTGTCTGTGCCATCCGATTCTGTCCAAACACTCAGCAGATGGTGACATTTAGGCCGTTTTTCCCACCATGGCAACAAGGTTAAGGGGGTAGAGTTGTTTGAGTGGGTGTGTTGGGTCAAACCTGACACACGCTTCAGTATGTGTAAATTTATAATCTGCTAAATCATGCTATCAGAGAACTGCCACAATTAAAGGCAGGCAAGGTTTTGTACAGTAAAGCATTAATGTACCATAGCAGGAATTTTGCTGCCTTGAGCTCCCCTGGTAGTTAGTCGCAGGGTCATATTAAATGTGAAGCAGACAGGAACTGATGTGCTGCAGGAAACTCCTGAAATTTAGAGTGGGAAGAGTCGGGTATGTCACGTCTGTCACTGTCTTGCAACCTTGTCTACACATTACATGGTAGCTTTGGTTTTCTTTAATCATTAATTACATGTCACTTTTTTTCTTTTGAGTGTATCTCTAGCAGATGTAAGCTGTGCAACAATATACTGTAGATAAAAGCGTGATTTTTTTCATTTTTTTTGTGCTGATTGAAGAAGATTTAGCTCAGCTTTTCAGCAGCAGCTCAGATTGAGTGGTTGCATCAGCCTGTTGGCTGTTTGAACTCTGAGACATGTAACCTTAGGTAGTTTTGTTAACTCATGCCTAAAGAAAGTTTTATCAGTAAACAAAAGCTTTATTTGGTGACATTACACAACTGTCTCATGGCAAAATGGCAATTAGTCACAAAAAAGTAATACAGAAGTGGGAAAGTGTTAGAAGTCGGAAAATGGGCAAGTGCACGGATTTGAGTGGGTTTGACAAGAGCCAAATTGTGATGGCTAGACCCCTGGGTCATAAATGTACGTGGGGAGTGAAGGCTGCAACCAACAGACGAGCTACTATAGCTTGGATAACCAAAATATACAATGCTGGTTCTGATAGAAAGGCATCAGGATACAGTTTGTTTCACATGGGTCTACATAGCCGCAGACCAGTCCACTTGTCCACTGCCAAAAGCACAACACAAAGTCTGAGATGTTGATTTGGCCTCAAAATCCAATGGAACATCTGTTGCTAATATCTTGGTTTGGGTCAGGCTGTTTTAGTAGCAACAGGGGGACCAAAGCAATATTAAGCATGTGGTCATAATGTTATACCTGATCAGCGTATGTTGTCCCGACATTTCAGAGGAGCCACATGATACTCATAACCAAAAGATATGATCTTTGAGAGAAGTGTTACATGTTATATCACTATACAAAACTGTTATATTTGAACCCAAACCATTTCTTTCTAAACCTGTCTGAGTTGTTTTTTATTGTTTTAGCCTAACTAAGTAGTTTTTAATGATTATTAATAAAATAAATATCTTGTGTAGGAGTCAATCTGCGATCTGTGAGCGTCAGCGACGATGAATGATTCCCTGTGCTCGCAATTCCCTCCAGCCCCCCAAAATGTCGAGTTTTTCATCCTTTAAATGTGAAAAATATTCATTTCATGGAGACAAAACTGCAGATGACAAATTGTGTCGAGGCAGATGAAAATAAATGAAGCTCGGAAATTTGTGTGCAGGAACATGAAATAAAAATGGAAAAAGTCAAAAATGTATCAGCAGATTAAAAGTTCGTAACTGTTTCACAAATGGCTACGAGAATGTCTGTGTGTGCAATATGCTTTCACCAAACCTGCATGTTAACGTTATGAAATGGATAAACTGCAACACTTTGCTTGTGATCTATTAGTCTTTCTCTGAGGCTTCCAGGGTTGTAAAAGAAAGAAAGAAAAAAAAAGAAAAATTACCTTCCCGCACCATACTTTCCATTTCATCAATTTTCTTATCCTTAGCTCCAACAACTGTTTACTCACTCATGTGAAATTAATGGGTCTCACTATCAATATCTGCCCGCAAAAGTAACATCAATCAATATTGAAATTCAGGTTTGGAACACATTGAATAAATGCTACATGCCATTAAAGTGCTTTTTAAAGGGTATGAGACCATGTAATAATTGGCTTACATTTTCCCCACTGAGTGTATTGAGAAATGCATTTGCTTTAAGTGTTACTAAATTAGAGTTTGACGAATGACTTTCAGTTTTTCTTAGAACATCACATCAGTGAACAATCTACTTACCACAATATTACATTACCAGTGTCATTTTCATTTATTGTGTTTGCTTATTTACTATAGATAATTAAAGTAGTGGTGGTCATTTAATCAGTGTCCATACTCATAGCTCATACACAGAGTATGAAATTGCTACAGTGGGAAGCTACTTTTCACTGACAGAGCAAATCCCATGTTATAATTATTTGCCGTCTGTAGATTCGGGACCATATATGGCGATATTGACAATAATTCAGTGTAAATCCATTCTAGGAGTAATTTCCTAATGTGCGGTCATTTACTCCTCTCAGGTTGGGCTGCAATTAACCTGCCTCTTTACCTCTCTGTTAGCCCTTCACCTTCATTTACAAGAAAGTGTGATGTTAGAGGATCTTCAGAGACTTCTGTTCTCTGCTGAACAGTCATTTTTCGGTGGTATTTTGAAGAATTAATATCAGTATTAAAAGGGAAAATCACTGATATCACTGATGATTGGTACAACAGTTCGATTCAGAGTTGATTTAAAAGCTATTTTAGATTCAGTAAATCACATAGTGTACTTTAGTTTCAGGTTTTTAATCACAACTAAGCTGTTTGTTCCAAACCATTCATCATATGCACAATTTGCACAACAACTGGCAGTTAAGCTAAATGGTTTTGATGAAGGTCACGGTCTGAAAAAAAGGAGCTGCTGATCCAGTTCTACACTGCGGTCATTGAGTCTGTCCTGTGCTCCTCCATCACAGTCTGGTATGGTGCAGCCACTAAACAGGACAGGAGCAGACTGCAGCGGACTGTACGGGCAGCAGAAAGGATCATCGGCACGCCCCTGCCCTCCATCCAGGATCTAAACCTCTCAAGAACCAGGAAACGGGCAGGGAAAATCATCACAGACCCCTCACACCCTGGACACAGACTTTTTGATCTTCTGCCCTCTGGCAGACGGTACAGAAGCCTGCAGACCAGGACCACCCGACACAGGAACAGTTTCGTTCCCCTCGCCATCTCCCTTCTTAACAGTTGACCTGTCACACTGCTCCCACTGCCAGACTGCAGCTGCACCTTATGTACATTTTGCAGTATTCATTCCACCTCATTCATTTCTGTATTTTATGTATATAAGTTTAGATTCGTTATTTATAGTTGATTTACACAGCTTTGTGTATGTATGTGTAATGTGTATATATAGACGTGTGTGTGTGTGTGTGTGTGTGTGTGTGTGTGTGTGTGTGTGTGTGTGTGTGTGTGTGTGTGTGTGTGTGTGTGTGTGTGTGATTTACATTGCTGTGCTTGAGAGCCACCATCTACCGGAACCAAATTCCCTGTATGTGTCTGCACATATACTTGGCCAATAAACACGATTCTGATTCTGATTCTGATTCTGAAAAGGAGCATGAAGGTTTGTGGAATTTAACGATACAAATTTGAAAGACTGTCACAGTCCTGAGTCTGCATGACTATAATAACACGAATATGCGAGATGATGAACAAAACGATGTAAAATGTCACTAGCAGAACAGAGGCTGCTCATCATTATCCATAACTCCGCGAATAGTTTCACAGGGCCTTTGTGATGTAACCACGGATGGATTTCTTTTCTTTGCCTGATCCGAGTAGACTTCGCTATGTGGTGCAGTGGGTGTTAGTTGGCCAGCTTGTTTTTGCATTTGTAGAGGTTTTTTTTTTTTTTTTTGCTCCACAACATTAATCACTGGGTGATTGCGTAAGACTTGCTGGCAAAATATTTCACTTTCATCTTGCAGAGCTATCTGTAAAGTTATTAAAAATGTGCCAAACGTTTTCGATCTTCAAAGATAAACTACAAAGTGAGTCTGCTGTATGAGACCTGAGCACTGTCGGGGTGCTGCCGTGCGGTGCTCTTGTTGTCGGAGTCACAACTTTAAAGATGCGATATCCCAAACTTGATATTAAGACTATGTGAATCCATCTAGAATCATTGAAGAAAGAATTCTAGTTCTTTCATGAATTAATTTGCCTCACAAAAAAAGTCAAGCTGTTTAAGTGACTTAATCTGTACTATAGTGTTCGTTGGTAATGTTTTGCCTTCAAATCGAAGCTACACTAATAAATAATTCCATAAACATGCTTTGAAACATGTGAACTACTTTCCTTCAATGCCCGCGTAGGTTCTCTGTTGATCCACTCCCTTCACGATTGATAAATCAATTCGTTACTCAGTTTCATCTCACACTTATGATTTACGCCTTCAATCAGCACACATGTTACATGTTAAGCTGGATCTATGAATATGTATAGGCGCCTTGGTGTGCTTGTGCTTGTGTATGTAGCATATCCATAGCTGAAAGACAAAGTGCCCTTTTGTGTGATCAAGGGGTGTAGTACTGCTCTCTTTTCACAGCATGAGATCCACTCAGCTTGCCTGCCATTTGTGAATAACTGATAAGGCAAAGTGAAAAGCAGTGACTTGGTGGTGTGCAGGAGCAAGTTTGATAAAAGGACAAACAGAATACTGACTTCTAAAATGTCAGCCCGAATAAATCAGATTAACAACATTAGTTCTTCATATTCCTTTACAGACAG